>NW_021620926.1:213865-285646 GCF_004785775.1 Grammomys surdaster
TGGAATAAAATTAGGATTTACCTCTCTCTTGAGAATATTGAACAGAGGCTTAAATTCTTTTATGGAGAGCTTAAAATAGGATCTTAGCCAATTAGCAACTCCTAGAAACTTTTGAAATTAATTTAAAATAAGCAAACTCTCTCCCTCTCTCTCTTGTTTTTTTTTTTAGACCCTTTATCTGGGATGCTGCCTGAGTGAAAGCTCCTGAGAGTTCCTCTTTCTCTCGGTTTTCTGGTGTTGGGTATGGATCTGCCTCCTGTGACCTGCTCTATGCTGGGGCCCAGACCCCAAACCTCACTAGAATTTTATTGAGTAATTTTGCATCAATGTTCATAAGGGAGATTGGTCTGAAGTTCTCTTTCTTTGTTGGGTCTATGTGTAGTTTAGGTATGAGGGTAATTTTGGCTTCATAGAATGAATTGGGTAGTGTATCTTCTGTTTCTATTTTGTGGAATAGTTTGAAGAGAATTGGAATTAGGTCTTCCTTGAAGGTCTGATAGAAATGAGCACTAAAACCGTCAGGTCCTGGACTTTTCTTTGTGGGGAGACTTTTAATGACTGCTTCTATTTCTTTTGGGGTTATGGGACTGTTTAGATGGTTTATCTGGTCCTGATTTAACATTGGTAACTGGTATTTGTCTAGAAAATTGTCCATTTCATCCAAATTCTCCAATTTTGTTGAGTATAGGCTTTTGTAGTAGGATCTGATGACTTTTTTAATTTCTTCAGTTTCTGTTGTTATGTCACCCTTTTCAGTTCTGATTTTATTAATTTGGATACTGTCTCTCTGCCCTCTGATTAGTCTAGCTAAGTGTTTATCTATCTTGTTGATTTTCTCAAAGAACCATCTCCTGGTTTTATTGATTCTTTGGATAGTTCTTTTTGTTTCTATTTGGTTGATTTCAGCCCTGAGTTTGATTATTTCCTGCTGTCTACTCCTCTTGGGTGTATTAGCTTCTTTTTGTTCTAGGTCTTTCAGGTGCGTTGTCAAGCTGCTAGTGTATGCTCCCTCCAGTTTCTTTTTGTAGGCACTTAGAGCTATGAATTTTCCTCTTAGCACTGCTTTCATTGTATCCCACAGATTTTGGTATGATGTGTCATCATTTTCATTAAATTCTAAAAAGTTTTTAATTTCTTTCTTTATTTCTTCCCTTACCAGATTATCAAGGAGTAGGATGTTGTTCAGTTTCTATGTGAATGTGGGCTTTCCATTGTCCTTGTCATTTTTGAAGACCAGCCTTAGACCATGATGATCTGATGGGATGCAGAGAATTATTTCAATTTTTTTATATCTGTTGAGGCCTGTCTTGTGCCCAATTATATGGTCTATTTTGGAGAAGGTACCATGAGGTGCTGAGAAAAAGGTATATTCTTTTGCTTTAGGGTGAAATGTTTTATAGATATCTGTTAAGTCCATTTGGTTCATAATTTCTGTTAATGTCAAAGTGTCTCGGTTTAGTTTCTCTTTCCATGATCTATCCATTTCTGAGAGCGAGGTGTTGAAGTCTCCCACTATTATTGTGTGAGGAGCAATGTGTGTTTGGAGCTTTAGTAAGATTTTTTTTTTATGAAAGTGGGTGCTCTTGTATTTGGCGCATAATTATTCAAAATTGAGAGTTCATGTTGGTTGACTTTTCCTTTGACAAGTATGAAATGTCCTTCTTTATCCTTTTTGATAGCTTTAAGTTGAAAGTCAATTTTATTCGATATTAGAATGGTTACTCCCGCTTGTTTCTTAGGGCCATTTGCTTGAAAAATTGTTTTCCAACCTTTTACTCTAAGGTAGTGTCTGTCTTTGTCACTGAGGTGGGTTTCCTGTAAGCATCAAAAAGCTGGGTCTTGTTTGCGTATCCAGTCCATTAGCCTATGCCTTTTTATTGGGGAATTGAGTCCATTGATGTTAAGAGATATTAAGGAGAGGGTGTTGTTGCTTCCTGTCATTTTTGCTAATAGTGGAGACATCGTTTGTGTGGTTATCTTCTTTTGGGTTTGATGGAAAAGAATTATTTTCTTGCTCTTTCAAGGGTATGATTGCCCTCCTTGTATTGGAGCTTTCCTTCTATTATCCTTTGTAGTGCTGGATTTGTGGGAAGATACTGTTTAAATTCGGTTTTGTCATGGAATATCTTGGTTTCTCCGTCTATGGTAATTGAGAGTTTTGCTGGGTATAGTAGCCTGGGCTGGAATTTATGTTCTCTTATGGTCTGTATGATATTTGTCCAGGATCTTCTGGCTTTTATAGTATCTGGTGAGACGTCAGGTGTAATTCTGATAGGTTTGCCTTTATATGTTACTTGGCCTTTTTCCCTTACTGCTTTTAAAATTCTTTCTTTGTTTTGTGCATTTTGTGTCTTGATTATGATGTGATGGGAGGTATTTCTTTTTTGATCTAGTCTGTTTGGCATTCTGTAGGCTTCTTGTGTGATTATGGGCATCTCATTCCTTAGGTTAGGGAAGTTTTCCTCAATAATTTTGTTGAAGATATTTACTGGCCCTTTAAGTTGGGAATATTCACTCTCATCTATACCTATTATCCTTAGGTTTGGTCTTCTCATTGCATCCTGGATTTTCTGGATGTTTTGTGTTAAGAACTTTTTGCATTTTGCATTTTCTTTGACAGTTGTGTCAATATTTTCTAAGGTATCTTCTGCACCTGATATTCTTTCTTCTATCTCTTATATTCTGTTGGTGATGCTTGGGTCTATGACTCCTGATTTCTTTCTTAGGTTTTCCATCTCCAAGGTAGTCTCCCTTTGTGATTTCTTTATTGTTTCTACTTCCATTTTTATGTCCTGGATGGTTTTGTTCAATTCCTTCATCTGTTTGTTTGTGTTTTCTTGTAATTCTTTAAAGGATTTTTGTGTTTCTTTAAGGACTTCATCCTGTTTACCTGTGTTCTCCTCAAGTTTTTTGATAGTGTTATTTATTTCCTTCTTATAGTCCTCTATCATCATCATTAGAAGTGATTTTAGATCTGGTTCTTGCTTTCCTGGTGATATGGGGAGTTCAGGACTTTCTAATGTGGGAGAACCAGGTTCTGATGACGGCAAGTACCTTGGGTTGCTGATGTTTATGTTCTTGTGCTTGCCTTTTGCCATCTGGATCACCTTTGTGCTATCTGTACTGTCTCTGACTGGAGCCTGTCTTTCCTATTATCTAGGTAGTGTCAGAACTGTTTGGGATGGGTTTTGCTGCTGTGGTTAGAGCTGAGGTCCAAGATCTGCTCAGTGTTCAGATGGAAACCTGAAGGGGCCCCGGCTCTGGGTCAGGAGTGGATTCCTGTGTCCCAGCGGGTCCCGGTTGCTCCCTGTTTGGGGGAAGTATTGCCACTTCCTAGCCTAAGATACTGCTTAGGTTAGAGCTCCTGAGATCCCCGCTTCCTCTGGTTTCTGTGAGATTGAGTACAGAGCTGACTCCTGGGGTCTGCCGATTGCTCGATTGCTCGGGCCTAGACTGGATGGAGCCCGAGCTTGGGGCCAAATTCCTGAGTCCCAGTGGGTCCCGGTTGATTCCTGTTTGGGGCAAGTGCTGCTTTTTCCTTACCTGGGATGCTGCCTGAGTTAAAGCTCCTGGGTTTTCTCTCGGTTTTCTGAGGTTGGGTACAGAGCTGCAGCCTGTGACCTGCTCTATGCTCGGGCCCCGTGAGACCTTTTCTGTCTCTTTGGGTCTATTGGCATCTACATGCTTTTGGAAAAGAATGTAGCATTTTCTTCAGTAGTGTAGCCACTGTTAAGTTATCCTCCAGGAAATGGCATCACACACAAGCTCAGAGGAGAAACTCTAAGGAAAGCCAGTGTGTAACACAAGAACAGGACATTAAAGTGGGAGGGGTTGGGAAGACAGAGGTGAAATGGAGGTGGAAGAAAAATCACAAAATTCATTACATGTATGTGTTGTATGTGTGCATGTGTACATGCACAGGAATAGGGCTGTCCTCAGAGGCAAATTTAAATTTACTTGTTAAGCATGCCTATATGAGTATGGGTGCGTGCACAGGAGCAGGCTGCTTTCAGAGGCCAGAAACATGAGCTTTGTTTTGAACTGAACTTATAGCCTGTTGTGAGCTGTTTGACATGGTTTCTGGGAACTGAACTCAGACCCTCAGTAAAAGCATCACAGACTCTTAACAGCTGAGCCATCTCTCCTGACCCTCTTTAGGATTTTTCCTTTAAACATCTTCATCTATCGTAACACATGCTCGTGTTCGTGTCTTACTGGCTGTATTCTCAAGTGTGCTGTGACCTAGCCTGCAGACGCCTGTAGGCTGCACAGTTATGTTTATTTATGCTTTGTTTCACATTTGTATTTGGCCCTATGATTTATACAATTGTTCCTTACTTGAGTTGTTCTAATGTTAGCCGTCAGATTGGCGAAGGACATTATCAACAAATGACTCTGCTAAAAGGACATGTACTCAGCTTGGGCCAAGTACTGGCCATCAGTTACTGTTACAGGCAGCCTAAGGGCCGGCTCCCACCCTCCCTTTCTTACGCACAACTGTCACAGACATCACATCGAAGTACTTGGAAGGGATCCTGAGTGTCCTGGGTAGGACTTGGCATGGACAACTCTGACAGCGGAACTTGGCTTGGGATGTGTTTAAATAAAGTAATTCACATTGAGCTGCTGGAAAGGAGGATAGAGGGAGGGATGTGAAAGTAAAGAGAAGAAACTTCTGCCTCCTTTGAGGTTATCAGAAATGACAAAGTATTGAAACCTTGGTCTGTGAAACAGATGGATATATTGAAAGAGAATTCATAAGATGATTTTAAATCATGGGAAGTCTGCATGATAAGTTTTAATCTTCACTTTTTAATTTTATTATTACTAATATCATTAGCTTTTCTTTCTTTTTCAGTTTTTTAAATTCTTTTCTGCTTTTTATAAAAAAGATGTTCTAGGGATTAATGCCAGAACTCTGTATGTGCTAAGTAAGTGATCTACCACTGAGCCTCATATCCAGCCCTTTGGTTCCTTCCAATGAAATAACAATAAATACAAGTATGATACAAAATAAAATTGATAATTTATTAATGCCTTATTGACTAGTATCCTATTCCTAGATTGAGCCAGGAGCCTTCCAGTTCTCTCTCAGAAGCCCCTGCCTTCATCTAATGTAAAATTTCTGATCTTTCCCATGTTCAAACTGTCCTCAGCGCCATTGTTGACTTTTCTTTCTCTAGAAGACAAAATTGTGTCTTTCTCTAGAAACAAGACAGCTGACTCGCATTTTCTTTCCTTCTCTTTCTCTCCTCTGCTCCACTCCCAATCTCCCTGCTCCCCAGCCCCCCAGTACCCCACCTCCCCACCTCCACATCCCGGACCTTCCCCGGGCCATATATTTACTATAAATGGGATGCACTCTTGACCAGAGGATGACGTTGGATATTCCCTTAATCACTTCTCTAGTTTATATTCTGAGACAGTGTCTCTTCACCAACCCTTGGACTTATTGTTTTTATTAGACTGGCTAGCCAAGGAGTCCCTGGGATCAGCCTGTCTCTCCCCCCCTCCCACCACCACTCCCAGCCCCACCCCCCACCCCCGCAACACTGGGTTTAAACTCATGCTCCTTGGTTATTTTTGGATGCTGGTGAGCGAAACTCAGGCCTCAGCTTATCCAACAAACACTTTACCCACTGAGCTAGTGCCAGAGCCCTGCTCTTCCAAGTCTTCTAAGATAGAAGTCTCAGTCCTTGCGCTTTGTTTTGCTTCAGGGTTTTTAATTAGGATTTGAGGGTCTCAGGAAGTAGAACTTCACCAAGAAGAGCTGGGGTGGGGAGGGGTGAGGGGAAGTCTGTAATAATCTGACAGCTGAAAAGGAGCATGGTATTTTTGGTGGTGCACGCCTTTAATCCTAGCTCTGGAGACTCAGAGGCAGGAGGATCTGTGTGATTTTGAGGCCATCCTGGTCTACAGAGAGAGTTCCAGGACAGCCAGGGCTACACAGAGAAACCCTGTCCCCTAAAACAAACAAAAATAAAACAACAAAAGAAAAAAAAACTAAACCAAAACAAAAACAAAAAATGAAAGAAAAAGAAAAGAAAAAGAGGGGAGGCTTCCTACCTATTCCCTTGGTCTCCTGGCAGGCAGCTGTGTGCTCACCTGACAGGTCCCTTTGCAGTGGGTTGCTCTGCTCACTGGGCCACTTTGTCACTTCATCTTTTCCTCCACCTGGCCTCTTTAGAGCATCTTACAGCCTGTGCCACCTTGCTCCAAACATTGTACTGGGCATGTGGAGAGCCTTCCTGTCATTTTTTTCCCACCAGATTTCAATCTTATTTGTTAAACCATATCAGTGTTTTATTTGCTTGAGAGAAACTAGTGACTATACAGTTTCAGCTATGTATTTCTAATAAGGAATAAGTAAACCAAATAGACGCTTACTAAAAGCTTGTGTCATTCAGATGAAAAGATCTATAGAGAAATGCCCTACCTCTAACCCCCCACCCCAACACAGAGTGGATATTTATTGTCCAAACCTCTTTCTTCTTTAACTGTTCATTTTGGAAACTTTAAACTAGACACTAGATATAAATGATTTAATAAATTCAGTTCAATTGTTCATCAACCAAATGAACAATTCTGAGTTTGGAATATAGTTCATTTTCACCAATATTCATATTAAACCTTTGTTTCTATTGTGACAATGTTCCAAATCCTCAGAGACTTGCAGGTTATGAGGAACTATCCTTAGAAGGGATTAATGGAAGTGGGTTTTGTTTTCATTTGAGAGTTTATTATAAACATATAATAACTCCATGGAATTCTCCATGGTCCCTTTCATACATGCACAGATGTGTGTGTGTATGTGTGTGTGTATACATGTATGTTTGTATGTATGTATGTGAATTTGTATATGTGGTGTGTTTGTATGTGTGTGTATCTGTATGTATGTGTGCAAGTGTGTGTATATGTCTGTGTATGTGTGTGTATCTATGATTGTGTGCATGTGTATGTATGTGTATATATGTGTATATATGGGTGTGTGTATCTATGTGTATGTATGTGTGTGCATATATGTGTGTATGTGTTTATGAGTGCATTGCTTTGTGTATATGTGTGTGTATTTGTGTATGTGTGTGTATGTGTGTATGTATGTATGTGTGTATGTATGTATATATATGTGTGTGTGTCTATGTGTTTGTGTATGTGTGTATGTATAGGTATGTGTATCTGTGTGAGTGTATGTGTGTATGACTGCATATATGTATATGTGTATGTGTTTATATATGTGTGTATTGTGTGTGTGTGTATGTGTGTGTGTATGTATATGAAGGTTTGTGTATGTATATATATGTATGTGTATGTATGTGTGTCTGTGTGTGCATATCCATTACTCTCACAATGTGATCTACTGTCATAGGACCCTCACCAGAGGCAGAGTGTGATGTGATCCTCATGGACTTCCAGAACTCTGAGCTAAAAAATCCTCTTTCCTTAAGGTAGTGAATAGTCTTTGTTATTTTCTCATACCAGCATGAAATGCAGTAAGAAACAGACTTTAGATATTTTTACATCATTTGTTCTTTCTATTTTCTTCTGCTTCAAATAAGTCTCTCAATGAATTTATTCCTTTTCCTTTGTACTCATGGTCTCCTTGCTCTTATCCAGTCAATGGTATCCAATTACTGTTCATTTTATTAGCACCCATCATCATCCCTACCCCCCAAACACCCATTTAAGTCACCTTTTCCTTGGATTCTTACATGATCAACAGTCTCAGCACAAATGCCAGTTATAGTTGCATTTGCTAGGTTTTCTCCACAACAAACTACATAAAAATTGGTGCATTTGGAATCAGACCATTTTACTAAATCTTAGCCTTGATCTCACCAGAATCTTTGCAGATGTATCTGTCTTAGTTACTATTGCAGTCACCACATAAAATAAGAATCACAATGCATGTCCCAGACACTGATTGGTATGATGAATTACATTTGACTGTGCTGCCTCTTCTTCCTCCTCTCCTTCCTTTGCTTCCACTTCTTCCTCTTCCTCCTGCTCCTCCTTTTCTTCCTCTTCCTCCTCCTCCCCTTCTTTTATCCCCAGACAGGGCTTCTCTGTGTAGTTCTGGCTGTCATGGAACACACTCTGTAGAGCAGACCGCCCTTCAACTCGCTGATCTTCCTACCTCTGCCTCCTGAATGCTGGGATAAAGGTGTGTACCACCACCCCAGGCTTGTGTTTCTTTCTATTAGTAATTTACTTGTAAATTTAAAAAGTTACTTTATCATCAAGAATTATTTTGTGGAATATTAATTCAGTATAAGGCCCCAAATATTTGGTCCTTTCATCCCCATGCATCGTAGTTTATTCCCAACTATCCAAGCTGCTTTCATGCAGTGCTCCCTTCATTTCACATCTCTTGCATAATATCTTAATCATCTGTTACTTCCCTTGTTCTGCCCCAAGAACTCTGATGCCTGCACTTCCCGATGACAAAAGCTGACATAGCCTCTCACATGTAACTAGGATGACGGTTTTTATGTGAATCAGGGATTGAATGGAGGCAAAATGAAATAACACAGCCAGTCGAAACCAAGGAAGTTACTCTTGAAAGACAGAGAAGCTGGGATCACGATCTGCTTTCAATTCAGTTCTTCCCTATACTCTCATAAGGCGGAGCACCAGTTACGTTGAATCAGTGATGGCTCTTACCTTAAGAGAACCCTGTAGATCATAGTGGATCGAGAGTGAAGAACAGGAGAACTGGGCCTTCTGGACTGGTCTGTCATCTTTGAAGACTATCTTTATAGTTAAGCATTGCCCTTTGTAGCATGTTACTCAGATACAGAAGCAAACCTACAACCATATCACCTGTGCATTTCATCCCAGAATAGTTTGTGTTCTCTGTTTGTGTTCCTTGATTTGTTTATGTTCTTTTTAGTATACAATAAATACCTTTGAGTCCATCCTATGAGCCATGTTACATCCTGGGGACTGGGACCAGACTGGAACTTAGCATGTAGTTGAGGAAGAAAGAAAAAAAGTGACTTTCTTAAGGAGTCTTTTGTTTTGAGATAAATCTACCATATAAGGCAATAGATGTCAAGGAGCTCAAGAGAAGAATATAACAATATAACAAGATGAAAATATAATAAACAATACTACACGCAGCAGAATGTCCAAGAAGGGATTTGTAATTTTGAGGAGTTAGCCAAGAGGCTGCCTGTATATACTGTGAGGAGAAGTGGTCTAGATGAAACAGTGCCAGAGACTACGAGAAAAGCATACATGTGAGAAAAGAACCACAAACACAAGTAAGGCTGAAATGTGAAAATGGGCAAGAATAAACAGATGATATCAAGGTGTTAATTGGGAGCAAGATAAAATCAGATAAAGCTTTCTCTTCTACTTCTTTGAAAGAAAGACTTTGATGCAACCACTAAGACAATTGTACTTGCATTTTAACAGGACCACTGTGGTTGAGAATTTGCAACTAAGAAGTGGAATAAAGGCAAGACCCACAGAGGAGCTTAGCGCGGGAAGGTGGTGGTGGTAAAAGTTGTTCCAGTGACTGGCATTTACTATTCTTTGAAACAAAAGCTGTTTGATTGACAGAAAATCAGACATGAATTGTGAGAGAAAGAAAAATGAAGGGTGAGATGAGGACTTGGGGAAAGGGTTAACTTCTGAGTTGGAGATGATGAGAAAAGACTGTCTCTGTTCCTCTCTCCTCTTCTTTATCATCCCAGTCTCCATCTAAGGACAACAGGGTTTGCTCAGGGAAGGAGCTGGGGAGTGCAACTTGGATGTGTTGGGTTTTAGTGCTTCAGTACTTTAGGGTGAGGCTACCTAGTTCATCAGTTGATGCAGCAGCCTGGATTTCAGGAGACAGTTTTAAGATGGAGATAAGAACTTGAAAGTCTGTAGCATCGTGTGGTATTTAAAGTCAAAGGCACAAAATGGACTTACTAAAGACATAAAATTGAAACTATATAATTTTTAGAGGTTACAAACTATAGTCTAAGAAGTGATAAGTGGTAGGAAATGGGTATTGGGTTTCCTGGTAGTACAGGAAAGAAGCTTTCGAGGACAAGAGTTCTCCATTGTCAAAATCAATTGCTAGAGAAAAGAATTGCAGCATGGCATAATGTCTTGGGTTGTGTCTTAGTTATCATCTCAGGAATGCATAAGCAAGCAAGAGTCATATAGCAGCTAATATCGCTTGTCAGCTTCACAGAATTTAGAGTCACCAGAGAGACCAATCTCTGGTCATGTCTATAAGAGATTATCTAGATCAGGTTAATACAAATGAGAAGAATCACATCAATTATGTATGTGATTAGCATGGTTAGTGGTCTGAGATCTTGGACAGAACAACAGAAGAAAGCTAGCTGAATGCTAACATTCATTTATCACCATCATGACTCTGCTGCCAGGGTGGGTTAGACTCTCAAACTACAAGGCAAAGAAACCCTTCCTTCCTAAAGTTGCTTTTGCCAATTATGTGGTCATCACCTTGAGGAAAGTAGCTAACACAGTCAGGAAAAGGAACTGGATACAGGTCAGGAGTGTAATTTAACCATTTGTCTCTTTGATTCTCCCTGAAATATATTCACCTCATAGACAAAGCTACATGGGGCTATTTTCCCATCTGCACAGTTCCCTGAGAAATAGTTTCAAAGTGTGTTTCAGGAGAATGGATGCCTTTCTCCTGAACGCAGCATCTTCCAAGGACGTAATTCTCCATTTGTATTTATTATCAAACCCACCTTGTGGGTTCCCCAGGTTGGGAAGGCACACTCCCTCCCAAGACTTTTTCCAGCATCCCCAGAAGAACCCCAGTGTCCTTATGTTGGGAATCTAGAGATGAAAACTCCTCAAGACAAAGGTTGTCTTTTTACTTTATTTTATTCTTTTAAATAATAAGCGTCTAACAACTAACTAGAAAAGACTGAAAACTAAAAGCAACTTCCGGTAAAGAGCAACAGCACCATCACCGGCTCTATTGTTTCTGTGGCTACCATTGTATTCAGAGAAGAGGTAGGAAGAAGCCCCAAAGGCAAAGGCCATGAAGTCTGAGGGCTGCTCTGCCTGGTTGGAGGCGGGTGGAGGAGAGAGCTTATGAAAAAGTACTGGGAAGCATGCCAAAGAGTTCTTTCTCTAGAGATAGCTAGAAAGAGCATAAATAAATAACAGTGACTCACCCCGTGTTATGCTGGAACCCTCGCCCAGCCGACCTTAT
This sequence comes from Grammomys surdaster, assembly GCF_004785775.1. Classification (NCBI taxonomy): domain Eukaryota; kingdom Metazoa; phylum Chordata; class Mammalia; order Rodentia; family Muridae; genus Grammomys; species Grammomys surdaster. The sequence goes on from NW_021620926.1 coordinate 225,057, forward strand.
TTACGTAGGAGACAAGCCTGTGATGACTCTGGTTGTTTGTGAGAACACTGCAAAACCATTGGATCGAGGCCTCTTTTGACTCAGATTACCAGTCTTGAGACTGTCAGTTTTATTTTCTTTGGGAAACTTGTAAAAGAAAACAAAATCCATGGATGACCAGCATAAACTCCCATGTGATGACGGCTGAGTCCAGGACATGGGACTCAAGGCTGCCAGGGACTGCATATCAAATTGGTTCCCAAATCTTTGAAACTCATAGCATTACACCGATTTCTGAGCAAAGCCATCTGTTTCTATCCCTCCGATAAATCATATTTGAAGTATACTCTCAATGTCACTGAGCCCTCAGTCTCAGCAGCCACTATATATTCCCTTTGCATTCTCCTCAACGCCATCATTTGTTTTCCAATCATATGTGTCAAAAGCTGTGAGCATTTTGACATTTTTCTGTATAAATAAGCCTGGCATATATCTCCATTTGTCTCAGAGTATCTTTAGGAAACTGTCAGAAATATTTTGTTGAGTTTGCACAAGTATGAAATCGTATTATTGCAAATGATCCGTTTCCACTGACATTAATTCAAAGCTTTCATGTATGTGAATACTCTGAAACCATGGCTTCTCTCCAGTCAAGCTAATAAGAAGTCCTTCATTGGCATGATTCTTTCTTAGGATGATGACAGGCCTAGAAGAAAGCAGTTACAAGTGTACTCTAAGGCAGTGGTTCTCAACCTTTTTAATGCTGACCCTTTAATATTTACATTACTCAGCTCCTCATTGTGGTGACCCCCCTCCCTCAACCTTAAAACTATTTTTTTCTTGCTACTTCATAACTGCAACTTTGCTAATGTTATGAATCGTTGTGTAAATATTTTTGCAGAGAAAGGTTGCTGAAATGGTTGTGGCCCACAAGTTGAGAATGACTGCCCTAAAATGGTTCTTATTTGTTTATTAATATGGATCTGTAGGTGATTTTATTCATCATCCCTTTACTAGGACTAGAAATCTGAAATTACACAGCAGGTGAAGAAAGGGCTGCAACAAAAGAAGCAGAAGGAAGGAAGGAAGGAAGGAAGGAAGGGAGGGAGGGAGGGAGGGAGGGAGGAGGAGGGGAGGAAGGAGGGGAGGAGGAAAGGAAGGAAGGAAGGAAGAAGAAGTGAAGAAAGGAAGAAATAAAGGAAGGAAGACTAGCAAATACTGGCAAAACATGTCTTTCTGACTTTGCATAGTAATGTAAATATTTTGGGGGATGAATTTACTTCTGGGGACTGTTGGAAGGGAAGTGCCTTCAAACCTCAGAATCCTGTTGGTTTTCTTTCTTTCTTTTAATTATTCTTTCATTATTTTTAAAATAATGATTCTATTAATTCATTGAGAAATTCATCCAATGAATTTAAACATATGCAGATAGTGTCACCTCTTCTCATCTTCACCCTTCTCACTTCTTCTCTCCCCTCACCAAGTCTGAGTTTTCCCTTCTCACCTACCCTCTTCACCTCTAGTGTGCTACACAACTACTCCTGAGAGTTGGGCCTTATCTGGAATATACTCAACCTACCAAGGTCATATCAGTCAAAAAAACTGACTCTCCCTCCCCCACCAGCCATCAAACACCAATAGCTCCTTGGCTAGAGGTGAGATTTGGTGCCACTTCCTCCATCCACTGTAGAACCTTGTTTGCCTTGAGCATGGACAAGTTGTATGCATACAATCATAAACAGTGTGAGTCCATATGAACACATGCCCAGTTGTGTCTGGAAAACACTGTTTTCTTGAACTCATCCTCCACTTCTGGCTCTTATACTCTTTTCACCTTCTCTTCCTCAGAGTTCCCCGTGCCTCTCTGGGACTGGTGTGATATGCATGTATACTTTACAGTAAGAACTTTTATGTTCTGCATGCTGTACTCAGGACTTCCGTGCTAATTTTCAACTACTACAAGAAGCTTTCCTGATGAGGGTTCAAAGATGTTCAGTATACTTTTTAAAACAAATCCACTCCTTTGACAGTTTCATGCATGCATATATTATATTCTAGTTATACTCACCAATTCACTGTCCTATTCCATCCACCCATCCTCACCAACAACCCCCTATACTACTGTGCTTTTCTATCTTGTTTTGTTTTATGATCCACTGAGATTAATAGGACCACGGCATAGGCATGGATGTGGAGCTACCCCCTGAACCATGAGTAGTTCACAGGTGAATGCCTAGGAAGACACCGGACTCTCTTTGCCCCAGAAGCTTTCATTGCCAATAGGTCTCTGTGGAGAATCCTATTGTTCTTGCCCATTGATTACTATCTATGTGTGCCATCTCCACTATCTGGAAAAAGTAATAACATGGAAACAAAATTCTATTTAAAATAATAATTACGACACAGACACCTATAAAGTGTTCCCTCAAATGTCAGGAATATTTTGGGATTAACTTTGGTCCTCAGAAGACACTGACTCACCCTAGATATTATACAGCTATGCATGCAGGTGAACACATGAATTCACACAGAAGCACAAAGACATGAGTACACACACACACACACACACACACACACACAGAGAGAGAGAGAGAGAGAGAGAGAGAGAGAGAGAGAGAGAGAGAGAGAGAGAATTTAAAGTTTCCAAGCTTCTAGCCAGTCTACCTTTCAGAGATCCATGAGCTTTCTGGGCCCTACAATTGTCATTTTCCTGTAGAGTTCCCTATGCAAGGGCTTGAAATCCAGAGAGATAGCCCAACTTAGTGAACCTTAGGTCATTCTCACTTCCTGTCAGCCAAACACTGGTAAGATTAGAATCTCCTGTAAGAATTTATGCTGAAGAGAACTCCTGTGAAAGGCCAGTGCTCATGGTTAGGAATTACTGACTACCATTTTTTAGATTAGTATTGCTTTCTGTTTATGGCTATAGAAAGGGACTATAAATGCTTAGACCTGCACAAATTACTTCTCTCCCTGTAGGTCGGGCCTGACATGTGGAAAATCTAAGGTGTCCAAGGCTTGTTCCTGTTCCCTGGAAGCACTTCAGCTCCTTGTTCTCTAGAGCCTGTTCACATTCCTGCTTCCCAGCATGACCTCAACCAGAGGTGGGACATTTCTTTGACTGCTCTCCCAGTGTCACACATTTCCGTCTGACACAGCTGGTAGAGTGCCTCTGCTTTTTAAGAATTTATGTAGTTTCATCAGGCCCACCAGGATTATCCCGAGTAATCTCAAGGGCTCTGACCTTAATCGAGTCTGCAAAGTGATTTTTCCTGATTATGTAACAAATTCACATCTTCCATGTTCAGAAGGTTAACATTTTTGCAAGGGAGCCTAGTTCTCTGCTTAGCATAGGGAGAGGCATTGCTGATTATAAATCTGAACATGAATATGTTCTTCTCACAGGAACAATATTCTATAATTCTGCCTTCCCATTCCTGGATTCCTACTATATATTGATGGGCCGGGGTTTACAATGAACATGTTTGTGCTTTTATGGAGCTGCAGGCTTCTGGAGATATGTGTGTCTCTTGTTCTCAAAAGTCTACTAAATTAATCTTAACTGCTTTTGGTATGGAATGTATATAATTGTAATATATATATGTTTCTTGCAAACCAAATACTGTTGTGGTTGTTGTTGTTTTAACCTCTCAAGAAACATATACCAGGTACTTACCATAGAAAGCCACTACACATAAAGAATTCTCAGAGTTATGAACATTATCTTCTCTCAAACGAATTACATATTTTAAACATGCTAGAAGAGGCTTCATGAAGTTTTTCTGTAGAAGAGTTCTTAGAATAGGCTTACTGCGGTGGCTCCAGTAGTCTGGGATTTCACTGCATACAAAGCTGTGAGGGACTTTTTCTCTAGTTTCCTTATGTCTACCTAATACACAAAGGAGTCAGTAACCCACCAAGAGAAACAGTCCATTTTAGAGCATTGTGGTTTGGAATGTGTTATAAATTACATCTGAAATGTTCCCACAGGCTCTTGTGTTTGAACACCTGGTGAACAGATTGAGGCTCTGTTCTGAGAGATTATGAAAGCTTTGGGACATGTGTCTAGCTGTTAGATCTGGGGCAGTAGTAGCAGGCCTTTGAAGGTCACATGTGCCTCTACCTTTGGAGGTTACTCTACCTCTCTGCTTTTGTGAAAAGCCGCCAACCCAGCGGCTTGCTCTTTTGAGCAAATGATACTGTTGGCGATTTGGGCTTATTGCTGATTTCCCAAGGTTCCATCAAGTCTCCTCCTTCCATGAAGTCTCCTCAGTTCACAGTTCTTCCCGCTGATGTTAATAAGGACAAGAACCTTGTCTTAAGTATGTGTATGTGACCCAGGAGGACGGAATGTCAGATACTGGCTAACCCTGAAGGTCACTTCTGGATGCTTCTTTCCTTAAATGGTTTCCTAAAATAGTTCTCTGGATAGTCCTAGTCCACCAGTAACTAGAGTTTGTCTGTGCACTCTAATTCATGTGTGAAGCGAAAATATGCAAAGCCACATAGGAGAAGGACTGTATTTAAGGCAACGGCCTCTCCTTCCCACAGTAAAATAAAATAAAATCAACTGAAGAGAGAAAAACAAAACAAAAATGTCCACATGGATAAAATAAAGAAGGGTTGCTTTCTGTTATAACTTTTTGAAACTTCACATTAAGAAACATTTTTTTCCCATCTTTCCAGAGAGTACTCTTGATTCCTGTAGGTTAAGATCAGCTGTGTGAAGCTTGTTCTGAACTCACACTTAGGAATGCATCCAGTCCCAAGTCTCCAGATCTTACTCACCCTTCTCCTTGCCTCCGAGTATGAGAATGGCAGGGGAATGGGAGGCTGTCATTTCCAAGTCTTTCAGGTATCCTCTACTAAGAGTTCTGTTACCCATTCCAGGCAGCTGTTCTCCCAGGAGACTGCCAAACAGCAGAACTGTGACTCTAAGGAACCATTCCCAGGATCCTGGGTGGTAGGACCTGTGGGTAACAGGTGGGTGATGTGCCTCAGGGAGATATTCGAATCCAAACACTCAAACACAATCGCATGGGGTGTGAACAGAGCCTGTTGATGACTACGGTATGTATTCGTTCATACACTTCCTGTAGTGTTTTTGTCCTTCCCTAGGAACCTCAGGCTTTATTTTGTTATTCACAATATCCCTTCCCATGTGCCCAGCCCCAACCGCCTCCATTTCCTGCATATGACAGGAGCAGAAACTGTGTTGTCATCTATTAGCTTTATGACTTAAGGTCCATTTTATTTTGCTTGGCTGGCAATATCCAGAATAGACAGAGTGAAGAAGACAAGGAGAGGTCAGTGGCCATTCATAGCTGTTAAAGCTTGGCTTCTGCTTCTCCTACTTGACAGAATGCATAGAATCCATTTGTAGAAAACTCTAATTTTACAAGGTAGGACATCCATCGTAGAAGAGAAAGATGGAGCTGCATCCCCCACTGTCATTGGAAACTATATGTCCTTGGATGCTTTTTTTTTTTTATTGGATGTTTTATTTACATTTCCTATGTTGTCCCCTTACCCCGTCTCCCACCCACCCCGGAACCCCCAATCCCCTCACCCCTCCTCCTTCTTCTCTGTGGATGTAACCTCTATCTACTCCCCCTCACTCCCACCTCCCCACCCTCAAAATTCCCACCCCCTGGGGCATCCAGCCTTCATGAGGTCAAGGTTCTCTTCTTCCACCTATGCCCAGCAGGGCCCTCCACTCTTACATATTCAGTTGAAGCCCTGTATCCCCCCGCTAAGTGCTAAGTGCTCCCAGGCTGGTGGTTTAGACCCTGGGAGCTGTGGTTGGTTGGTATTATTGTTCTCCTCATGGTGCCGCAAATCCTTTCAGCCCCTTCAGTCTTCACTCTAACTCCTCTATTGAGAACCCCATGATCAGTTCAATGGCTAGTTGTGAGCATCTGCCTCTGAATATGTCAGACTCTTGAAGACCTCTGAGGAGACATCCATATCAGGCTCTTATCAGCATGCACTTCCTGACTTCCACATCAGCATCTACCTTTGGTGACTGCACATGGGATGGATAATCAGGTGGAATGGTCTTCAGACGGCCCCTCCTTCAGTTTTTGTCCCTCGCTTTGTCTCCATATTTGCTCCCTTGAGTATTTTGTTGCTCCTTCTAAGAAGGACCAAATCACCCCCACTTGGTCTTCCTTCTTTATGGACTTCATGTGGCCTGTGAGTTGCATCTTGGGCATTTCAAGGTTCTGGGCTAATATCCAATAATCAGTGAGTGAATACCATGTGTGTTCTTTTGTGATTGGCTTACCTCACTCAGGATGATAATTTCTAGTTCCATCCATTTACCTAGGAACCTCTCGAATTCATTGTTTTTAATAGCTGAGTAATTGTGAACCCACCACATGGCCTATTCTTCTGGCCCATCTCTGCTTCCAGAATCACATGACCGTGCATCTTACCTTCATTTGGAAAGGTTTCAGAAGACTTGAGAAAGAGAAAATACTAATTCAAATGTTTACTTGGTATTGTCTAGTTTTGTTTTCCCCAGAGAGTGATCTTCTAAAAACGGACAAATAAACGTTCAACATGTCAGAGTCCTGTGGTCCACTCCAACTCTTTTCTTCTTAGTGGTCTTCTCATGACAGAGCTTTGGAGACAGATTGCACTTGAGTAAGTTGCAAATGTCACCGAGTCTGTAAAGAGCCAGAGTGGGAGACTTGAAAACTGCTATGAAAAACAAGGATTCAATTATCTCAAATGAGAAGCAGCTACATGATTAACTTAGTGTCCTGCTCACCACAGCCCCAGGACATACTGGAAAGCTCATCGGTTCGTTCCATTCACATGTTCCGTCCAAGTGACAAAGCATTTAGAAAGAGCACATTATGGTCTCCAGTTATAAAGCGTCCTTTTTTGTATTGTTCAGTTCCTGATTTGAAATAGTATAGGGTTGGAGGAGGCATGTGTCAATGGAAACAAATGCGTTGGCAAATAAGGTTTATTAAGGGAGAAAATGATGAGTTTTCTTTTTTAACAGACTCTGGTGGGGAGAATTATGCAATTTCCCACCATGAAAACTTTTGTAATTGTAAATTCTGCTACCTTTTAAGGAAAAAATACCACCAGGCTGCAACTCGAGAGCTTTTATGAGGACCAGGCAAGGGCTTTTCCTCTTTGCACATCTGTCTTCGTTTGATGTGTGTATGCTCCTGATTTCATGCTGGTGAGCTAGGTCTAAAAGCTAGAGAATGATTTGCTTAGATCAAACAAGTGTGTGTGTATGTGTGTGTGTGTGTGTGTGCCCTGAGGCCATACACATATTTTAAATATTACAGGAAAGGAGGCTTGCTTTGGGCTCTGTGGTCATTCTTGGTAACCATTGTTCTTAAGAAAAAAATCAATAAATGAAAGTTCATTGTAAATGGAGGGTTTGGGTCTATTTTTATTAGTACAAACAAAGGATAGGGTGTCAAGTGACATCTTTAGACATTTTCATTGTAGTTCCAAATTTGTTTAGCTGGATAAAAGCTTGAAAATGTGTGAATTATATTTTTTCAGCTCCTTTCATGTCTAGGAAATTGGTATCATCGACCCATAAACTTTGGTGTCATGATAATGTAATCAAGATCTCAACTAAGTTTTAATAATCACTTCTTTGACTTCCTTCAAATAATCTTGCTATTTTATTTTATATGTTTATCAATGGTTGCTTGTAAATGTCAACCACATGATTATGAGTTGAACTATCAGTTTTCCAGTAGGAACTCAGGCCAGTCAGAGTGGCACAGACTTGTAATGCTAGCTTTTGGAAAGCAAAGAAGGATTAGGAATTCAAGGTCATCTTTAGTTCCATAGTGAATGGGAGTCCTCCAGGAGCTATATGAGACCATGTCTATAAAGAGAAAAAAATCGTCTAAAAACTCAAGAATAATTTATGACAGATTAAGAGTGTGAACCAAAGTGCCCATATATAATGAGTATTACATACTGATTAGGAAACCTGGGCTTGTTCAGCTGGTTAGTGATAAGCTCACATTTGTCTCATTTCCTGAAACTGCTGACTTCTTGCCATTAACTACTGTTCATTGGTATTGACTTACCCAAGATGATAAAGTGGCCAATGGCTTAGAATTCAGACCAAGATTTTATGGCTTTCCTTGTTGGAGCAGTTCCTGTTATACTTTCTGAATCTGTGCTTTTATCATTATTTACTACATTACTAATGACTTGACTCTTTTTCTTTAAAAGATGCTTAAACCAAGAGTGATTCTGCAGATGTTTGATGCTACCCAAAGGGTCTCTTTGAAAATCGTTGCCTGGGAAATTCTACTTATAATCTCTTAACTTTTTTCCTTTGGAAGGAAGCTAAATTTTTTTGGGAGGGGGAACACACTTAAGATATCTAATAAATTAAACAGATTACTGTTACATGCTTTAAAATGTAATGCTCTAAAATAATGTATTTGGTCATAGTTCACATAAACACTTGTCTCTGACTGAATATCACCCGAGAAGAAAGCGCTCCATAAATAATTCTCAATGAACAGATTTAGTCAAGGAAACAATTTTTGGTGTGCATCTGAACAGAGTTGGCGCTAGCAAGCCTACGCTCTTGAGTGGATTTGAACGAGATACTACTCACTGAAGGCTTAAGAATCTACTACACAGAAGTATCCATGGTAACAGCCACAAGCACTTGACGGGCAGCACTCACACCGAGCCATCATCACCCACCTTAGATGCCTTTCATCTATTGATTGGATCTCCCTTTTCTTAGTCTGCCAAAAGAGTCACCCTGATGCCAACAGTCCTTCCCAAAGCAGTGACAACACTCAAAATATTTATCAGTTGGCACAGTGTGTGCTGGAACCAGTCAAAGAAGTGGTGATGGCTGGAAGAGAAAGCTGTGCAGCTGAACTGTAGCTTACTGACTGAAATCTCAGCACTTCCATCAAGTGCTGGAATCTCACACATTCTGAAAGGCCAGGAGTCTCTAGCAGGTCCCTCTTGTTTGCTGTTGTAAGAACTAGCCCCTGAACATATTTTGTTGCTTGTTTGTTTCTTTCTGTATTTGTTTAGGAAAAACTCCTGGGAAGTTTGTCAGCATCCATGCAATCAAAATGATTATAGTTATTTTCCAAGGTAACCCAGAGTTCATGCAGCTGCTGCTTCTCCACTGATCACAATGATCTGCCCCACCCAGAACTTTCCCCGGGAAGGGAATCTTTTTGGCGTGGCCATCTGGATCATATTATGCTAATTGGAGAGTCCAGAACAAGCAAGGTGCCGATGTTTCCACTGCAACATGGATCCACTACTTTTTAGACACACTCACGCTCTTCCTTCCATGCCATCCTTTCTCTTAGCCCCAGTGAATGAGTATTTTGATATTTCTAATGACATTACAAAGGAAGACTGTAAGACACTGCAAGACTGCAAGATGTGCAAGAATAATGCACATCTGTGCAAAAGCTACTCCCACTTACACAGTTAAGGACAACTTGGGGCTGAATTAAAATGATAATAATAATAATAATAATTTTTAAAACCTTTCCACTTACAGATTATTGTTCATATTGGAAAAGCTTCATCTGTGGCCTACAGGAACCAAGCCTGCAGCTTACAAACACCAGCCTCTTAGCCACTCAGTTGTGACCAGCACCTTTTCCCTATGTTTGATTTCCAGTACATCTTACCTAGATATCTCCATATTTTTGCATGTTTGTAGACTAAAAGTCTCTGATCGTTAAAAAGGCATAGTGAGCATGCAAGTAGAAAGCCACAGGCAAGAGTAAGTGGGCCATTGGGGCATTTGGACTTTTCTCCAACGTGTTTCTCATCTAATCTATAAAGCCTTGGGAAAATGAGGTGATTTTTTTCTTATTTTCAACTTAGAGAAGTGATGAGAACTTCTTTGCTGCCAAATTTGTTAATGCATTGACATTTTTTTATCTCCAGTTTTACTCCTCTGTTATAAAAATGAAGAGAAATAAAAAGTGATCCATGCCAAAAGCATGGTCTTCTGAGTAGGGAGAGGGTTCAGTGACTACACAGATGGACCCACGTTTAACTATTCATCACCCATATAAAATCTGGGTGTAGCTGAGTGTGCCTGTCACTTCAGCATCAGGGGATAGAGACAAAATGATGTCAGGAGCTCTCTGACCATCCATTTAGAAGAAAAGGCAAACTTCAGATTCAGTGATTAGAGCTGGTCTCAAAAAAGTAAGATGGAAGCAAAGAGGAAGACGTCCTCCTCTGTCTTCTTCACACATACTCATTGACTGGGGCATGCACCTGCACATGCTGCCATGGAGGAAAAAAAGACAAAGGCATGGGGCATTCTGTCTCTAAAAGCCACTTTCTTTTTAAAGTCCCTCAACTACTTGATCTTTGCCTTTCACAGGAAGAGTCAACAAATTTGATGTGGGCTCCTTGTCTCTGTCTCTATCTGTGTCTCTGTCCCTCTCCCTCTGCCTGTCCCTCTCTGTCTTTTTTTCATCATTTAAGAAACAAGGGGCAGTGCATTTAGAATGATCTGATTTATTTGAAAACATATTGATTTAGAATCTAATACACCATGCATGAACAGAAAACAAGAGGATAATTTTAATACTAAAACATTTTCTTAGATCCAATGAGACAACAAACTGACAGGGTTCTTACAGATAGATGTTGGGGACACATAGAGACTGGGCTTTTTTTCAATTGTCTTATGCTGCTTTGATCTTGTGATCACAAACCAACTGTGACAGCTCTGGCCATAACATTCTCTTTTTAGACAGAAAGAATAAGACAAGTGTAAAGAACCAACTTCCTTCTCACAAGTCGTTGCCATTGGCCTTTGACAAGAATTCTGAGTCTCATTGACCAGAGCTATTTAACATGGCTACTGCCTAGCAGCAAATGAGAAGACTTTTGTTTTCTGTTTGTAAAGAGGAAGGAGTTTGTAAAAGGGGTCGAAAGACTCATCAAGTATGCTTTTGACCAGCAAATGGACAGCTCTTGATAGATATGGCATGCCTGCTTAGACCACACAGGTTGGAGGACTAACATGAGTCACAAGCAATCTCCCAGAGTGTTTGTGTTTCCAACCTTCTCCACATGCTCTTCAAGACCTGTAGAAACCTTGATCAGCCCTCTGAATATTTCTGTAATTCCTAAAGGATGAGCTTACAGAGCGAACTCTGAAACACACACCATGCATGACCATATCCCTCCCTGGCCTCCCTGCTCTGGCTCCACACTGTAAACAGAGGCCCAGCTCTCAGCAGATGAGAGCTGATACGAGTCACTCTTAACACTAGACTCTTGCTGCTCCCTTGCCTTTGGCATTGGTGAATTTGTTTTCATAAAAAAGACACTGTCTTCAGGACCTTCTCATTAAAGTGGGTTTTAAGAAATTAAGACAGGGAACATGCCTGATGACCTGGAATCTGAACCCTAAAACCAGTCAACATGGCCACGGACAGAAGAGAAAGACAGTAACATTACCCTTGCATGTATAACCATTCCACTTGGTATGGGGAAGTTTGCTATCACTATGGAACAAGATCTGGGTGGTTTCAGGATGAGAAAATGGGGGGAGAGGGCAAGGATCAGAAGTCACAACACAACCTTACTCAGATACCTTCATGTAGAAGGACTACAAAATATCTGGAATGATCAGTACACGAGGATGAATGCTTTAGAGTTAATATCAAATCCAGACACAGGAGGAACAAGTTGGGCAGAAGTTGGGCAATGAGAAAAAGCAGCACAGAATTCAGAAGAGCCCCACCTCTGTGTGTAAACTGCATTTCCCTATTTCCTAGAACAAGGGTAGATACTTACAAAGAATCTGTACTTAGAATGAGACCAAGTGAGACAAGAAACTATAAATATTCTGGGAAAAGCTAAATGTCTGATTTCTGCATAATGTCACATTCAGGAAGATCAAAGCACATATGGGATCTGGTAGTCAATAATGAGGTTTGTGGGGACATGGGCTTGTAGTCATATTTTAAAAACAACCCTTTGGGGGATGAGAAAGATGATGCCTCAGCAGTTAAAATTGCCTGTTGCTCTAGGAGAGAACCAAAATTCATTCAATCCCTAACACTCACATTGGGTGGATTACAGCCTCCCGAAATTTCAGCTCCAGGGAATTCAATGCCTCCCCAATTTTTGGCTACTGTAGGTACCAATATATATGCACATACTCACAAACATATGCATAGAATAAAAACTAAGATAAATAAAATATTTCCCTTCAAATAATAACATCTTTAAAATAACTTTAAAACTATGCGAGATCTAACCCCGGATTTAACACTGGATTGCTGAGGTCCCTTGAGTCATACTGAGATTTGTTGAGTAAAATGGGTTGAGTAAATGGCCCTGGCGGGAGATAAGACTTTACCACGAGTCACATCATTGTTTTTCTTCCACCTGAGGGAAGTGATTTTCTTCTAAGAAATAACTCCTCTGTTTGGGACATACAACTCCCTGGGATGCTAACAGAGACTGGAACATTGAAATAGATAATTTACTTCAGATGGGTATCCTATTTGTTTCCAGAAAGTAGTTTTACTTTTTTCTTTACTCTATTGGGTCAAATCCTTATTAATAAAATGTGTGCTACTGGAAAGAAAAAAAAACACCTTTGTTACTGAGTCCATGAACAGTCATTTTCAGTTGGCTTGCATAAATGTCATGAAAAGTAAGGAAAAATATAATTTATAAGAAAAATGCATTTTTATGCTTACTGTTCTCTTGCCAAATTAAGTATTATGGTTGGAAATTTAGGGTGGAGGCTCACTTTGGAAAGAAAGGGATCAGACACACTAGTTTGCTTTCATCATCAAAGGCTTTTAAAGAGCTCGGATGGATCCTGAGCCCCTCACATATTCATGGAGGGATAATCTTCCTTTGAAAAGATAGTACGGAATTTATTAATGCACTGTCGAGATTTCTACACTTGGCTAGAAATGCTTTTCATATTTTTTTCAGTATTCAATTTTGAAGTGGTCAAAATATGATGGAAAAGTATGTCATCCACACCAGAAACAGTGTGGTTTTGAACTTCTCTAAATGATAGTCATGTCTTGATGGACTTTCTTGTGCTTTCTAAAGCTCTTTGTAAAAGAGTCATTAATATCTAGAATGTAACAGAGAAAGGAAAGCCAAAATGGTGTTTGAGATTTTTAACTGTCATCCAGTTGGTTTCTCCGTAGCTTTGTCATGAGGACACCGCTGTTTCAACCACCACCATTTAGGATCTGCTCATAGATGCTGATAGAGCTGACCCTGTTGGAAAATTGGATTTGTGTGAGAAGTTCAAAGAAGGGCAAGAAGGCAAATTTAAAAATATATATGCTTTCAATGGATATGTCAGAAACAAAACATGTTTTCTTCAAACTTTTTCATCTCCTCATTGACATTAAAAATAGACACTCAAAGTGGCAGCCATTGTTTTTCCAAGATCTAAGCATCCAATGGGCTGAATGTCATTCATACTATTATATAATAGGGCATGAATAGTAATAACACATGACTATTTATATATACGAACTATGATGACAAAATTTTAAATAGGTCCCCAAGATATAACAACAAGGTTAAATGGTTATTTTCCGCTTATTTTGGTAGCTTTCAATAGTGGTGCTTTGCATAGAAAGTCTCAGGGAATTTTCTAAGTACTCAGGATAAAGTTACTTTCTTTACTCTTTCTATTCATTCTTCAGACACTCACAGACTTCATTCCCACTCTTGTAATGACAATGCACACCCACAAACTACATGCAAAAAAGAAAAAGAAAAAGAAAACAAAAGGAAAAGAAAAAGAAAAATAATCCCTCCACACCACTATATATCAGTGGCCAAATCTATCCACTTCACACACACCTTAAAATCTCTAAGCTGCACAGTAGTATCTCAAACCCAGTGTAAAAAACCAAAATGTGTGACATAAATATAAGAAATGTTATATTTCACTAACAAAGTTTTTCTTGTCATAGATAATACACATACTCTCGTAGTAGACCCTGGTGACACATTTACTTCTCGTCCCTAGGATGCACACAATTGATTTTTGTCTGTGTATTAGCACCATCTTCTCAAGAAGAAACCTTGAAAGGTGCCTTAATTCAGTTTTTATTTATGATTAAAAATTATTGCTTCTGCAGTTCTGTTAGGGTTTACCACGGGGATAAAAACACAGGTTCTTCTGTTTTTTTTTTTTCCACACAAAAAGGAAATGTGTAATGAAAACTTAGACACCAACACATTAAGCAAATTCCATGCATGGCTTGCAAAATTGTATCTAAGATTTTTGTCACCTAAACATGATCATATTTGTATTAGGAGAACTCTCATTGTCAAGAGTAATGTAATCCAAATATTTTAGTTCCCAATGACAGGGGAATAAATAAGCATGGCCCATGAATTCTGGTCACCAAGACTGGATGTAACAGATTTGAATGAGGAAATTGGATTTGGTGTCAAGCCTAATAAAACGAAGAGCTGTTTATTGATGGGCAAGAGAAAGAGATGGGTTGGGGATATGCTGCAGTCCCTGCTGAGAGAGTATTTTGACTTGGGACAAAATAATATTCACAGTTTCTCTTCAGAGTCATTATTGCTCCTGGACGCTCTCTAATTTGAACCTCATAAGGGTCATCTGGGCCTCTGTCATCTCTAATTCTCTCCACTTCAGTGAATCATGCTTTTAGCTGCCAGGATGGCCACCCAGAAAGTTCTGTTTATGTAGAACTTGGCCTGTGCAGTGGTGCTCATCTGAAGAACTGAGTTTCTGAATTGGGACTTCCACAATGTTCTCCACCTTCTTTCTGTCCATTGATGAGAATGTGATGGTCCATAATGCCTAGTCATCAACTCGCAGCCCTTCTCTTTTTTTGTCGTTGCACACACTGGCCTTTGGCACAGTGGGGAGACATGCTACATTGGTCTAGTATAATGTTTGTGGAAAGAAAGAAAGAAAGAAAGAAAGAAAGAAAGAAAGAAAGAAAGAAAGAAAGAAAATTTCTAAGCTTCTAGGGTGTCAAACCATATTTGGCTATTATTTAAGCCCTGGTAATTTGAAAGTATCCCAAATGCAGACTTGGTTTGTTTTTTTATTACTTTAATGAGAAATATTTTTATTAAAGAAAAAAATAGTGAATCTATCCACAAATATGGAATCATAGGACAAGAAGATTCATAAATAAGTCATCAAGCAATTTCATTTCTTTTGGCTAGGGAATCATTAGAACATTGATGTTCTATGGTTAAAGTAATCATAATGGCAGTTGAACACTTAGCAAAGGTTAGGGATGGGGTAGCCCACTCTGGACAAAGCTTGTCTCACACCCGGGAGGACTCCCGTTTACCACTTAGGGTTAAACCACTTGTCTTTCACTGCCGACTGTTGGTCTCCTTCACATTGAAAATCCTCCTGAGTGGGTAGGAGGTTGGTGAGATTCAGGGATTAAAGATAAAGTCAAACTGTAGGAGAATGGAAACTTGGAAGATTCTCCATGGCTCCTGCCTTGAAGTATATAAAAGAGTAAACAACTGTTGGGGAAGGAGACTTTGACAAGCCTCCTTGCTAAAGGCAGGTCCTCAGATTGTCTAGCTTCCTGGAGCTGCACAGAGAAATCCAGGCTTCCAGCTTTCAGGGATCCTTACCACTACTGAGATAGACGTCTTAGTGATATAACTAGCTGTTTTCACCATCTTCGTTCTTTGTAAGGAACTCTTCACCTATATGCCTGTTAGAAACCCCCAATAAAAACCCATTGGTTCACAGAGGTGGAATTGTAACTGATGTGTTTTCGATTCTTTTTCTGGGACATGTCTATTCACAACTCTCTGTGCCTCCCACATAAAATTTGTCATCCATCCATCACCAAGCAAGCCTGGTGACTTGAGTTCAAACCAAGAAATCTTCATAGTAGGAGAGAATTGTCTTTCAAAAGTTGTCCTCTTACTTCCACACACATGCTATGACAGAAATGTGCTTGCATTCATACATACATGCCACATACACACATCACACACAACATACACACATAAATCATACACACATACATTATATATAAACACTAATTACTGGTGCTAAAATACTAATAAAGAAACCCTTGTTAAATCAGTGTAATGGTATAGTTTATTCCCAATGCTTGGAAAGTGTGCACAGGAAGAACCATATAGCTTAGCCAGTCTACTCTACTTGGTTAATTCCAGGACAAGGAGTTTCACCATTTCTGGGATGACATCCAAGGTTTGTCTAGTCTCCACATGTATGCATATACATGTGCACATGCACAAGCACACGTGTATCCTCCACATGCATGCAAACATACACAAAAATGCATTTTAAAAACTTATGAAGATGGTCGAAGATATTTGCAATGAGAATAAAATATTTTGAATGTTCAGTCAATGAAATGCTATTATAACCTTGGAGATCATGTGGTCCTATAATGGTCCTTCCTGTCACATTTGAATCAACTCTTTTGCAACTCTGAAGAAATAGAAGCTAACTGACTGAAGATTGGAAGAAATAGAAATAGTTCTTGCCCATAAAATATAAATTGTGTTTACTGGTTATATGATTATAGAACAGTATTATCTTTTTCATAGCTGTTTGTGAATTTATTTCATAAATGAATTGAGTCCTTTGAGGTCTTCAGTAGATCTCCATGGTTCTCTCATTCATTAAAGACTTCATGAGAATCATTAGAACATGTGCACTTTATATGCATGTATGAAAATTCTTTTAAAATGTGTCCTTTAATGACCAGGTTTTGAATTAGTTTTCTGTCATGGATACTGAGTAACTATAGCTGCTATTTGACAAGTTCAAGCCAAGAATCAAGATAAACATCAGAGCAGTAAAGATAAGAGGACGGGATGATATATCAGCCATAATTATCAACCACCTTGTCGGACAGAGATAACAAAGCACCTAGGATCAATATTGAGAAAATTCAAGGTCCTAAGAGTGTGGATAGAAGAGCAGGAGGCATGATAGTGTCTTTATCTTAACCTGTTTATTTAAGCATTCTATTTATTTTAAACTTAAATGAATTATTTGAAGTTATCTGATTTTCTCCTATACAATTTCTTGGACAGCATTGAGTTTTCTCAATATGGCTGAAACAATGTCTCATTTTTATATACCTACTTAGGAGTATTACTTTTACTTTTATCCCACTGAAAAGTGTTAAGACACCCTATTTCTACCTAAACCTGGGTGAAATGATGCTAAGCAACTCTGATGCTGGGTCATTAATGATGTTCTTTTCGGACTTTTGCTCTGGAAACAATAGTCATGTTGTGAATAGGTCAGAGAAAATTAGGGAGAAGTATCCTCTGAGGAGCGCATGGCTCAGCAGGTTAACCCCATTGATTCCAAGCCTGACAGTTTGTGTTCAACCCCAGAATGCAGATGGTGGAAGGAGAGAACTGAATTCCACCAGTTATCCTCTGACTTCTACATAAGTTTCTTGACACATATGCATCAACATAAGCCCTGCAAATGAATAAGCAAACAAAAGTTTTAAAAAACTAAAGAAACAAACTCATGACAACTTATGGGTTGCCAGCTGATACTCTCCCCATCATCATCTCTAGCATATTGGTCAATCATCTTGGAAAGAGTTTCCTGGCTCCTCATTTGAATTGTCCCATTCAATGCTTCATAGAATAGACAAACAAGCCTATCTTTCCTAGGCATGCCCCAATTGCAAATCTGTGCACTAAGTAAGTGACTGCTGGTTTCAATAGTATGTTTTCAAGGGGGTTGTAGTGGTTGATAACTAAAATTTCTTATTGAAACAGATGATAGGTGAAAATTAGGATTTTGAATATTTCTAATGAATTCAATCCCTTGAATTTTTTTTTAAAGTGGGAAATGACTACTTTATTGTTTGCGTGTTATTAAAAAAAATATGTGGCGACAATGGGAATCTCATGCTTTCTCTTGGAGCTTTGAAGATGTGTTTTGTCTCTATTCAAATGGTATTTCTGAACAAATTTAGAGGGCTTGTTTGTAATCATCTCTGCTGTTATTGAACAAGAATTCAGATGGAAAATCCTACATGTGTTTTTCTGCAGGGGTGTATCCTCTGAGGGTTTATGCTACTTACTACTGTGTGTGGTTTGGCTCATATGAGTCTTCCTGGCTCAGGATATGGACACTAGCATTGTTTTGAGACCCCAAAGTTCACGATCAGCAGATTTCTGTATTGTCTTCCAACTTCAACTTCTCTCTCAGAGCAATCATTTTTTCCCTTCCTAAATTCAAGATATCTTTGCCAGACTCTACTAATATTTCTTAATTCTCTGTTCTCCCCCATTTCCAGAACTACTTGTGTTTAGAATAACGAAGCACTACTTAAATATACACGCCATTTACAATATAATGATTTCACTTGTATGAGTGTGGCACTCGATCAAATTGACCCCAGAACCATAAAGATGATAAGCTTAGCTACATTCCCATCTCACTGTAATGAAATGAGTTTACCACTCAATGGAATGGAGTGTATTCTCTTAATTGGGTTACCATTGACACCAAGTATCTCCAGAACATCTCACCTTCTACTCAGAAAGTCTGTAGCCGTTAAACAACACCATCACGTCCCCAGCTTTTGGTAACTAATATTTTGCTTCCTAACTCTATGAACTGAACTGTTATGTATACCTTGCGTGTCTCCACCTCATTTAATTCACCATAATGCTATTAAGGTTCATTTGGGTTGTAGCATATAGAAGCTTTCATTTTCTGCTCAGTAATATTCCAGTTCATTCAATACCATACTTTTCTATTTTCCATTCATCCAATGATGGTCATTTAGGATGCTTTCATGGGTTTTGGATATTTTGAATTAGCCACTGAACGTTGATGATTAATGTTTGTTTGAAACTCTGCTATTTTCTCTTTCCAGTGCCCCCCCCAAAAATTGTAGAATCACATAATCATGTGCTTTTAGTCTTCCTTTAAATCTTCAAGGAAGCACCACACTTAAGAGAAGGTATTTCATAGAATGAGTACCCAACTTACAAATGCACAATTTGGTGACAAAAAATGCCTTCTATCATATTCTAATGATAACAATATGCCCATACAAATATAATGCATATTTTGACACTAGGACAGCTTTGAAGCATATTGTCACTGATCCTACCTCCAACTTAATTTTTGATTGTACTTTGAAATGAAATTTTCATTGTAAAAACATAAAAACAAAAACTAAAACAAAACATTGTATCAAATCAATCAAACAATGCTTCTCTAGGCCAGAACTTATTTGCTGTCTTTCTTACAGCATATTTAGGTTTCCTAAAATATAGTGAATTGTGTATTTTGTTGTATTGTATCACATGCATGCATGCAAACATGCGTGTGTTTAGTAATATCTTGGTACTGTTGCCTAGCAATGATAATGTACTTTCTTAAAGTCACAGTGAGTATTTTATATAGTAATTAAGTTCTATGCCCTTGCTTGATGCCTAGCATCTAAATGATTTCAGTTCTTGTTCCATTTTCATGTTACTCATGAAGACATAAATTTTTAAATAATATAGAACACAAATTCTTGCCAATTTATGTTTTGGTTAAAGATTTTTAATGATTTGAATATGTAGTAACCCCTACAAACTCATGCATTGAAGGCTTATTCTCCAGCTGACAGTGCAGTTGAGAGGCGGCAGGATCGTGAGGGTCTAACTTAATCATTGGACTATGACATTGATGAGCATGTATGGAATGGCATTTTAGCCGCAGTTGTACTAGTGTGAGGAAGTATGTAACTGTGAAATCCCTTCAGCGTTCTCCATTACCTGTCCATCACCACATGGCCAACATGCTCCATTATTTTCCTGGCCGCTATGTCAACTTAGTATTCACAGTCTCAGAATCAACACAGACAAATCTCTGAGCCACAATAATTCTCTCCTCTATTAAGTTGGGTTTTCTTTTCCCACAACAAACAGCTTGCAGCAAGATTTATCTAATATTGTATCACCTGCTACCTCCTGTCATACTCAGGAAAATCAGTGCTCAGCAAATGTAGAACTGGAAGCCTCCACTTACTTAATTTTAACTTCCTTTCTGATATCCCAACATGCTTTCTTCTGTCCATAGGCTTGATGGGATTCCCATTGCTCACAGATGTCATCACGGTTTGTCTCAAGGGTAAACAGGTCTAACTGGATATTTGTTTTTAACCTAACCCCTTTTCTACTTTGAAGTTTCTGTGTGCTTTCAGGAATGTCATTCTCCACCTAACCAAACTCCCCTTGTTGTTTTGACCATAGTTCAGATTCTTTCTCTTCATAAGCCTTTCCCAAGCTTCTCAGTTGGCTTTCTCTTCTTCATACTTCCCTGGCTGTTTTTATCTGTAACTCACAGTGTTGAGCTTTTTCAAGCAATGATCTAATCTAGGACCTTGATTTCTCAACGGAGAATACAAAGGTAAAAATAGTCATTCTCTTATCTACCTCATGTTTCCTACAAAATGATAAAAATATCTACATGAAAGGATAAATTAACAGATATTTTAAAAAAGAAACCAAATTAGTGAAAACGTACTAGAATCTTAATCATGATTTGTTTCTGGACTTTACTTTGTGTTTGTAGTTAATCCACGAATATTATGTATGTGTTTTTTATTTTGTTCATGCGTATGTTAGAAACAACACTTTTTTAAATTTTAACATTAGTATTTGAATGATCATGTAGACACTGTTTTCAGAGTGTTTGAACACAGTGTTTACCAAGCTGAGCTATAACCTGTCTTCCTGGAAAATCTCCAGTGTTGCCTACAATAATACAAAGGGACCCCCTTTACAAGTCATTCTGGTATTCCTTGTGCAATGTCAATAAATAAAGCCATAAAGTAAGGTACATGGAAAATACATGAGCTAAAGCATTCCTGCCATTAACTTGTATCTGAATCAATGTTGATGCTGGGGTTTGCTCATAATCCAGGTACTAAGTTTTGTAGAATCTCCCTTTAGTCTTAGGTACTTTTCTAGTGGGTTTCATATTTAGGATAGCACATTGCAATAATTATCACTTTCTTTTGGCCTGGGATAGTAATATATCAATTCAATATTGTTTTTGCATAGCAGTATCCCAAATGATATACAAATGTCAAGTATTTTAGTCTAAACAACATGGCCATTCCTGCATCCCAGACTTCCAGTATAAATTTTGTCTATAGTATCCAAACTTACCACATTTCACTAGGGAATACAAGAGAGCTTTCAATCTAAAGATGTTTTCATGTTCATGCTTCAAAATGTATGTTGGTTCCCTAAAGTACTCAGACTGACAGCAACTCTCTTTCTCAAATTTTACAGATATTGCTTTAATTTAGTAGAAAAAATATGATAAAATATTAGCAGGTGTTTGAGAGGTCAATTTGCTTGCTTTTGAGGTCATTGAAAGTTCTGCATTTTCTAAGAATTAGTTTGAAGATGAGCAGTTGGAACACTTACCATTTGGGTCCACTAGAGGTCTCAGTTTGTATGGCTATGTGAGTAGCTTGCTTTATTTATTTATTTTGGAAAACTAACTTAACAACTGTTATCCACCTGATAGCAAAATATTTTCCCCTCAAAGCTACTATAGCAATAATATTAACTATGAATTCATTATAAATAATGCCAAGTTTTTAGTAATGTTAAATTGTTTGTTGCAAAGTTCCTCATACAATCATGTCTATCATTTACAAAGTTTTAAAAAGTCAAAGTATTTTTTGCTTACATGAACACAAAGAGATATCAGTGTTTTTCAATGGGAAGTGTATTTGAGGTGTTTTCTAGTGAATATCTTTTAAATATTTCTTTACTCCTTGAAAGTTTATAGTTTTACACAATATATATTGATCACCTCCAGAGATTTACCTAGAAAACAATTTTTTAAACTCCCTAAGTGCTTGCTCTTTCTTATGATCATGAATCTACAGCTCTAGAATTCTTGGCTTAGCATCATGGGATTCATTGTTCATAAGTGTATGCTAATTAATGTCTAGTTTATTCTGCAATGTGAATCAAGGAAAGAAAGAATATATCTGGTTCAAAGAGCTTAGTCAAGGTACGTTATAGGTCAGGACTTTGACCATTGGAGTAGTTATTTCCGAGTTGCAGTGACTACAACACCCAACAGACAACTTGTTGTGGCTCATGGTTCTAGGAAGTTTCTCCATTACCACAGGGAAGGCATAAGGAGCACCATCGAGAAGAGCACCACAGTTCACAGAAGTGGCAAGTGTAGCAGAAGTTTGTTAACACTTCAGTGGACACAGGACCAGTGGAAAGACAGGAAGCAGCCAAGAATAATATGCACATAAGAAACTGCCAGTCCAATGATCAACTCCCTGATGCTAGGTCGCACCTTCCAAAACTCCCAGAACTTTCCACCATCAGTTAGTACTTAAATCAGGAGCCAATGAGCTTCATATAAAACCATAACAGTCAACTAACAGAGCCATTGACACCATTAACATTGTCTAGCTTCGTTGTAACAATAACAGAATTCCCCTAAA
This sequence comes from Grammomys surdaster, assembly GCF_004785775.1. Lineage (NCBI taxonomy): Eukaryota > Metazoa > Chordata > Mammalia > Rodentia > Muridae > Grammomys > Grammomys surdaster. The sequence goes on from NW_021620926.1 coordinate 247,550, forward strand.
ATCTGTGTACAGGTGCTTGTTAAATTTAATTGTTAAAAGAATATGTAAATCTGTTCCTTTTAATTAGATATGTTAGAAAAACACTAATTCTTTTAGGGTTGGGATTCATCACTCACAATACTTGCTGTTCTTGTGGAGTCTCTGAGCATATGGATAACTTCAGCTTGAGTAAGCTTTTGTTGGGTTAATAATTCACCACCTCCAAATAGAACTCGGTTTCTTATCACCAAGGGACCTTCTAAAGTGACCACATCATTGTATCTAAAAGTGAGAATTCAGGTGAGGGAAATTAACTATGAAATAGTTTTTATCTGTGGTGTAGCCAAGACATTAATACCAATAGTAGGGTTTCTCCAGTGTTACTGATAACTATATAAATAGTAGTTCATTTACTTTACAGTGCTCCTTGAAAGGATCTCCTCAGTCTACAGAAAGATGAAAGGGAAGTCAGAATGATTTTGTAGATTTTCATATTTCCAAAGTAACTTACAATCATAGATTGTACTAACATTGGTAGTGGTCATGACAGTGATTTTGTGACCATATCTTTAATTGTGGCAGTGTTTTAATCTACATTTGATTCTTTCAAGAAACCTATCTTTTGGCCAATTCATAAAACTTGTATTGAGTTTCTACTGGGTATTAACTATAATTCAAGGAACCTGACAGAAAGTAACACTGTAAAAAAAAAGAAATTGTTTTATTGTTAAGGAACATAAAGTATACTTAGATAATAAAGAATATAAAATTCTGAGTACTTCTATGGGACACTTGTCTTTTGGAGGGCTTAACATATAAATCAACATAGTTCAAAGTAAAATCCTTCTAGGGATTTTATACTAAATAAAGTTCATTTGAAACAAGCACATTTCTTTCTTGGTTAAGAAAAATGTCCCTTTAATGGGTAGAATTGTAACCAATATCATTTAAAGGAAATTGGCAGGATAATGAAGGAAGGACTGTCTTTGTGTGTAACTGTGTGATGAAGCCCAATGGCAAGATCTAATCAATTTCATACTGTTTGAGTTTTCCATGCTATTTTCAAACTTACATGAGACTTTAAAGGAAGCAAAAGACCTTGCATCATATAGATAAAATAATCCAATTCTCTTACCTTGTCAAAGAAAAAGAAAGTTCTTCATGCTGAGAAACTAATTGACAACAAATCTAGTTGCACACATAACAGCTTCCTCTCTGTAATAAGATTTTGAAGTTTGTTTTACGTGGGTTCACTTTGAAGAGCTTTAAACAACACAAATACCGTGAGTAGTAGTAGGATCTTGTGTAGTCCTCAAAGAGCTCTGAATTCTTTGGTGTCATAGGTCTTAGTCATCATAACCTAAGTACATCTATTTTTAAGATATTGTGATGTGCATGTTTATCACACATTGTCAAATACATTCTCCCTGTTTCTTTGTTTCCAATCATTTGATAGAACCAAAAACAATCTTACAGTTTGGAGTTTGAAACACACCATTGAACATGAAATGTGCAACCAAGAGATTTAAGACCTCCACCTGCACTTGCCCACTTTACCCTCTACCCTACAGCTTTGCCTGTCTTCCTGGAGGCCTACTCTAACCAGGGCCACAGGAGGCCTGCTTTAACCAAAGACACAACTCTTCCTGCCTCCATGAGGCCTGCTGTCATGCAGGACTCAGTTCCATCTGCCTTCTGGGAGCCCTACTCCAACTGGGACACCCAGGCCAGCTAATACCAGAGTCAACCAGATGGTGAAAGGCAAGGCAAGAACGTAATCAACAGAAGCCAATCCAATATGGTACCATCAGAGCCCAGTTCTCCCACTACAGCAAGCTCTAGATATTCTAATATATCTGAAGAATAGGATTCTGACCTCATGAAGATGAGAGAGGTCTTAAATTATATATAAATAATTCCCTTAAAAATACAGGAAACATATTCAGATAGAAGTCCTTAAAAAGGAAGCAAATAAATCCCTTAGAGAAATACAAGAAAATACAATCAAATGGGTGGAAAAAAAAAGAACAAAATGGTCCAGGACCTAACGATATAAATAGAAACAATAAAGAAATCAGAAATAGAAGCAACCCTAGATATGGAAAATCTAGGGAAGAGAACAAAACCTATCAGACATAGGCATCAACCAACAGAATACAAGAGATGGAAGAGAGAATCACAGGTGCAAAAGATACCATCGAAGAAACTGATACATTGGTCAAAGAAAATGCCAAGTTTAAAAAGTTCCTAACCCAAAACATCCAGGAAAGTTGACACACAATGAAGAAACCAAACCTACAAATAGGAGGACTAGAAGAGGTTGAAGATTCTCAGTTCTATGGGCCAGAAAACATCTTCAACAAAACTATAGAAGAAAATTTCCCAAACCTAAAGAAAAAGATGGCCATAAAGTACAAGGTACAAGAAGTCTACAGAACACCAAATAGTTTAGACCAGAATAGAAAATTCTGTCACATAATAGTTAAACCTCAAAATGTACAGAGCAAAGGTAGAATATTTAAAGTTGCAAGAGAAAAAGGCCAAATTTGATATAAAGGTAGACTTATTAGGATTCCACCTGACTTTTCAACAGAAATAATAAAAGCCAGAAGATCATGGACAGACATCATGCAGACTGTAAGACACCACATATGCCAGCCCAGACTACTATACCTAGCAATACTCTCAATCACCAAAATGGAGAAACCAAGTTATTCCATGACAAAACCAAATTTAAAGAAAATCTGTTTACTTATCCAACTCTATAGAGGATACTATGAGGGGCACTCCAGCACAAGGAGGGTAACTACACCCAAGAAATCACAAGAAATTAATATCACAACAAGCTCAAAAGAAGAGATTCACATATACATAGTACTACCTCCAACAGCAAAATAACAGGAATAACAATCATTAGTCATTACTATCTCTCAACATCAATGGACTCAATTCACTAATAAAACAACACAGTCTAACAGACTGGATACATAAGCAAAATCCATCATTCTGCTGCATACAAAAAGTACACTTCAGGAACAAAGGTAGACAGGACCTCAGAGTAAAGGGCTGGAAAAAGGTTTTCTAAGTAAATGACCCCATGAAACAAACAGGAGTAGCCGTTGTACTATCTAATAAAATAGACTTTCAACCAAAAATAATCAAAAGACATGGGGAAGGATACTCTATACTAACCAAAGGAAAAACCCACCAAAATAAAGTCTGAATTATGAACATTTATGTCCCAAATGCAAGAGCACCCACATTCATAAAAGAAACTTTACTACAACTCAAAACACATGTTGAACCCCACATAAAAATAGTGGGAAACAACACCCCACTTTCATCAACGGACAGCTCATCAAAACAGAGATACAATGAAACTAACGGAACTTATGAGCCAAATGGATTTAACAGAAATTGACAGTAAATTTCACCCCTAAACAAAAGAATATACTTTCTTCTCAGTACCTCATGCAACTTTTTCTAAATATGACCATATAATTGGAGACAAACCAAGCCTCAATATACACAAGAAAATTGAAGTAATCGTTTGCATTCTAGCAGATCATCATGGACTAGCATTGTTTTTAATTGTTTCAAATACACATGGATGACAGAAAAAGATACTGGCAGAGTGACTTTAAGTATCCAATGCTTGAATGAAGAAGAAAAAGAGATGACAGATAAACAAGAATAGTCTGCAATCTTTAGTAGACTTGAGTGTTGAATTTGGTAGGCAAGTTTAAAAGTGTGCATAACATTCACACAAAACTTTGAACAATGGTATTTGCTTTCCATAGTATCACTACTGCCACTTATAGGACAATGTTAAGGTGTTTTAAATTTGAAAATCCCAAGATTCAGTTCACATACAATATTTAGGATATATTATCTCATTGTTACAGAGAACATGCCCAAATTCCATCTGGTTTGCTTACTAGAAAACTTCTCCATGAGTCTTTCATAGTAAAAGGTCTTGTTCATAGACTCAGAGAGCTAGGATTTTAGATTACTGCATCTTATTGCTTAAGATGAAGTCCTCCAAATAAATCCCATTTATTCAGAATTTACCCAGCCATTAGATAATGTTTGCACCCTGAGCTTCCCTTTCCTCTCAATTGTCTTTGGAATAAGTGTCCTTTTTATTGTTACCACTGTCATATTCAGAGAAGACGATCAAGTTCTGTTTCTATTAGCAACTTTGGTGAAATATATGAAGCTTAACATTCTGGATGTTAAAGAACCATGTGGGCTGCGTGGAAATAAAGAAAAAGCCAGGTGAATATTCCCATGCTTCTCATTCCACCCCCAGTGGTTGACCTGTTCCTGCATTCTTTGAGTGTACTTTCTTTCATGTAAAATGAACAGGGGACTTGAGAAGTTCTTAGTCTATATTTAAAGAAGAAAATGAGAAGACAATTATGAGCAAACAATACAATGTGTATGGGGAAAGAGTTACATGCGAAAATCAAAATTGTTCCATTCTTGCCCAAGTGTTAAGTCTTGTATCTCTCTCTGTCTCTGTCTCTGTCTCTGTCTCTCTCTCTCTCTCTCTCTCTCTCTCTCTCTCTCTCTCTCTCTCTCTCTCCCTCTCTCTCTCTCTCTCTCTCTCAAAATGTTCTTCTTTGTGTTGCTAAAAATATCTAGGAGCTAATACTATAATGCTATAAAATAGTCAAAATTTCATAATTTATAATAATAGTTATGTTCTTACCATGGGATGGTAAGCTGGTTGGTTTTGTCAAGTTGACACAACTACTTATAGGACGTGAGACCCTCAGTTGAGGAGTTGCCTCCATCAGACTGGTCTGCAGGGCATGTCTGTGGGAGCATTTTCTTTGCTAATAATTGATGTAGAAAGGCCTAGTTCACTATGGGGAGTACTACTTTTGGCCAGTTTATCCTGGGTTGTATAACCAGACAGAGCAAAACATGAGGAGCAAGCCAGTAAATAGTATTCTTTTATGGACTCTGTTTCAGTTCATGGCTCCAGCTTCCTGGTCTGCATTAGTTCTTGACTTGGTTTCCTTCCCTCAGTGATGGACTGTGATCGGGTACACAAGCTTAATAAGCCTCATATTCTACAAGTTACTTATAGTTGCACTGTCTTATCACAGCAATTGAATACAAAGTATGACATAAGCGTAGACAGCAAAATATAGTAAGTCACTATGCATCACTCATTTTTAACAATTACCTGTTTTGTTGATATATAGCTTGAAATTCGACTTTTTTGCTAACCTTTTTATCCTTTGATGTAAAGGGAGATTCTGATACTAATGTCCTGTTCTCCAATACATTCTTGATTTGTCAGTAAAGAAGGCTGGGAGCCAATGGGTGGCCCAGGGTACAGGTGGAACTTACAGGTCCCAGAAGGAAAAAGCAGATGTAGAGGAGGAGAGAGAGCTTTTTCTGCCATGTTTTGGAGGAAGAAGAATGTAACAATCATGCAGTCTTGGGGCAATCTAGGACAAGTGGTCTCTGCTATAGGCTGGTGGCTAAGGATTTTTTGCAGGCACTAGGTGACCCTAGCCACTGAAGTTTAAGGCAAGTGGAGAGGCTGAGATAATAGATTGGCAAGGGCATGCTATCCCAGGCAGGAGATAGTAGTGCCCAACAATTGTGCCTAGAAGGCAAATTGTAAAGGTACAAACTGTGTAAGTGACTTTTATCTCTGGACTCAAGGGTCTCTGGTGGGAACTGGTAGTGTGGCCACCTCTCAGAGCAAAGACAGGTAGATAGGGAAGCTAGGTGGTGGTGATCCTGGGCAAAGGCAGTAGCATTTAAAACTACACTCACCACTTTACTAATCTCACACATAAATACACTTTTACTTTCTCTTCAAGTCTTGACTTGATCCCTTCTGCAGGTGGAGTTCACTAATGACTTTTCTAGTTTTGAATGTTTCAGGTCTGTATTTATATTTTAGCTTGTGTTTTCTTTGATATATCTATCTCTGTTAATTTAAATTCAGATGTCAAATCCTGCACTGCCTTTTGTTATTTTACTTACCTGCTTGGTTTGCATTTTCTTTGCCTCCAGATGGGAGTTTATTTATGTCCTATTTTAGTTCATCCAGGTGATTTCCTGTCTCTTTCAATTCCTTAAATTCTTTGGTCATATTTACAGTTGTTAATCTCTGTGTCCTGAGATTCTTCTGAGAAATTTCAATTAGAGAACATTTCTACAGGCATAGTCTCATGGGTCTGTGTGTAGAGTCTTGGACTTTCATATTGTTTGTGTGTGGTTTTGTAGATAAGACCTTATCTGGATTGCACCACTGGCTATGTGTCTGGTGTAAGGTTCTTGCCCATCTGTGTTGAGTGGAAATTTGGTTTTCTTTTGCTGTTGTCTAAACTTAATTTTTACTTCAGTCCAGGTAGGAGGAGTGAGCATATACTCGGTGTTGATTATTGATTGGAGAAACTGGGGTGGGGTGACTCCAGCACAGTGGTGGCCAGTGTGATGCATGAACCTTAGACTCTAAGGCTGAGGTTCTCAATCTGAGGCCTCCTACCTCCCCCTTTGGAAAACCTCTATCTAAAAAATGTTCAGATTATTATTCATAACAGCAAAATTACAGTTAAAAATGGTTTTATGAAGAACTGAATTAAAGGTTGCAGCATTAGGAGCGTTGAGAACTACTGCCTTAGAGTCATACTAGAACACTTGAGTGAAGTCCTAGTTGGCTTCCTAGCAGAGTCTGGGTGTGGAATAGCAGCAAATGGCCAAGCAGACTCTTTGTAAAAGCACAAGAATGTGGTTCTGGGTTGGGTTCTGGCCAAGGAAATTCTCAGAATGGGATCCTGTGCAATCCTAGAGAGATCATTTATACTGAGGGTTCTGGGCCAGAGTAGGCAAGAGATTATGCTTAGATATAACTCCTGCCTTGCTCTGTGTCTAAGGGGATAGAGGGGCAGTGGTGGCTCAGAGTAGGTCAGACTCAGCAGATCTTTCTGGATCCTTTCTGGGTCTGGTACTATGCTTAAAGGGAGCGGGTACAAGGATGGAATTGAGTAAAATTCACTAGGAGAGCTAGACTATGTGGTCCCAAAGATGTGGCCTTCTACCTTGGCTTGGAGGGCTAGCATAGATGGACAGTTCTGGGTGATGAATTGTTAGGTAAGAGAACTGGAGGATGTATTCATAGGACAGTCTGAAAAAGAATATAGCTCTCCTCTCAGGATACACATGGATGGATGGAGAAACCAGACCTGCGGCTTGGCTGTCAGTGATGGGGAAGTAGGTACTAGAGGCACTAAAGTTCTCTCTGGGAACAGTTTCGGGCCATACAAGGAGAGGCCACATTGGTAAAACCTGGCTTACTGTGCAAAATTTTAAGAATAGGAGGTGTGGCAGATATCTTTTCCTTGTTCCCAAAGGGACTGAATTTACACATTTTCTTTTTCTGAGACAGGTTTTCTCTGTGTAGTCCTGTAGTTCTATAGATCAGGCTGGCCTTGAACTCAGAGATCAGCCTGCTTCTGCCTCCTGAGTATGTTTTTTTGTTTGTTTTTGAGTTTACTCTTGAAAATATGGGCTTTTGAGGTTGCAAATCATCATTGCTCCTTTCACTGTTGGAGTTTACATTTCTACCAGAGGAATATGATGGGATTTGCAGAGACTAAAACATTATCATTGCAAGTTCTTACTATCTCCTGATGGAGTCAAGCGAATGTATGTGTGGACTTCATGTTCAATCCCCTGTACCTTTTAAGGGTCTTTTGTTTATGCTGTGTCTTTTATTCTCATATTCAGATACATTTTTCTGCATAACATTTTACAAATCTGTGACTTTTATGTTAATAAAACTTATCTTTAGGGTTTTTTTAAAAAGTGAAACAAATGTAATTTCTAAGTCAATTAAATGAAACCATACATATACACACACATATACATACACATACATACATACATACATACATACACACACACACATATTTGGATGTGTGTGTAGTTTGTAAACTAAATTTCATTGTTTCTATGCTCAAATCCCTTCTCACACCAATAAATCACACAAATATATTTATTTATGCAGTTATGTATGTATTATGTTTCAAAGCATGGATTTTTTTGCTGTAGCATAGACTAGTTTGAAGTCACCATGACCCTATTGCCTTGGTCTCCAGAGCACTTGGATTACAGACATGAGATACCACATCTGGTTCCTATAGTGTGTTAATACTCAACTCTCCTGAAGCTGTTTAAGTAGAGGGGGGAAAAAACCTCTTAATGATGAAGGAAAGGTCAGTAAAGAACTTTTTTCTCTGTTACAGGTTTTAACTGCAATATATGAACCTTTGCTCAGTAACATGTGTAGGAGACATCAGTCAGGGCTTATGGGAGTATATTCTTCTAACCAACTATGGGAATTTGCACTATACTAAGAGAAATTTACACTATACTAAGAGGCAAGTCAGTATCAATGAAAGTTGCTGTTATATAGGACAACCTGGGTTGCTGAATTGCCTGGTCAAGTTCTACATGGACAGACTTATTCCATGGTCTTTGGGTCTTAAAGTAGGTAATATAAAAAGTTAACCCAATTCATGCTGCTATTCCCACTACAGCCTTGTCTGTGCAGACATAGCTAATTCTTAAGAACCATCCATTCAGTTGCTGAATGGGACACACTAAGTAATTGAGGCTGAAGTTAGCATTTTGTTACAGGATGTAAAAAAGAATTATGTTGAGGAGACTAAAAGGTGAATGGAAAGTTAAAAATGTCAGTAGTTGGGCACACTGCCTGTTTTCTAGTGAACAGTTTCCTAAAAGCAACAGCACAACGGAAATAATCTGAACCTGTCACTGATCAATACTTAGTTTTCAAAAACATAGGGGTCTACAGAAGTCCAAGATTTCTTCCCCAAACCTCAGTATTACTGGTGAGAGAGGGAAATACTTCACAGTATTAGTTCACCACTCATATCTGTCCCAAATGTGTGAGGCACTGTTTGTACTCAATAGCTTAAAGATGTTCATGCATTCTTACTTATTTGATACCATGAAGGGAGGCAAAAATCTAAAGTGCATCAGAAGCAGAATCATTTTCCATTTACTCTATCACATTGGGGGTTAACAAACACGTTCACAGAACAAATCTGGCCCACTGTTTGTTTTTGTAAATAAAGTTTTATTAAAGCACAGCCATGGTTAATCATTTACACGTCATTCACAGCTGTTCTCAGTCCTACAAAGCACTCACTGCCACGTGGTTGTGGCAGGAAAGACAGCCTACAATGCCATAAATGTTTACTATCTGGCTCTTTACAGTAATTTGCCAACCACATTAGTAACAATCTTATCTCTAAGACATCATCAACTTCGTTTTTATTAGTACGTCTATAAACAGGAAATACAGTTCATTCACCCAAATTTTAAAACTATCTTGAAATCCATTGTTTGTGTCTCATCAGATTTCTTGCCCAGGAGTTAATCCCACTTCAGAAAATAGGCATACACATTCAAAAGTGTTCTTTTATTATTTCTAGTTAACATATATTGTATAAATACTCTATTTTTATATGCACTTTTACAAAAGCGATATAACTTAAAGGTTTTATCATTAGAAATAAATGTATAAAAATAAATATGTTATTATAGGCATTTATTATAAACTATAGTCCTTCTTAGAAGGAACAAACAAACCAATACTTATAAAGTACATATAATTCATAGTAACGTATTTTACTATATACATATACATATGGAAACAGTCATATTCTCTCTCAGTAGAAGAGCTGAACAGACATTCACCAGGATACGACTGTTGGACCAGCTGCCAGGAGTGGACCTGCTACCCCACAGCAGCCTCCCATGTGAGATGAGCGATCTCCGTGTTTCCCATCTCATGGGACCCTGATCTCTATACCCCATTCTTACTCTGGCACAACAGGTATTATTTTACTGCCTTTTGTGAGCCTTGCACATCTTTAACATGCACAGTTCCCAGGCAGGCTAACCTTAGGAGAAAGCAAAGCAGGAGGCTTTCTCTTATGTTGAGCAATTAACTTTTCTGTATGAATAGGAATGATGCATCGACCTTCCATGAAACCACAGCAGCCAGAAACTTTGAATAATAATCTTGGCTGTACCTTTCTCCCTGCCTCCAGTGATAGAAAGTCAGCCTTGTTTGAAATCCAATCTTACCATCTTTTTGCTTTGCCTTTCCCAACCCCTGTGATACCAAGCATCTAATTAGTACCATGTAAAGGGTAGCCATGCTTCTGCCAGACTCTGAAAATTATTTGTACAATAGATGTAACAAAAGGAATACTAATAGTGCTTTGGGGCTTCATAGAGCTATATATGATCTTTCAGATACTACTATTCCTCATTAACTATCTTATCAGAATTTAACTGTCAGGATAGTGTCCAGATCTACCTCTTTTGCTATGTATCCCCTATACACACCTCACTGTCATGCCTCATTGCCTACTGGTTCCCTCCAGCACGCTTGCTCTCAGTGTATCAGCCCTTCCATGCTAGCTACCTTGTCCTCAAACCCTCTTAACTGCACTGTGCCAGTGTGCAAAAGTCAATGTAATGCTTTGGCTTCTTCAAAGGATCACAGCTCTCATTTGATAACACACCCCCATCGTGGGACAGACATTTCAAGGTTCTCTTCTTATAACCCTTCCCACAAGTTTTGGAACATGGTGACCAGTCCCCCACCTGCCAACGGGGGCAAGGAAAGTCTGCACAGGGTCTGCTACTGGCTGGCTTCACTTCTTTAGCACACTCGGAAGCAGGGTGTCCATTAATGTCTCTGCACTCAACCACTCTTCTCTGCCAACCTGATCCACATGTCTTGGAGCACTCCCCCCACTCCTCAATCACCCACTCTGAAAATGTGGGGATGGCATTGAAGGACTCCATCTTCTTCTTCATAAAATAGGTGTATTTGATTTTGGGGCGGAGAGCATGCCCCACCATAAGAACCTGGATAGTTAAAGGTTCTTTGAGTGGACTAAAGCTGCGGATTCTTTCCAACGCTGCTGAGGAACCACTGTATCTTAAGACGGTACCTTTGTAGGTGAGGTCTTGTTCTAGTGTGGACAGTGTGAAGTTTCCATTCAGAATATAGGTACCATCTGCAGCTCTAATAGCCAGAAAGCTGCCATTGTTTCTGGACCCCCTTTGATTGCGATGTTTCACTTCGATGTTGGTGGCTCCAGCAGGAATTGTGACAATGTCATGATACCCAGGTCTGTGGACAAAGAAAACAGGTATGTGTCTTTCAATGAGTTAATCAACCACATTGTTTAAAAATATGCAATTCTTTTAAATGTGACTTAACCTTAGTCCTATAAAATTGTATATCAAAATTACATGGTCTTTAAAGCACATGCTTTGTTTCATATGTTGATTAATTAATTAATTTTAGCTTTTAGAGATAAGGGTTCACTTGTAGGCCTGGTTATACTGGGACTCATTATGTAGACCAGGCTAACCTAGACCTCTGGAATTATATGAAGTACTCGGGTTTATTGGTTTTGGTTTGGGGTGTTAATGTTTTGAGTTAGGTTTTCATGTCACCCAAGGTGACCGGAAACTCGCTATGTAGCAAAAATGACCTGAGCATCTGACATGACAGTCTTGTCACTCCTGTCTCTGTTTCCCATGCACTAGGATTACAGATTCATGCCGCAATACCAGGTCTCATGTAGTGTTAGGGATCTGAACCCAGGGTCTTCTGGATACTAGAGAGGCTCTCTACCAACTGGGCAGCAGCGAGTGTTCCGAGACTCACCTTGTACTAGTGACTATTCCTGATACTTTCTTGCAAGTGGAGCCATTTCCTCCACAAACACCACACTTATCGAACTTCTTCTTGGAGTCTATGATGCGATCACAGCCAGCTTTTACACACTGTCCTTGCACACAAACAGAAGTAGAGTCTGGACTACAGGGAGTGCCATCTACAACCTGCGGAGACAACATGCCCCTGATGGTTAAATGTCTGATGGGATGGCAACTGGGAATGCGCTCCTCCTAGGCTACAAGTATTCTCTTCATGCCACACGTTAACCTTCATTTTGGCTTCTACAGCAGTCTGCATAGCTATCTGCAGAGTTTACAAGTATCTTGATTTTATATGTTTGCTGGCCTATCTCCCCTATTGCTAAGATCAACAGAAGCAGTGTTCACTGTCGCTTTGATTACTGTTCCATCCGCAGTGCCTAGCATAATATGCTGTAGTCGAAGGTGCTTCGTAAATCACTTGCTAAATATTTCATCCACAGCCTGGATGTATTTTCCTATCTTCTAATGCTAAGAATACATGACAAATTCCATTTCCTACTTCAAAGCAAGATTTATTCCCTCAGCGAAACCCCAAAAGAAATGGTGAGTCTCTTAGTTCAAAGTACATGTTCCAACAATGAATTTTTAATTCTCAAACTCTCACCTTAATTAGTGTGTTTGTATGTGCTATGTGGCTGCTAGGTACCCAGTAACAAGTACTTTGGACTACTTTCTAAAATTCCTGGATGCCGTGTTAATGTATAATTTATCTAACTGTGAAATTTTGAATGCGAAACCTAGTTATACAGGAAGGCCCTTCAGTTTTCAAAGAGCTGTTCTTTGGATATAAAGGAGCAATATTAAACAGATTTAAGACTCTTTTAAGTGCTAGCTAGAGTAACACACATCCCAAAGCAAGGAGTTGCTCTTTCCTTTAAAACTGAACACAGATTAATAGGTAACGAGAGCCCAAGGTCTTTTGGCTCCTTAGCAAAGATACACGTGTAAAAGTACCTACCTTGGGCTGTAAAACAAAGAAGTAGCCAATGCCTTTGGCTTCACAGGTGAGCTTGCACCTGTCCTTGGGTGAGACGCCAGCATACTTGGGTGTCCATTCCACCGTGGGCTCATTCCCAAAGGAAGCTTTGGAAAACTCGTTGTGCGCCTCACATTGCTCCTCTCTGAAAGTTTTTCCTGAAAAGAGAATGATCGGAATGATGTTCCCAGTTTCCAACTTCCAACCACATGCTGTGGGCACATCGCCTTTGCCTGGTTTCTGAGAGCTGAAGTCCAGTATGACTCACCGTTATTGTCTGGACAGTCCTCAATGTTACAGGACCTGTAGCGGACTCGTTTGCCTTCACAGTACTTCCCTCCGTTCTTTGGGACTGGGTTGTCACATTCTCTCATTGTGTATTGAACTCCTCCACCACAGGTTCTTGAGCAGTCTCCCCACGGTCCCCACGGTCCCCAGCTTCCATGAACAGGAGTCTAAATGGAGATACAGGTATCAATGTTAGAACGATTGAGACATTTTAGGGAATCAGAGAAAAATGTAAATCAGATAATCAATTCTCAAACTATGCTATCATCTTGCTTCCCTATGGGACACAGATAGAGGGGCTTGTCTGGGAAAGAGCCTTAAATATCACTTTAGTCTTCTCAATTCTGAGTTGCAAACAAATACGTTTCATTAGGAAAACTCACGGCAAAATGTTTCATGTCGGTTTTGTTCACACACTTGCCACTGACACACCATTTCCCTTCTCCACAGCTGGTGCCATCTGCCCAAGGGAAGTGTTTTGTTTGGCACACCAGTAAGCCACCGGAGGTGCCAGTGCACCACAGGGTAGTGCATGTGCTGGCTGCATCAGGGCAGTGCTTGGATTCCTCTCCGAATGTAAACTGACACTGGCGGTTGGCATCATACAAGGTACCGGGAAGATCGGATGGGAGTTTGATTGGATTCTGGGGCTTGTCCATCAAACATTCCCCTAAAAAAAAAGAAAAGAAAAAATAAGAGGCAGTTAGTAATACATATTTGGTGAAAACATGCATACTGGACATTTAAAGCCACTTGTGAAATTTAGTATTTTGGGAAAAGCAATATTAAGGAACTATAAACTTTTATCAAGACACTATCCTCAACAGGGTATTTCCGAATTCATAATGGTGAGGAGTTATTGTTTATGAATGAGTAGACTTTGGGAGCGGAATGCAGTGGAGGTAAAGATCTACCACCTATGATCTTGACAGAGCAAAGTAATTCTGAAAGGGGAAAACGAATTGAGCAAGAACCATGGAGCTCACTTAACTAGAACCCTACACAAGGAAGGTTGGACACCATCTAGAAGGAGGGGCTGTCATCTTACCATGGCCATTATCCAGGAATGATGTGACCATGTAGGCACTGCAAGGTGACCAAGGCTGGCTATGGTCCAAGCTGGAGAGCATCGAGGCCATCAGATGAGAATCCCCACTCACTCCATTAAAGCTGGCACAGTGCTTTGCGTCATCGTGAGGCATGTTAAACACATGGCCTGGGAAGCAGACAAGATGGACATTAGGCTATGATTCCGTGCAGCTCAATTGTCCTCTTACTACACAACCTGTGTTGGGGCTAATACTTACTTTGATCAGCATATAGATAAAAATGTCAACTTTCAAATGTTTGTAGCTCTTTCTCCTATTCTAGTAAGATCATATTTGAAATAGTTGGAAATATAACCCTACCATTTCTAAAAGTGCTGGTGGCTAAAGAAGCAAGATAGTCTGAGATACTTTCTCTCTTTGGAATCATATTGCCTTATTGGGTTGTATCCGTGCATTTGGGCTTAACTTGTACTCTGAAGCTGACTTACCCAATTCATGGGCTGTGGTGAAGGCAGCCTGTAAACCATCATCTTCTATGACTGAACAGCTCCTGCTGGGGTCACATACAGTCCCAACGTCAGCCATCCCTAGAGTGTCACATGTGTGGGAGCCGCATAAATCCTGCAAAGAGCCAAGGGAAATCCCTTTTAAGTAGGAGAGAGTGGACTCAACACTTTGCTCTTCAGCGGGGCATGTCTTCACATGCGCTTTGAAGCATGTCCATTCATTATTGTTGGGCTTGAAGGACTGATTACATGTCCCTCTAAGCAAGATTTCCTGTAATGCTTTTAAAATAGAACTGTGCAACTTGAGATGTTGAAATTTAAAATAGAAATAAACGAGACAGATTAAGTTAGCCCTTAACCAAAACGGAAATGAGGCAATACAGATGAGATGCCTTCTCAAGCCACCTGCTTAGCTCAAGGCTCACCTCCGAGGTGATGAAATGGTTGATAACATCTTATCTTACCTGTCTGGTGAACAGAATTGCTGTGTCATAGTGCTCCGCATCCCGATCACTGGGGCTGTTGTGCTGTTTCTGCCAGCTGCAGAAATTCCGAAGGGTGAGAGCCGCATTGGAGGTAACTTCCGGTCCCTTCTGCTCCTCATATATGACCAAGATCTTCACCACCACCAGACTGATTGAATTCCTAATGCTGGGGTGCTTGTAAAACCTGGCTGCCACGGAGAACAAGGTTAGCAGGTAATGCTTTAGACCACTGCCGTGGAAGTCAGCCATGGACTGGTCAGCCACGAGCATGGTTTCCACATAACGGGGGCTGGACACAAAACGCTTCTTCCTTATGCTTCCTGGTCCTGTAAAAAGAAAAGGAAGTTTGCTCATGGGCAGTCCTTCTCATAATAGTGACTCTCTTGGGGGTATATTAGGAAAGGTAACCTAGTCAAAGTAAATAAAACTGAAATACACCTGGAACAAAAATAAAACAAATATTTGCAACTTCTAAAAACTGTGAATGTTATTTTTAAGTTTTTCTCTTTTGCTTTAAACAAAACAAAACAAAACAAAACAAACAAACGCCCAACAGAATGATCAAACTGTCTAATATGTGTCTGCTGGATTTCTTTTGTGGCCTTTGAAAATTCCACGGCCTGTAAGGCAGTATGGATATCATCCTATCCAGCTGTAGTAAAAAGTTGGCAAGAGAAGCAGGCAGAGCGCCCTGAGTCACCCTTTCACTATTGAAGCCAGGGCTGAAATCCTGAATGAGATCATCCAGCTCCACGTGGAAGGCATGGGGCAGGGCGGGGGAGCTTCTGCCAAGGGGTGGGGCTTAACGAGTCTCAGTCTGTAAGGCTCAGCTCTCTCATTCAAGGGGTCCCAGAGGGTTCTCTGCTCGATCCAGTTCCGGGCACTAGGACCACCCACTCTGCCCAGCAGTCGATTCCTGCCTCCTGTCACTCCCAGTACCCCGGGGGAATTAAGTTCTTTTCTCAAACCAGGGTTGCCTATTTGGAAAACAGCCATTCTTGGGCTGCTGAGACTGAGCCTTCAGAGAAGTCGTAAGGTGGGGTATGACTACTAGCTCCTAGGACAAGTCGGACAAGGGGGAGAAATCTAGAACCGGACTAAAAGAGACTTGAATGATAAAATGAACTAACTGGGTAGTAAGGACTAAACACAGCAGAGGCAGGCAAAAAGTGTAGCGGGGAGGATCAGCCGAGGCTAAACATTCCACAGCGCTTGGGAGCACAACCTCGGACTGGAGAGGGAGTGCTAGTCGCCAGGGCGAGGTAGGAGGCGCTTGGAGGCGGGGCGAGCTGAGCAAAGACCTCCCAAGCAGGTTCTGCAGAGGGGCCTCCGGAGCCACCAACCACCCGGGTCAGCTTTTGAAATGGGGGAAGGGGACGGACGGAAGGCCACAGAACTGAGATCACCACTCTGTTGCCCCGCTCCTGAACACACATCCAGGTCACCCTCGCTCCTCTACTCCGCCCTCCTCTGATCGCTACGTGCACACACGGACTGACGTTACAAAACTCAGCGCGAAACTACAACCTAGTTAAAGTGAACTCATACATTCACTAAAGAAACTAAAGGGATGGGAAGAAATTCTTCAGTGTAAGGGAGAATCGCTTCGCCCTTATCTGCAGGAACTCTGATTCTTTGTTTTCTTAAATTATTAACTTATTAACTTATTAAATTATTAACTATTCTGGCAAATAGCAGGGTTTGGTCAACTTTGGGGGTGGGGGGGAGTTACGACCCAGAACCTCAATTCACTACAGGTCTGAGTCGTTCGTATCTAGAGGCGATCTGGAGTGTGCCCCCAAGTCACACCTCGTAAAGAAGTGGAGCGCGGGGCCTGGGGTGGGGGGACTGAAGGATGGGTTTGGGGGCACTCTTATACCTTTTGGCTTTCCCGCGCCCTGGTGAGTGGGGTCCCGCAGAGGCCACTGGTTTCGGATATTCTGACTTTCGGGTCTCGAGTCGCTGGTTGGCAGGGTCTCGTCGTCCAGGACACCGCACTTGGCGCCGCCGCTGCCCCGCCGCCTTCGCCTCAGGATGTGGAACTGCGGCCGTGCGGATGACTCCTCCTCGGGGACGGCGGGGACCAGGCGCTCGGTGGCCACTGCAGGCGCTGGTTGAATGAAAAACTCCTCGCCTTGTAGGTAGAAGGCACCGCGCACACCTTCGCAGAGGCTGAGGGCGGCGGCGGAGCTGGGGTCACCGTTCACCGTGCCGGAGTAGAAGCAGTGAGCCAGGTCCCCTGTGGGGTCCAGATGTTGTGCCTCGGACCCGGGACTGCGCCCCACCGTCTGCAGGGTGAAGCCAGGCGCCAAGAAACCGCTGTCCGGCTGCAACTTCAGATGCAACTGCTGGCCAAAGGCGTCCAGACGGAGGCGTGTGGTGGAATCGTGGCCCCGGGCGCGCTCCAACGAGGGCAGCACCAGCTCCTCATCTTCCTCCGTGGGGCGCCCGTGTGCGCCCCGCACACATAGCAGCATTGTTATGGAAGCGAGGTGCAGCAACAACATGTGTGCAGACAGAGAGCTCCGAGACTTCGCTGCCCGATGGACGTCCCCCATGATGGAGCAGGGCTTCTGTTTGCGTGACCCCAAAGGGACTTCTGGCTGCATGACACCGCACACTGCGGCGCAGAGAACTCTTGTTCTGGTTAGACGCGCAGAGCTTCACTGGCTTGCTCCGGATGCTTACAATTCACGATCACTTTGATTTGAAAGTTGGTGCAGAGCTAGCAGCCAAAGCTCCGGGTCACTTAGAAAGGCTGCGCTGGTGCGCGGGAATTTTTTTTCTTTTTATTCCAGCACCGAGTTGGAGGCTCCGCACTGCTGGGACAGCTGTAGGATCGAGACTCGCCCCGGAGCTGGGGAACAAGTCCAGAATAGGAGCCTGGACTCTTCGTCCTCCGCCTTCGCCGCGATTTGACTCGATCTGAGCAAGGATCTGCTCTCTCCGCCTGGCTGTGCGCTCTGGCCTTGCGATAGCACCTAGCTTGGAGCTGCTTTCCAGCGAGTGCAAGGACCAGGCAGCCTGGGCCGCCCCTTTATAGCCACATTGGAGCCCCTCCCTTCCCCACCAACCCTTCGACACCGCCCCCTGAGCTCAGTTGGTGCTAAACCAAGCTCTGCGCCTCGGGGCCTGAAGGGGGAGGGGGCAGCCTCCGCGCTGGCCTCACGCCACAGCTCGTCACTCTGAGGGTGTAAGACGCCGAAACAGCGCTGTGACCAGCACTTTGTACAGCCCTGGCTGCTCTGGGGAAAAGAGTGAACCTTTAACTTCATCTCTCGGCTGCTGATTCTCGGACCACCCTGCTTCCTGTCGCCCTTCCTGTGCCCCGATTGGGCTGCCGTTTCCAAGAAAAAGGGTCGAACTGAAAAAGATTCCTCAACATTCCTTTTCTCCCCTACTCAGAGCCTCTTCTACCCCAAAGTGGGCTGTTACCTACAGCTGCCTTAAAAATTACCCTACTTTTCCGTCTCTTCTACCCTTCCATGAGCACCTTGGCTACAGCGTCCTTCTCTTTACCCTAGCTTTTCTTGAGCAAAGTATGTTGACTCTGAGCTTCTCGGGAAGAGAAAAGAAGGATTGAGACAGTGTGTGTGTGTGTGGGGGGGGGGAGGTGTTCGTGGGGCACTTCTCAGGCTGTGGATTTTAAAAATCCACGTGGAACGACCTTAACAGTTTCCTCAAGTCCTACCTGGAGACGTAGGTGGGACGGGGTGGGGGTGGTGTGTGTGTGTGTGTGTGTGTGTGTGTGTGTGTGTGTGTCTGTATCCTGGCTCTTTCCGTAATAGTCAATCTGGAACCAGCTTTAGTTCCCTAGAGACTAAGAAGGGATTTCTGCTTGCTCTTCTTCACTGGAGAAGCAACTCCCGCCCAGCCTGCGTACTTCCAAAATCTAACAGCAGCTGCTGCAGGCCGCAGGCCAGGCGGACAGATGCATCTAAGATTCCCCACTTTGGTACCAAGTCCAATGCGGGGGATGGGGTGGGAGGAAACCGGGTTCCCCTCCCCCCGCTGTTCCTACCGGGAAGGGAAAGGCAGCAGCCGCGTTACGAAAGTCAAAAAAGCTGAGCCCTTCCAACCCCGGCCCCTAAGAAAAAATCGAGAGGCTCCTCCATTGAGAAAGAGGGAGGGGCTCTGTGACCCAGAGGAAGGAAATGGTTCACAATGCTCTCACTGGCGGAAAGGCATTAGGACAATCTTGAGAACCACAACCCAAGTCCTCAGGCAGACCGGCGCGCTCAGAGCAGCGAGCTCTTGCTCCCTGCCCTTCCCAGTTCTGGGCTCCCGACTTGCTGCCCCACCCCCATCCGTTGCTCAGTTGCCTCTGAGTTGATCACGTCCCTCTTTGCTCCTCCCCAGATCTTCCTAAATTTGTGTGCCTCAGACAGTCCCTTGCAATCTTCCAAGGCGTCCTCTTCCAAAGGTTTCTGCCAGACACTTTCCCAGGGTTCTAGATAGCCTGCATGAAAGCAGAAACAAAAACTTTGTTTCCCACACCAGAGAAGATCGAATTAAAAAGAAAAAAAAAAGTGGCTGGGAGAAGCAAGGTCACCCCAACCTCCTCCAACGCTCTTAAAAACTTCCTGGTGATTTCGCTCACCGGAGGAGTCCGCTCTCAAATTTTGGTTTCTTAAGATCACACTCATAGCTGAACAATACACATCAAGCAACCTTGTCTGTCTTCCTTCCTTCCTTTCTGCCTCTACATCTTTCTTCATCTCTTCTTCAACTCTAACTGAAGTCCACAGTTAGGAGCGGAGGCCCATTCATTTGTGAAGTGTCCAGCCTCTTTCTTCTTGTCTAAGAACCTGTTTCACATGTGGGCTTTCTCGAGCCCCACATTCCTGGTCCACTCACTTTGTTTGAGAAACATTTCTATTTTCTGTTATGCTGCCTTTTTTATCTTTCCTGTTTGTGTGGCTTCCTTCCCCTCTGTTCTCTCTCACTTGCTAACAAGCAAGATTAGATGCTTTCGAGAACAAACACAAACAAGGACAGAGTCACCCTCACCCGTACATTTACAAACCTTGCTTAGAATGTAGAAGATAAAAACCAGTGGACAATGGAGACTGAAGATACTTGAGGTGGCCCAGGGGATGAAAGTCCTACTAGATCCATAATGTATGTGAGATCTCCTTAAGTTGAGGCAGGAAGGGAGTTTTATAGGACCACCAGAAAAATATGTAATTTTAAAATCAAAGTGTAATATATTTCAGCCTATTCACTCTCCCACAGCAACTTTACCTTTTAAAGTGGATGAAAGCTTGGCTACGAGCCTGTTTCTGCCTCTTGTGTGCTCTTGTTGGAAGGGATTTTCATTTGGGAGTACATTTTGAATCTCGAATGGGTTACTTCAAGTCCATTATAATTTTTTCATATTTCATGTTCTGTATCCAAATAGAACTGGAAAAAAAAGGCACCGAGTTAAAGGGGAAAGGGTTGCCAGGAACATGGCTTTTATATTCTCTGGGTTTCTCTCCAGATTTCTGTTCTTTTGCATAATGGCTCCAATCTGTTGTGCACCTGTAGTTCTGGGAAATGATTCTTTTTTAATCGTTTCAACAGGGACATGGGTGTTGGAGTTGCCAATTACTAAACTGAAAAAAGTGCACATTCAGAGGAGTCTCTAATCCACTTTTAAAAAAATTAAGATCAGCACTCTGTGTTTGGCACACAAGCATATAACACACACACATACACACACATACACACACACACATCCTTATAAGCAAAATGTAAATTGAAAGAAAATATCTGAATGAAAAAGTAAGATTTTAGGGGTTCTCTTTACTGATCAGAGAGACAATGGTGAAACATTAGGCTATTGTAGTAACTTGGATAGTGTTACACTTGTAAAACCCTTGCTCCTGGATTTGTATCAGCACCCAAAATGCCTATGCTCTGCTAATGTCTGTTCCTTGTAGCTCTGGTTTTCTTCCTATAGAGTTTATTTCATCATAGAAGAGCTTGCAGAAACAGCAGCTTAACACATCTTAAGAGAAAGACTCAAAAAACGTTATTAGTTTTGAAATGTGTCTGGATGACACGCGCTCATTCATCTCAAAAATATAAAGTCCTTTCTGAACACACTGGATTCCTGAAAAAAAATTTTTTTCCCCGAAGGAAAAGAAGTTGTTACCAACAGGTTGACTTCAATGAGTTCCTTCCATGTTTGTCTGTCTCAAGGATCTGCAGTTTAAAGACACAGAATTCTTTTCATGAAGTTTTTATCAAAGAGAACACTCTACAGGCAGCCATGAAGTGAGGAAGTCTGAATATGGAGGAGGTATTAGGATTGTTTGAGTGTAAATATTATCTAGAGCAACAGCTAATGTGTGTATTTCATAAGCATGGAAGGTTTTTGAGTCATGGCTTCCCATGCTTTATCAATTAGGAACTCAAAAACCGTGTGGCATTAGTCTGCCTTTAGACGACATAGGAACAAATGTCAACATTAGAGCCATCAAGTTTTTTTTTATCTGAATCGAGATTTCAGAAAGAAAACATTCATTTAAGCAGGTTGTGAGTTTAATAAATATCAAAGTTGAGAAATTATTAATTCCATTTGGACATGAGATTTCTACAAACCCCAAACTTGCACACTGGAAGATCTGGGGGAAGTACAATCTTTCTAATTTTTTTTTCTGAAAAATATAGAAGAGGGGAGACTTATAGTGATTAATTACCTCGTTCAAGATGATACAACATGAAATTGGGAATCTCAGAAATAAATTAACATTTAATAAAATATTTCTTGGTGTTTTAATATAAATGTTTAGTAGATAAATATGTTATCAGACTTGTGACTTGTGTTCTTTTTACAATTATTAATTTTCATTTTTTTAGAAAAAGGAGTTTTATAGAAGAAAAAAATTCCACCTTAAAAGATTCACCAGCTTCAGTACCTCTTACTTAGTCCACAAGGTGGCGATAGTCTACAACAAATGGTATTCGGTTTTCTTTTTCCAGTTAAACTAGGAATTTGCCCAAGTTTTATGTCTTTCCAATGATATGTAACCAATTCCTCTTACCATTTTAAGGAACCTGTAAACCAGTTTTTAAATATTGCAATGTTACTTGTATTTACATATTTTTAAGCCCGTAGCTAATCTTTAATCGTGCGATTTTGTTAAGTTTATCCAAATATTAGTTAGGTTTTAAAAAAATGAGAATTCTTTGGCTGCTTTTATATGTCACAGTTGAGAGCTTGCTGCAACTCAGATGAAGAAATCACAGATATACAATCTATTCAGAGATTACAGCATCGTTGATTCACTGACTATGCATAGGCTTTTTTTTTTTTTTTTTGTACACTGCTACTTAACACTTGCTACTCACTTTAATTGCTTTTCCAGGTTTACAGTATTTCCCTTGGCCACGACAAAAAGTTAAAAAGAGTGGGAAAAAAAAATGTTTGGTAGTCGAGTGGGGGCAGGGAGAGGAAAAAGTGCAGCCACCAGGGGGCAACAAAAGACAAATTTTAAAATAGGTCTTAGCTTGACAGTTTTTCCTGCAATATGTGATCATTCCATACATAAATGATTTCCCAATACTATGTGATTTAGAAGCTATATTCTGAATATGTGTTATTGCTAAATGTAAACTATAGTAGCACAATTCATGGGTTTAATACATACTGGAGTTAAAAGCAGATTATGTCAGTCAGCAGGAGGCGGAAAAGATTTTGAAGAATGACCTTTGAACTGTGTAGTGCACCCTTTCCCACCACCAAGCATGCAGTTTGTTGATTAGCTGGCAGAGATTGGAGGAATCCTCAGCTTCCATTACAGCCAGAAGATGAAAGTCAGGTTTCCAAATGTGTTGGGAGTGAGTTTTGTTCCTGACAGTAAAGTGGTAAACCTGTAAGGCCCTGTACCCCTCAAAGAACTTGGTGATTTTTGAAGTACTCCTTTCTACTGACAGCTGGCAGTTACGTTTAGAACTCAGATGGCCCCTGACAACGCACCAGGGCTGAGAAATGGTGACTTCTCAGTGTCCGTGACCTTCAGTTGTCTTCAAAGTCCTATGTTGTTTTCCAGCATGGCATAGAACATTTTCCAAGCATACACAGATCAATGGTTGCATGTGCTCACTTCTAGAAACTGCTTCAGAAAGTCTTCTTTCCCAGATGGCTGTTGGGTCATCTTGTGAGCTGAGGAGAGAAAGCTTAGCAGAGCTATGTCCTCATGTGGGGGTGAGTGTGATCCCCGCCCTTGTTACCATCTGGATTGGAGAGCGAGATAAATCCAAGTTTCAATTCTGATGTTCTGAGTTTGTCACTCCCTTACTTTATGACTTTGGGAGATCTATGACTGTCACCGAGTCCCAGACTCCTTGTATGTAAAATGAAGATGGCAGACTTTGAACTGAAATATTGTGAAAACTGAAGGTAACAGATTGAAAATGATCAGCAGGAGAGGCTGCTAATGTGGGAGACCTTAGATATTGAATGCAGTAAAGGAGGAGCTAAGAACACAGTTGGGCGTCCTCAGACTGTAGTGACTTCATTCTGACTAAGCCTTTCCCTTGCTGCCTTGTACCACCTCACTGAACAGTGCCCAGAGTAAGGAGCCCATATACTGCATTTAGTTGACACATAATGATAGTGCACGGTTACAGGATGCAGTGTGATGTCTCAGCACACGCATTTTATTGTGTAATCACCAGGTCAAGCATTTAGCTGATTTTCCACCTCACACATTTAGGGTGAAGAGATCAGAGGTAGGGAGATTGTTCAGAATCCAGAACCCACAGAAAAACCGCATGTAGTCACACGGTAGTGACCCCAGCCTTTGGAGGCAGAGATAGAAGGGTTGCCGGGGATTGCTGGTCACTAGCCTAGCTCCAGATTCAGTGAGAGACCCTTTCTCAAGAGAATAATGAGGGATCAATTTGGGATACCCAACATCATCCTCTGGTCTCCACAGGCATATAGCCACAAGCAACCAGGCACTCTTATATGCATAACACACACGCACATACACACACACACAGACACACCTGTGCATGCACACTCACACTATATTCACATAAGCATATGTACACACCTACAATTAAAACTACTTTACAGAGGGTATAAAATTGTAAATAGGTGGAATTAACTGCTGCTCATTTTACAGTAGTGTAGCCATGGTTGACAGTAGCAGCTAGCCATTTTTTTTTAACAGCTGAAGTTGGTTTATCTTCTTCTTCTCTTCCTTTTTTAATTTTAATTATTTTATTTATTTACATTCCAGTATTGATCCTACTTCTGTTCCCCACTCCCCATCCTAACAGCTCTTCATCCCATTCCTCCTTCCCCTTGCCTCCAAGAGGGTGCTCTCCCCTCCACAAGGCCTTCCCCATCCCTGGGGCTCAAGTCTCTTGAGGATTAAGCACACCTTCTCTCACAAAGACCAGACCAAGTAGACCTCTGCTCTATATATGCCAGGGGACTCAAACTGCCTGTGTATGCTCCCAGTTGGTGGCTCAGTCTCTGGGAGCTCCCTTGGGTCTGGGTTAGTTGAGACTGCTGGTTTTCCTATGGAGTCGCTCTCTCCTTCAGCTTCTTCAATTTTTCCCCTAATTCAAATTTAGGGGTCCCCGACTCAGTCCAACAGTTGGATGTAAGTATCTGCTTCTGTCTTAGTCAGCTGTTGGTAGGGCTTCTCAGAGAACAGCCATGCCAGACAACTATCTGTAAGCACACCGTAGCATCAGTAACAGTGTCAGGCCTTGGAACCTCCCCTTAAGATGGATCCCAAGTTGGGCTGGTCATTGAACTGCCTTTCCTTCAGTCTCTTCTCCATTTTTGTTCCTGTAGTTCTTTTAAACAGGAACAATTCTGGGTCAGAAATTTTAACTGTGAGTTAATGACTCAGTTCCTCCACTTGAAGCCCTGTCTATCTACTGGAGATGGACTCTTCAAGTTCCCTCTCTCCACTGTTGGGCATTTGTCAAAAGGCAATTTTTCATCACTGTGTCAGATAACAAAGCAGAGAATTTAGTTGTATGGAATATAAGGCTGCTTATGGTGAACTAACACAGCATTGAAAGAAAGCAAAACTTACTGAGATTTGGAATAAGGAGACAAAATAAGAAGACACCAAGACAATTTTGAAAAGCTGCCGAAGTTGAGAGAAAGGAGAGATTTCTAAGCTATCAGCTATTGTGAGCTACTTGTGAATTAATATTGATGAGTTTTACATATGTTTTTCCATAACCATTAGTGGGTAAACCAGGAAAATATTTCAGTGGGTGAACTTTTCTGAGTTCCTCCCCTGATACATCTTGCTGCCCATATCACATTCTTTTGACTCGTCTCTCTAGTTGGGTACCAGCTTGATCTCTCCATGTTGAATGAGACAAGTGGTGTGTTCAGCAACAGAGATGTGTTGTCAGGTTACAAAGGATAACCTATAGCCTTGGAAGTACCTGTAATTCTTGGGGAATATCTATAGACCCCTTTGACCAATGACTCTACAAGACATAACTCACTCCTAATACCAGGGTTTTTACTTGTTAGCATGTCTAGTATTGGCTTTCTCTTCCTCATTATTGGATTACTCTATTTAGATTCTTTGCTATATATGTATTTATTTTAGGAAGCTTCTACAGCAGTAGGTTTCTGTATGCCATTCCACGTGGACTTTTTGTTGGTTTGTTTGTTTATTTCCCTGTCTAGCCCTGGCTGTCCTGGAACTTGCTCTGTAGATCAGGCTGACCTTGAACTCAGAGATCTGCCTGCCTCTGCCTCTTGAGGGCTGTAATTAAAGGTGTGTACTTTAAGTCCTTCACTTCTTTTAAATCCCATTGAGTACAATATGTGATGGATATGCACATAGGTGACCTTGAAAAACTACCGATTGCTATACTCCTAAAGAAAAGTGACTCATCCTCCTCCAGCACACATCAATTGTTAACTTCTCTACTATGTGTAGAGCCTCAGGAGCCCCTGCCTCACTCATGCTGGAATTCATAACTGTCCTCTTGTCCAGCTAAAATGGAGGCAACCACAGCTGCTGTGGATGCACACATGGACTCAACAAACACACAGTAGGCTTCCATATGGCTTTTGTCAACTCTCCACCTCTTCTCTTTCCCTTCCTCTTGCACCCCATCTCTCTTCTTTAGTCCTTTTTATACATACTAGTCCCTTTCCACTTCCCTGACTCATGTGTTTTATCATCTCTCCCTCTCGATGTCTCCTTCAACTCCCAGGTTATTATCATGATTCCCATCCTTTCTGATTGTTCACCTTAACTTAAATACAAACTGGAAAAGATCAAAGTTACAATGCATATGTGAAAGAACATATGACATGTGTCTTTATGGGCCTGTATAACCTCAGATCTAATTCTATTCATTTTCCTGCAAATATTTCAGTTACATAGTTTGTGTAGAAGAATAAAATTTTTCTCTGTGTGTGTTGCATTTGCATCGTTCATTAATCAGTTGATGGACTCTTGGGTGCTTCTATTTCCCAATTATTAGAAATAGAAAACAGCCAAGCAACAATCTGCATACTAGGATACTGTGTCCCTGGAGTACATGCTCAGGGATGGTACCATTGAGTCATATGGAGGTTCTAATTTTTGCTTTTGAGAAAACTCTAGGCTAATTTCCATAGTGACTACACAAGTTTATATAACCACCAACAGTCAATACAATTCCCTTTCCCCAGATCCTCTCCAGTATCTGTTGTCATTGGATTTTTAAATAGTTGCCATCCTGACTGTGATGAAATAGAATCACAAAGTAGTTTAATTAACTCACCCCTGATGGTTAGAAATGTTACCTGTTGAAGTGTTTATTAGCCATGTGCATTTCTTCTTTCAAGAACTCTCTGTTGATGAGTCTAGTAGCCAATTTTTGACTGGGTTGTTTATTTTCTTGGTGTTTATATTTTTCTTTACATATTCTTCATAGGAAAACTCTGCCAGATGCATATATGTCAAATAATTTTCTGTCATTCTGTAGGGTTCCTTTTCAGTTGATTAACATATTTCTTGCTATACAGAAAACTTCTTCAATGTAAGAAAACCAATTTGTCAATTTTGGGGAAAGCAAGAAATTCATAAAGGCTAAGAAGTCAACAGAGGGAATCAAAGAGCAAAACTGAACCATTTGTGGCATTTTCTGCACCAACAAAAATTTGTTTTCAGTAATTGTAGAGAAATGTTTTCCCAGTGTAAATCCTGTACCACACAGATCTGGAGTGTATCTGTCTACCTCACTTACAAACAGCTTTCAGCACAGTTTCAACTACAGAACTGACATGCAAAAGAGGAGAAAGAACTTTCGTGTGAACCAAGGTCATGGTAATATCTACCGTGTAGGGTTTATTTAATTGATCCCGGGGTAAGAAGCAGTATGAGTAGACAATGAGGCTGTCTAGGTTCAATGGAGTTGACTAGGACTTCCTTTTTCTTAGTAATTAATTAATTAAATTTACATCCTGATTGCAGCTTCTCTTCCTTCCTCTCCTCTCAGTCCCTCCCCTCCCCTCTCCTTCAGCCTCTCCTTCTCCTCAAAGAAAGGTGCAATAAATACATGATAGTTGCTACCAGAGAAATAAGTAGTCCAGAAATGATTTGAGTATATACTTTGTCCTGGAAAAAGAAGTCAATTTTTGGTGGGACTGAAACATTACGAATTCCCTGTATCTTCCTTACAGTGGAGAGAGGGGGGGGCAGGATTCTTTGTCATATGACTCAGGGTGGCCTGGAATTCACAATTCTCTTGTTTTTGCTTTCTAAGTACTAGGATCCCAGACATATTTTCTTTTAAAGACAATATCCAGCATAAAATGTAAATTACATTATATGTGAAGAATAAAGTATTTCTTAATAAGCAGAAAAAATTAGCAAAAATCAGAATCAGATCCACATGATCTCTACATTGGGATTACTAGACAATGATGTAGAAAACATCATTATAATAGATACATGTAAGTAAATACAATCACATATGCTAAAAGTGACAAAAAGAAGAATTTTTCTTTTATAAGAAAAATAGAATTTCAAAGAAAGAAATCGCCATTACAGAAAAACTCTGACCCAGAATTGTTCCTATCTGAAAGAACTTCAGGGACAGAAACAGAAAAGCCTGAGGAAAAGGAGATCCAGTGAGAGGCCCAAATTGGGATCCAGCTCAGGGGGAGGCCCCAAGGCCTGACACTATTACTGAAGCTATGATGTGTTTACAGAGGCCTAACATGACCACCCTCCAAAAGGCCCAACAAGCAGCTGTAATTGTCAGATGAAGTTATTTACACCCAACCATGGACAGAAGCTGGTGACTTCTGTGGTTGAATTAGGGAAAATCTGGAAGAAGCTGAGGAGGAGGGAGACCCTATAGGAAGACCAGTAGTCTCAATTAACCTGAACCCACAAGATCTCTCAGACTGAACCGCCAACCAGGCAGCATACACCAGCTAATATGAGGCACCCAACAGATACACATCAGAGGACTACTGGGTCTGGACTCAATCAGAAAAGAGGCAACTAACCCTCCAGAGACTTGAGGTCCCAGGGAGTGGGGAGGTCTTGTGGGGTGGGGGATTGAGGGTGGGGATTTCCTCTTGGAGATGAGTAGGGGAGGAGGTGTGGGATGTGGAACAGTCAGAGGGTAAACTGGGAGTGGGATAAAGTCTGGACTGTAAAAAAAGATTAAAGAATTAAAAAAAAGAAGAAGAAGAAAAAAGAAAAAGAAAAAAAACTGAAAAAGTAATGTGCTTGAGATTTGTTTTATTTTTCAGAACTCCTGGGATAGAAGGATCAAGAATTAGGGAATGGCAGGGCAATGTTACACCAAGAAATCAAAATCACGATTTCACTGAAATAGCAACATCTACCAAAGGCATGTAAGATGGAAACTAGTGAGTGGTGTGAGCAAACATCAAGTGACTTCTACACCATCATTCCACTGTGGAGTGTAGAAGTAGACACTATTGAGAGTTGCAAACAACACAGTTGGGAGCACTGTTTTCCATATTCACTCAAACAATGACTGTTGATCAGCAGCTCACTGCTTCCTTCAGGGGAGATGCTCCTTCTTATCTTACAGGCATCTTTCCATTGTTCCAGTTGCTTCCAGCTGTGTTGGTTCTGATTCCCTCCAGCAGGCCTAGTGATTCCAACCTGGGGGTAGCAGCCCAAGTTAAAACTGAAGACTGATTTTAGCTTTCATTCTCTAGGGCGATTCCATTTCTCAAAGAAGCTGTTCACTAACGGTTGAACTGCGTTTCCTCATTTTCCTGTTTTCCTCTGATTTTTCCTTACTCTTTACTTTTAAGTCCATTACAATGCAGCAGAGTTGACTACTCCTGAATGTCCTAAATGGATGGCTCTTTAGTCCCCATGCTGAGCTCTCTAAGGTACTATAAACTATTGTAGTCTTACCTCCCATCTCCCCACCCCTGCCTCCATATTCAGTCAATTTTGTGTCATTCTGATTTTATACAATAACCATTTTTTAGAATTATAGTATAATTACATCATTTTCTCTCTTCCTTTTTCTTTCTCCAATCTCCCTCTGTTTTCCCTCCCACCACTGCTCACTTTAAAAATTATTGTCTTCTTTTCTTTAATTGTTGGTATATATAATATGTGGATATATTTATAAGTGTAACAGAAATGCATTTATATATTATAACACATGCATATGTATATATGTGTGTGTCTCTGAATACACAATACAAACCGCTCAGTCTATACAATGCTACTTGTATATATAGGGTTTCATAGCTGATTATTTGGTACAAAGTAACCAATTAATATATGCTTTTCATGAGCAAGACTACTTTTTCCATTCTCAAACATTCCTTAGTTGTCTGTAGTTTGTGTCTAGGCTTGAAGCTGCATAAGCTTTCCCATTTTGATGTCTGCATATTTATTTTGTGAACAAGGAGGAACAAGATGTCCTTGTTCAGGTCATGTTTAGATGGTCATGTTGGTCAAACGTAGGGTGTAGCTTCTGACCTTCCTAGGAGACACAATCTTACAGCAAACTCCATTTGCTTCTTGCTCTTACAATATTTCTGCCTTCTCTTCTGCTCTGATCCTGAGCAGCAGTTGTATTGCAAATGTGTCAGTTTTCCTGGGGTCTACAACTATGCATTTTGATTGGCTTTGGTTTTCTGTAATAGTTTCTGTCTGTAGCAAGGAGAAGTTTTCTTGCTGAAAAGTGAGAGCTACACTTATCTGTGGGTATAAGGACAAATCTTGAGAATGTAGTTAAAGAACATGCTGGAATAGTAAAGGGGTGGAGGCAGGTTTTCCTCCAAGATCAATAACTTCACTAGCCCTCGGTAAATGGCTAAGTTTCCAGAACGAGTCGTGATTTCCATCTTGTTGAATGGACCATCAGTCCAATCAGACTGTTGGTTCCCACCGAGAGATACACATATCTATTGCACTCTTTTTTTTTCATTCTTTTTTTAAGCCACCAAGTCTAGTTTGTGTTGTGCATATATTCTTGACCATGTAGCCTTCCACTGATTCTTTGTAGGCTTATCAGGGGTTACACTCTTAGAGAAAAGTGGCTTGCTATCTTCCAGCAAGCTAACAATTGCAAATACTTTCTTGTTGAAGGCTAGGATTTGATGCTCATCTCTCCTTTCCACGCTTGCGGTTTGGTCTGGCTTGAGTTTGCACAGGTCTTGTGCATGCCGTCAAAACTGCTGTGAGTTCATATGCTGTGTTCAGAAAACACTGATCCCTCATAGTCATCCATCACCTCTAGTTACTTACTATTTCCATCTCTCCTTCCACAGTTATTCTTGAGCCTTGCAAGGAAAGGATCTGATAGAGATGTTTCACTTAGTAC
The DNA here is from genome assembly GCF_004785775.1 of Grammomys surdaster. Classification (NCBI taxonomy): domain Eukaryota; kingdom Metazoa; phylum Chordata; class Mammalia; order Rodentia; family Muridae; genus Grammomys; species Grammomys surdaster. The sequence continues at coordinate 278,445 of NW_021620926.1, forward strand.
TGAGAATTCCACAGTATTTTATACTCTAAACTTAGGCAAGTTGTAGACTTCTGTGTTAATCATCATATTCTACAAACAATGCTTCTCTGTTGTGGGTTGAGTGATAGATGATAAGTCACTGGGAGTCTCGTCACTGTTCATTTAGAAGAACAGTAGTAGTTGATTCTCCTGTAGCTTCTCTTATGTGGGTGAATGATGAATAATAAGTCACTGGGAGTGTAATGCAACACTCAACTAGAATAATAATAGGCCTTCCTATGGGGCTGGTGTTTGGTCTAGCCACAGACTCTTCATTGGATAATAGTACTAAGTATGGGTTTCATCTTGTGCAATAGGACTTACATCTAATCAGAAAGTGATTGTTTACTTACATGATGTTTGGAATTTTACCACAAAAGGGAGACTTTAAAATTATAAATAGATGCTGTGTTTATCGAATTAAATAATTAAAATTATTTCACTTTTATTTCTTTCATTTATACTTTACTTTTTGGTTTCTCATTTTTAGTGATGGAAACAGGACCTCGAGAACTTAGATGAGTGAGTAATATGTCACCTAGATTCTAATGAGTGGTTAATGTACTATGACAAGTGTCACACCTCACTCAATCACTGTTCCCAGTTATAACCTTAAGTAGAGAAATGCCAGTTGGTGGTCAGATTCTCATTCTTACTGCTTTTGAAATAGTAAATGTGATGGACAGTTATGTCACTGTGCTGTAAATTTTGGAAAGCAGGTATATCATTTCACCTGCATCAGGTCATAAGGTGTGGGTGACAGGCACCTCCTCTGGAATAGGTCAACATGAATGTCAGTTACAGGCACCTCTTCTGCCATAGATGAACAAGGGTGTCATTTACAGGCAGTTCCTCTGGCATAGGTCAACAGGGAAGTCAGTTCCAAGCAGCTTTTTGAGCATAGGTCAACAGGAATGTCAGTCAGATGCACCTTCTCTGGCATAGGTGAGCACAATTTCTAGAAATAGAATTTTAAGACTTACTTCAGGTTTTACTTTCTCTCTTGCCAAACCTGAAGTGTTAGGAAGCTTCTTAGATTTCTCTCACTGTCAAAACAGTGACACTTGTCCTCTACACAGTCATAGTTGCTCACTGATGTTGAAATTAACTAAACAAAAAGGAGGTGAAATAGTTTGAATTAAAACTGTTTAAATGAATATGAATGCCAGGGTTGGTGTTACTGGACAAGGAAATGGGATTGACAGACGAGGAATCCTGTGACACAAAAACCACGAATAAGGAGATTTCATTGCTCCTACTATAGGACAGAAGTTAACAGAGTCCATACTGGGACAAAAACCTACACAGTTAATGTGAAAAATGCACTGAGCTGACTCAAACAGATGCAGACACCCACAGCCAAACAGTGAATGTAGCTTGGGGACTCTTATGGAAGAATAGGAGGAAGGATTGAAGCCTCTAAGGGGATAGGAACTCCACAGGAAGACCCACAGAGTCAGCTAACTGGACCCTTGGGGCTCTCAGAGATGGAACCACCAACCAAAGAACATACACAGCTGGACCTAGGCCTCCTGCACATAAGTAGCAGATGTGTAGCTTGGTCTTCATGTGGATCCTGAACAACTGAACCAGTGGCTGTCCCCAAAGCTATTGGTTGTATGTGTTTTATGTTTTTTTTTTTAATTTTCTTTATTTACATTTCAAATGTTCTTCTAGCTGGGCTGCCTTGTCTGGCCTCTGTGGGAGAGGATTTGCCCAGCCTCATGGAGACTTGATGTGAGGGCATACCCAGGGAGGCCCCCACGTGCTCAGAGGAGAAGGGGCTGGGGGATGGGGGAGAGATTATGGGAGTGGGTGACCGTGAGTGGGGCAGTGAGTGGGATGTAAAGTGAATAAATAATAATAATAATAATAATAATAATAATAATAACAAGAACAAGAACAATAAAAATACTCTTTCAAGCAGGAACAGACACAGATGCAGACCAGATTCCCAGTTCTCAATTTTGCTGTTATGTAATAACAAGACCACCCAAAAGGTGGCACTAAAAAACAGTTATTGTGTGACCCTTAGTGAGGGAGAAAAGTATTCAGATCAGCTGCAGCCCTTTTCTCCCTAATTTTAAAAATTTTAATTTGTTTTCTCAGCAAACTTTGAAACACTAAACAGCAGCTGTCCTAGATCTTAGCTTCTATTTCAACGCAACACAAAGCATTTGAAATTAATTTGTGTGGTAGCTATGTATAATTAGTGTGACATCTTCCAGCTTACATGACTAGTACATGTTTTAAAAGAACCATCAGAAACCTCATCCATTACCAAATAGTAATAACAAAATTTTTTCATCTTGGATTATGGTAAAAATAGATACTATTATCTGAATGCAAATACATGTCTCAGGATTATAAGAAATGCTGATAAAAATGTTTCATTGGACATATACATATTTATACTGTTAGATCAACTTTATGTATTAACTATATAGTATATGTATGAAATTATTACTTCTATGTAACTAAGCTAGCCATTGTATAGGCACACTAAGAGTATGTCATGGCTCATTGATATCCATGGACTGTCTCCTGTTTTCTGAAGACAAAGGGAGGAGGAGTGGAGGGGGAAGGGGAGATGGATGGAAGGGGAAGTACTGGGAGGAGAGGAGTGAAGAGAAACTGTGGTCAGAATGGAAAGTAAATAATAAGTATAGAAAGGATGTATGCACACATGATTACACATGTGATTCCCAATGGATAGTAATCTTTTTTTTCTACAAAAAGTTTACAAGTAGCTAAACATACTAATGATCACTGAAAATATATTAGTTTCCCTGAATATTACAATGGAACTAAAGTATAATGATAGGAGAAAAAATCTACTGTCAATAAAGACAGACAATATACATATGGTAAAAACAGTATAGAATAATATCCTGTTGCTTTGGCTTAAATATTTCCTCTCAAATTCATGTTGAAATATATTAGACCTTATAAGAGCAGTAACAGACAGAACCATAAGGGGTCACGTGGGTTCTGATTGGATAATTTCCGTGTCATGGAGTGAGTTAATTGTCCTGAGTGGGTTGATGTTCAGACCAGCCTTTCTCCATCTCTTGTGCTTTCTCACTGTGGGAAGTCTCTGACCATACAAAGAAGTATCTTACTGACTGAACCACCTTCTGAAGTTTATTTTGAGTATGTAATGAATTGTAAGCCAGGTATACACTCAGCTTATCAGCCAGGTCATATAGTAAAAGAGATGATGATATATGGAAAACAAAAGCTAATTAACTCTTCCTGCAGTTCAAAATAAAGTTTTAGGAGGTGCTTCTGCCTGGCTTTGATTTCTCTATCAGTACAGCTACTTTGTCAGAACCCAACTTATTCTTAACTATGCTCAGCCCACTTTTTTCTTGCCAAACTGTGTATTTGCACATTTCCTTTTTCCTGATCTACTTACTGCTCCATTTCACTGTGATCTGGGAAAATGCAGTGAACAACCACAGCCCAACCTAGATATTGTGCTATGGTTAAGTTTCCTCTACCAAACAATTTATTGCTTTTAGCTTACATTTTTAGGACATGGGGAAAATAACAGGAATCACTTTAATAATTGTGTCATCAATGAACAGTACATATGACATGAATGCTGGTTGGTTTTCATGTTTACTTTAGTAAATCGGGAAGAAACAAAATATGTTTTAGGACCTTGGACCCTGTGGTAGTTTGAATAGGAACAGTCCCCATAGACTCATGTGTTTGAATGCACAGCCAATAGGAAGTGGCACTACTAGGAGGTGTGGCCTTGTTGAAGTAGGTACGGGTTTGTTGGAGGAAGTGCATCACTGTGTAGGTAGGCTTTGAGGTCTCCTATGCTCGTGCTATACCTAGTGTGGTATGCAGTCTACTTCTGCCTACAGATCAAGATGTAGAACTCTCAGCTCCTCCAGCACCATGTCTTCCATTCTTCCCACCACGATGATAATGGACTGAACCTCTGAACCTGTAAGCCAGCTCCAATTAAATGTTTTATAAGAGTTTTTGTGATCATAGTGTCTCTTCACAGCAATAAAACCCTATCTAAGATGGCTACTCATTAATGGCATTAATTAATGGTCTCCTCCCCTTCCTCCCTCCCTCCCTTCCTCCCTTCCTTCCTTCCTTCCTTCCTTCCTTCCTTCCTCCCTTCCTCCCCCTCCCTCTCTCTCTCTCTCTCTCTCTCTCTCTCTCTCTCTCTCTCTCTCTTTCTTTCTTTCTCTCTTCCTCCTCTCTTTCTCTCTGGTCTTCTTTCTTTCATCTTTCTCTCCCTCTCATTTCTTTCATCTCCTTATTTCTCTCTCCCTCTCTCTCTCTCTCTCTTTCTTTCTTTCTTTCTTTCTTTCTTTCTTTCTTTCTTTCTCTCCTCTTTCTTTTTCTCTCCCCTTCTCTCCCCTCTCTATTTTATCTTTTCTCTCCCTCTTTCTTTCTCTCACCATCTCTCTTTCTCCCTCTCCCCTCTCTCTCCTTCTCATTTAGTTCTATTGCTTTCATTCAAATAAGATAAGTCACCAAGCAAACACACAAAAATGTATATATTATAGAATGTGATCAGTAGCTACAAATAACTCAAATACAAAAAATATGAAGAGAGATAAACATTATTCTAGTTTTAAAGAACAATGAGAAATAACCGCAATTAGGGGGCCTATTCTTAGCAAGAAGGCATAGGGAAGCTCCAGTGATACAGAATAATGTGGAAACAATGCCTAGGGGAAAGGAGGCAAGAGGCAGCAACTGAGATTTGAATTAGATGATAGCTTTATTAACTATCATTTACTAGCTATCATTTATTAGCAGATAGTTGAAGTCAATGATAATAGGTGTTTTCTCAGTTTTATACTTTCTACAATGTGTCTTTCTGACACACTATAACTTTGACCAGCATTCTGGACAGAATATAACAAAAATGGTCTCTAACCAAGATTCTGACAGGAGTCTCATTCCCTTCGGAAACATTAAGAGCCAAGCCTTGACTGCTGCATTTCTACTGCCCTTCTGGTCTTTTGCTCTCTTTTCAGAATAACTGTTAAATTTTACTTAAAGTCTTCTCAGGCTTTTCCAGTGCTCAGCTCTAAACTATTTCCCTTTTCCTGTAAGTCAGTTTAAATGGCCTAAAGACCATGGGGTCAAGGCTCCCAGAGCAATAACAATGGCCCTACTTCCTGGTATCAGTTATTTGTATTTTTTCTTCTTTTTGTTATGACCAATAACTTGATAAAAAGTAACTCAAGGGAGAACACATTTATCTTGGATGATAGTTTGAGGGTATTATGTCAGGCAAAGCATGGCCATAGGAGCTTGCCTACATCCAGAACATCGAGGGGCAGCCAGAGGAGATAGCAATACTCTGGTGGCATTATCCCTCATCCCTTTTTATTCAGTAGAGTGCCACTCAGTACCATGCCTCAGTCTATGGCATGGTACTTCTCACATTAAGGGTGGCTCCCTGGAAATGCCTTCACAGATGATCAGCCATCACACTCAGCAAATGAATTTTAGAAACTATATATTTTTGCTATGGTATCCCCAGTGGCTATGTCAGCGGAAGAAAGAAGCATTGGAACCATTTAGGAAACATTAATATTTCTTATGGGAAGTGACATTACATGATCTTGCCTCATTGCAGGTGGATTATATAATGCATAGCAAGAGGAAGAGTTCTTCCTGAATTCCTTAGTATTACTACATCATTATAAACACACACACAGACTATTACTGTCCATAGCTAAAAATCCCACAAGGAAATAAAAGATCATGGTCTATGGTTCAACTTACATTTCTTCTTCCAGAACATCAGAAAGGCTCATTAGAAGCTTCCTTTCAACAAGTTTCCAGCCACTACTTACTGATAAAATAAAACAACTAATAAAGATGTTCTATATCAAATCTGATATGATACAATTATTGCTAGCATCCAGAGAACAGTGAAAAGTGGGTAATTGTCATAGTTGTGTTGTCTTAATTTCTTTAAGCAGCTATAATAAACATACCATTAATGAATTGTTTTATATGTAAGAGAAATCTATTTCTGAAGGACAGAAAGTTCAAAATTAAGGTGCAGATGTATTTCATGCCTGGTAAGAACTTGTTCTCTTTTAGACAAACATCCTGGAAGATAGACTTATCCTGTACCCCATGTCATATTGTGGGAGTATATGGGGTTGTTTCATAGTGTGCTAGTAGGTCCTCATTAGAAAGACTACTAAGAGCAAATAAAGGGAAGGAGAAAATGTTGTAATTATACTATAACTTCACAAAAGCAGCATTTGTAGGCAGGAGGAGGTGTGCTTTTCTTCCCTGTCATTTCTTCTGTGTGTGGAAGACTCCTTTGATGCCAGACTCCCAGCTGCACTCACTATTACCCTTAATCACACAGAGTTGGGAATGCTCATGTCATAGATAAGTTTGCAAAGACCATGTGGGCAAGTGGACCAGATATCTTCTGCCGCTGTTAATGGCTGGAGATAAGTTCAGAAAGGATGATATCAAATGTCTTTTTTTTTCCCCACACATGCTTGTTGCTGTTTTTTGTTACAAGTGTTAGTGAAACCATGTTTCTGTGCTGTGACATACCCTCCCTTTGACTCTATCCTAGCTGCAAAAAGCCTGGCCATTCTGTGGTTGCTTGCTCAGCTTCCTACTATTTCTATTAGTCATGGGTGCAGATATTGTCAGCAAATGCAGTATATCATTTCAGACAGCCTTGATCTGCTTTACCTCACCCCTTTTCCTTAAATTATGTTTGTTGGACTAGCTCTGGAATCATCATATTAAGTGTTATGGCACAAAAAATCCACAGCCTTAAAAGCATCTGTAGTTTTGTAGTGTTTCTGGTGGAGATAAGAGGTTGAGTAAATAGAAAGTTTATAGGAACTTGAAACTTGTTTGCTCTTTGGCACTAACTCTTTAAGGTCAATGGTTCTAGACAATATTGAAACTCTATAATGTCTAAGCATTATAGATATTTCCCATGTTTGTAATTAAGCTGTTTTAACATATATTCAGTGTATGTATAGGTGTGTGTGCATGTGCATGCTTTTTGTGTATGTATGGGTGGTTTCATGTGATATATCACATTTGCTGACAATCTCTGCAGTAATGACTAATAGAGATAATAAGTCACAGATCAATATCAGGTTCTCTTCTTCTTCTTCTTCTTCTTCTTCTTCTTCTTCTTCTTCTTCTTC
>NW_021620926.1:285656-450942 GCF_004785775.1 Grammomys surdaster
TCTTCTTCTTCTTCTTCTTCTTCTTCTTCTTCTTCTTCTTCTTCTTCTTCTTCTTCTTCTTCTTTTTTGAGAAAAGCTCTTTCACTGGCCTGAAGCTTGCCAATTAGGTGAGTGTGGTCAACCACCCAGAAATCGACTTCCTATCCACTATCCTACAGCTAGGATCATAAGTATTCACTATCACATGCAGGTTTCTTGTTGATATTCTGTATTTGTTAGATTTCACGTTTTTGTTTATTTTGATCATATACCTTTTTCTTGCCCAGCTCCTCCTAGATATTTCCCACCTTCTTTTTACCCAATTTCATATTCTTTTCTCCTCAAAAGGAAACAAATAAAAAAAAATAAGATGAAAAATACTGATGCAAACCAAAAATCATACATACATAAAAAACAAGATCCATTTTGTGTGGACCAGGTACTCCTGAGCTTGGGGCTTCCCCTGGAGTATGGTTGCCCTGGAGTGACTCAGTGCCACTTTATTGGAGGATACTGATTTCCACTTCAGAGCAGGCGTCAGTTGCAAATAGCTTCTTAGTTAAGGTTGAGATAGATCACTCTTAGGTTCTGTGATCTATGTAGTCTCATGTTCTTGGCCACTTTGACAGTGTCCAGTATGGGTTCCATTGCCTAAAATGGGCCTTAAGTCCAATAACAAAGGGATTGATTACTCACATAACATTTGTGCCACTATTACACCAGTATATCTTGCAGACAGGTCACTGTTGTAGGGGCTCATTAAGCCAACGATTCACCAGGATGTAACCTGGTACTGGAGTTTCTTTTCATTAGCATAAGATAACCAGTTAGGTCATTGTTTTCTGTGTTGCAGAGTAAGTCCATTTAAATTACTTTCTCATATATATATATATATATATATATATATATATATATATATATATATATGGGTCCACGGTTCCGGAGGGTGTCCCACGATGATCTCCCAGCTGAGGACAGAGTGAGAGCAGGGAGGGTCTGGCCAGGCCTGGTGTGAGAGGTCTGGGCCAAAGGGTACAGAGTGCGAGCAGGGAGGAGAGATTGCCTGTCTCCTCTGATGCCTCTGTCTGAGTCTCTGCTTGGTCACTCCCAGGTGCTGCACCTGTCTCTCAGCGCTGAGCTGGCCCAGGCTGGGCCGATAGGAAGCCGGCTAGCTGGCAAGGGAGCAGCTTGGTGCCCCAGGAAGGTTCCAGGAGAGCAGATCTCTTCCCAAGTGTTATAGCTCTTGAGACAGAAACTCTCAGACACCAGGATGATTCTTGAACACACACACACCTTTACTTCTCCTGAATAGAGCCCTTATATACAGTTTCAAGGTGGGTTAGGGTTTGGCAGCAAACACCTATTGGCTTGGTCTGAGAGCTTGGAGATACCTCATCTACATGTGGGAGAGCCTGAGGCACTGTTCCTCTTGACTGATGGTCATAAACCTCTCTTTGGAAGGGGCTGTGGAGGGTGGAAGAAGCTGAATGAAAAGAACTAGGGCCTGGGGGCAGAGCTGAACACCTGCTGTCCTGATAAAGGTCCCGGGTTCAAGACTTGCTCAACCAGGCACCCAGCTGCTTCCACCCCCCCCCCACATATATATATATCTTAGGAAGCTTCTACGGTAGTAAACTTTTATAGGATTTTATTTTTTACTATATAATATATGTAATATATTACATATAATAATTTTCAATCATATTCATATTAATTATAAAATTGTATTAATAATTAAGTTAATTACACCAATTAAATTACATTGTTATTAAATAATTATATTTGACCACATATTAAATTGAATATATTTAATTTGTATATAATTAAATATAATTTACATATAAATATATACAAATATATATTTCATATATATACATATACAATTATAAATAATCATAAGTAAATAATATAATTATTATATTAATTAAATATATAATTATATCAATTATAATAAATAATAATGTAATTATTAAAAAGAAAATATATTATCTTTTAATCTATAGGATCTTATATCTTTTATTCTATTTATATGGTGAATTATATTGATTGATTTACATGTGTTGAACCATCCCCATGCTTCTGGGATGAAGCCAACTGAACCATGGTAAATAATCTTTTGATGCATTGTTTAATTTGGTTTGAAAAGATTTATTTATTTTATTTTATTGGGAAGTTTTGCAACTATTTTTATGAGAAATATTGTTTCATATTTTTTGAGTCATTGTATAGTTTCAGTGTCATGGTAATTGAGGCACCATATAAATTATTTGGAAATGTTTCTTTCATTTCTATTTTGTGAAATAATTTGAGGAGTTAGCACTGTTTTTTATTTCAAAGTCTGGTAGAATTCTGAACAGAATCAATCTGGCCCTGGATTTACTTTTTTACAAATATATATTTACATATAAATATATACAAATATATATTTGATATATACATATACATATGAAAATTATATATTTCATATATATTATTTTTGTTTCTAGTTCATTGATTTCAAATCTGACTTTATTTCTTCCTATCTACTTTACTTGGGTGTTATTTGTTGTTGATTATCTAGAGGATTCAAGCATATCATTGAGTTATCAATATGAGGTCTCTTCAACTTAGGCACTTAGTGCTGATGAACTCGCTGCCTTGTGTTCCGAAGGTTTTTGCATGTTGTGTAAGGTTTTGATCCTGGTTGCTATTTTACCAATCCAACAGGCTGTGGATCAGAAGAATAAGCTTAGTTTTCAGACTTGAGATCACTATGGATTTTGGTGTTCAGATCTCAACTAGCCCCATTTCTGAAGTTCTGCTTGGAGTTCTGGGTTAAGGATTAAGCAATACCTGGCTGGTAAAGTGGGTGGGGTGGTTGATAGACTGCCAGTTAGGAGAAAGAGATTGATTCTTAAGCAAGACTTGAGGTCCAGCTCCATGATGGATAGTAGAGTATACTGTCTTTGTTCCTGGATGGCAGTGAACCTTAAGGTGGAGGAGGTAGACTAGGAGGTGGGGCTATGGTGGTCAGGCAGTTCACAAGAACAGAGTAGAGGAAGGGACAGAGAGTGCAAATAGCTGACCTGGTAATCAGGTATGTCAGCTTGGGATCCCTGAGAGAGAGGTGTTTTACAGTTGAGAGTACCAATAGAATGAAAATGGCCTGGAATACATGGCTAAAGGTAGTTTTGAGGAAAAACTAAGGGACTCTGGGCCCACACCATAAGACCAAGACCTATATATGGAGGTATAGAGGTACTCTAGAAGAAGGGGGGCAGATGCATGCAGTCTAACATTACTCTAGAGAGTCCTGAATGGAGGAGTGAAAGAAGGGCAGAGGTAGGTCTATGGTAGAGAGCAGTTCTCTCTCGCTCTCTCTTTCTCTCTCTCTCTCTCTCTGTGTGTGTGTGTGTGTGTGTGTGTTATCATTTGATTTACTTTAAATCTGAGTATTAAATTCAGGTCTTCATTCTCATATGGCAAGCATATCACTGATGTAAGGACCATCCAAGTCCATGTCAATTGTATTCTATTTGATCCTCCTCTGTCTTTCTTATTTGTTTGTTTGTTTGTCTTCTGGTTTGTTTGAATCAGATAAAGTCCTCAGATTAAAGGAACAAACTCTATCTTCTATAAGCAAGTGACACAAAGGAAGAAAAAAAATAACATGTAGGATGATTGATTATTTTGTCAGAAGTACATTCAGAGTGACTTCTGCAGTAACACATAGGATGAGAAAAGTTCCTAGCTCTGGAAGGAGGGAGGAACAGAGTTGCTGAGATGTAAGAAGGGTATGGAGGACACTCTAAGGAGTGGCACAGCCAGGAGACGAGGTGACATTTATATATATATATGAGTTCAATGTGCCTGTGGCTCAGGTGCTGACAGACAAAGCTGGAGAGACAAACAGGAGTCGGACCATAATGGATATTGCTTTCTCCAGCATTTAGTTACAGTTCACTTTGTCCCACTTTGTCTTCGGGAGCTCCTATCAGCTCAGAGAAGGAGTGAAGAGGGACATGCTATGATTTGCATCACGAGAAAGATGCATCGTGAGGGACAAAGTCAGAGACACACGAGGAGTTTAATATGCTTTTGGAGTTAGTGAGCTGAGAATCACTCCAGGTTACATTAGGGCCTTTGATGAGAGAAAAGAAGATAAATGTTACAGGCGTAATAACGTGGTTTACTGATAAATATTTTCTCAAGGTGTGCCCTTCAACTAATTAGATGTGTGGGTGGGGAAGAGTGAGAAGTCAAGGATGAAACGCAGGCTCAGGCTTGGGAAACCAAGCGGCTAACAAGTGAAGCCAATGATTGGACAGTGACGTCATTCCTTCTGCGGCATTATATGTCTGGGAACTGAAATGCTCGGGAGTGGAAGACTGTATGGTAAGCATTCTAGGAGTTAAGTCCATTGTTCCCTTCTTATCATTTTTCCTCATCAGGAATAGCACTTCCCAGTCAAGTATGTGTCATTGCAGTGCATTGTGTACAATTTCCAAATAATCAATAAAACATTATGCTGAGGTAAAGACAGAATACTTGATGCTATAAAATGTAAACAACCCCAAATATAGCTAATAAATTTGATTTCATTTTGATTAGAGAAAAAAAAGAATAGTACTTATCATAGGTTATGACACAATCATAACTCGAGCTACAAGGTAGCCAAGGCAGGAGGATTGCAAGTTCAAGGCCAGACTAAGCAACTTAATAAGACTCCATCTTAAACTAAAAAAAAAAAAATTAAAAATAAAAATAAAACGATAGAAGGAGGGATAGCATTCAGGGGAGAGCGCTTGGTTAATATGCACAGGGTCCTGGGTTCAGTCCCTGCTGCTAAGAAAATCACTGGTTTCTCAGAACGTTATCATTTTCCTTCACTGAGCTGGTTACATTTAAATATATCTGCCTTACAGAGATATAGATTTAAGAATGACTGATTGGTCTTAACTGAATATCAGTTGATGATCTTTGGTAGAATACTGTAGAAACTTCCTCTGACTCACATGAGCCAAAGACAGTAGTGATGATTAATTGGGAATTCTCAGGTTTGACATACATGTCTGGAGAAACTGGCCTGAGAATAAGCAGAAGTAAAAGCCAATGCAGACAGCCACGGAGGAGCTCTCCTGTAATGTGAGCGCCTACTCAGGAAGCTCTGGAGAAGCAGTTCTGTCATGAACTGACAGGCTTCTTGTCCCTCAGCTCAAGGCTTCAATTCCATGGAGTTCAAATAATTGCCCATCAGGAGGAGCATCTCTGCTGTTTAGGGAGGAGAGGATGAGGTCCCTAATTACAGCCTTCAAGCAGGGAAGGGGGTAATTCCTCAAACATTTGGAAAGCACTCCGCTCTTAGGAAGAGAAAAAGGATGCCAGCCAGGCAAATAATTACAAATGCCCACTTTGAGATGAGTCGAACTTTTCTTGTTTGTTTTTTGCTTTTAAAGAGTCATGGAAATGAAATGGAAGCTTTATAAAGCATGGGCATAAAAAAAAATCCCTCTTATAGTTAACTACTCTTTTATCCAAAAGGTAGTCTAATTTTTAACTTTGAGAAAATAAAGTGAACATTTTAAAAGTAGTAGGGCACTGGTACCAAACTAGTAGGTCACAATAGGACATTTCTTTTCTTTCTTTCTTTTTTTTTATTGGTTATTTTATTTATTTACATTTCAAATGTTGTTCCCCCTTCCCGGTTTCCCCTCCACAAACCTGTAGTTGGAAGAGAACACGAGATTAGATAGGATAGAAACAGAACAGGTGAAAAAGAAGGCCAAGGAAGTATATGAGAAAAGTAAGGAACAGACACAAAGCCAGTTCCAGCACTACTTGAATGAACTTCAGGAAAACACTCAAACCTAATCCTGCCACCCTCCCTCCAGCATCCTCAGGGAACACCCACCACTAATTACAGGACTAAGATATGCAAGCAGCCACTTCAGGGCTGTGAGGTCCCACATCCCTCATCCTGCCGGCAGGGTTTAAGATGTGGCTGTGCTTGTTTGTTTGGTGGTAGGAGACAGCTTAAATTTACTTCCCTTGGCCTCAGTAGATGTTGATATATCTTCCATCTAATCTTGATCCAGAGCTAGGAGATACTGGTGCCAACTAAGACTCTGTTTGCTCTGCCAGACAGACTTGGTGCTAAAATATGAGTTTGCTGGAAGGGTGTTTGTGCAAACATGGGGAACAGGATTCCAGTTTGGTCAGGAGTTTTCCTTAGAGATTGCTGTGAAGGTTTCCTCCTCCTCCTCCTCCTCCTCCTCCTCCTCCTCCTCCTCCTCCTCTTCCTTCTCCTCCTCTCCCTTCTCCTCTTCCTCCTCTTCCTTCTTCTTCTTCTTTTCTTTTATCTCCTCTGAGAAAATAAGTCAAAAACACTGTTTTGGTGATTGATTATGAAACCCGTGGAATGATTTTAATCAGAGCTATATTTCAAATCACAGTCTTGATGACACTTCTCTTTTCTTCCATGTCTAATATTGTTTTCCTTACATAACAATTTCTTTGTGTGTGTGCATGTGTGCGTGTGTTTGTGTGTGTTTGTGTGTGTGTGTGTGCATGTGTGAAAGGAAGAGACCAATGATGCTCAGAAAGTTGACATTCCTTTGCAGGGTAACTCAAAACTTTAGATAAAATGAAAGAAACATGACACTTGGAACTATACAACTGTAATTAGTGTTTTCTGCCAGCAGTGAACTTCTTTTATTGCAATATTGACATCCTGTAGTCCACCCTACTAAATGTATACAGTTAATAGCTGTGTGGAAGCTTAGGCATTCTCTTTTCAAGCTGGAGAGATATTGACTATGGGATGGATGTGATACATGCTCTATGAGCTCATATGCTCATCTGCGTGTCCCCTTACTCTGTCTATTTGACTTTGGGAGGTTATGGAGACATAGCGATGTCAGACTTGGCTGGTGGACATAAGCCACTAGGGTCATGCCTTTTCAGCTATACTCCATCCCAGCTTCCAATCCAGTCTCAGTTTCCTTGTCAGCTGAGGTGGTGTGGCGCTTCTACAACATATTTCTTCTATGTTGAGGGCTCTTCCAATATGCCTTCCCTGTTCTGATGGACTTGGACTCATCGGCAGCTGTGAGTCCAAACAACCTTGTCCCTCCTCAAGCTGCTTCTTTTATGTATTTTGTTACAGCTATCATAGACATGGTACAATCTCTGCAATATGCTTTCTTTTTCATTTAGTATGTACTTTTTGTGACTATGAGTTTCTGGCCCTGTACCAAAAAATGGTCATGGCTTTGTCTCCTGGGATTAAAGGTGTGTACCACCACACCTGAATCTAAATTTAGCTAGGTAGGATCTTGCCCCTAAATCCCTTACTTTGTTATCTCCTGGAACATAGGATTCAGTTCCATTTCACTTCCTGGTGTCCCTTTAATATTTTTTAAAAAATTTTTATTTAATCTTCTTTTTTCTTTTTAACACTCCAGATTTTATCCCCCTCCTGGTCCACCCTCTGACTGTTCCCGATCCCATACCTCCTCCCCACACCCCTTTAATCCCAGTGTTACAGGAGACAGAACCATGCAGATCTCTCAGTTCAAGATCAATCTACAAAGCAAGTTCCAGGAAATCCAATCTTAGACAGTGAAGGAATTGGATAACAGAAAGCTGGCAATAGAATAGCGAGGGGTGGGGGTGGGGGTGGCTGGAGGGTATATTCTAGCCCCAGTAAGCAGCAGAACACAACAGCTTTGGCCATGTGGCTCTGGCTTTAGAGTGAAAAACAGAAGGGACTACTGGGACAATTGATGCTGGTTAGCTGGAGCTAAGAAATTAGTGGTGATTAAGAAGAGATCAGCATTACCTAGGAGAAATCTGGGAAGTGTTTTCTGAGTGCACAAAGAAGCTATGTTCCAGAGATAGTCAAGGTTGTACTTCATGCGGCAGCTGGACTTAGTAATGTGTAAGAGTCACCTAGCTGTTACTGGTTTTGCAGGCATGAAGGGGTCATGAAGAGAAGCTGAGGCTCTGCAATGTGAGAGGCCTTGAAAGGCCATTGGTGACAGTGCAGCCTCAGCTGCAGTTGATGGCCCAGGACTGAAAGGGTCATGTGAAGGAGTTGAGGCTTCAAACCATGAATAAAGCCTATGAGAGGCTATTGGTGAAGCCTAGTTGCAGCAGAAGACCCCAGTGTACTGGAGATGCTAGTACTATGGGATGATCACCAAGAACTGCAGCAGCAGTGGAGTGGATCAACCTGAACTTAGAGTGCTACAGAGGGTAGAGCTAGAGAAGTGATACCAGTCTTTTGGAGGAGACCAGAAGATCATGTGTGAATCCCAGACATTGAAACAAGAAGCTGTAGTATTGAAGTTGCCTTGGAGACCACAATATGTTTGTGATGCCAGAGCTGTGGTCTATCTGTTGAGGAAAGCTTCTAACAGGGAGTGGAACCAGCCCAGGAGAAAGACGTTTGTTGCAGTCAACAAAGATGAAAATAAAGTTGGAGATCTGAAGACTGCTTTGACATCAGGCATGGAGATAAAGAGTTTGGAGTTTGCCCAGCTATTTTTCTGTCTTGCCTAGGAGAATACAGTTAAGTGATTGGATGAATCTCAGAAGAGACCTTGAATTTTGGACTTTTAACAATGTTGAGACTGCTATAGACTATGAGACTTTTGAAGTTGGACTAAATGTATTTTGCATTATTCTATGTTTAGGTATGGCCCCCATAGACTCTTGATTTGAACAATCCTGTGAGGACCAGGGATTGAAATGTGATTGTATATACTTGCCCCAGGGAGTGGCACTATTAGAGGGTGTTGTCCTGTTGGAGTAGGTGTGGCATTGTTGAAGTAGGTGTGTCACTGTGGGCATGGGCTTTGTCCTAGCTGTCTGGAAGTGAGTCTTCCACTAGCAGCCTTCAGGTTAAGATGTAGAACTCTCAGCTTTGCCTGCACCATGTCTACTTAGATGCTGCCATACTCCCACCTTGATGATAATGGACTGAGTCTCTGAACTGGTAATCCAGCCCTATTAAATGTTGTCCTTTATTTAAAAATAAGTATTCATATTTTATGATTTAAAAAATGATCATGGAAGAACAGACAATAAGGGTCTTTCCTCAAGAGACATCACCAAGGGGCTATGCGGTGCGCAGCCTCGCCGATAAGGAGAACGCCACACTCAGGATTCTTCTGACAGCAATTTATTGTACAGCTCTTTTAGATGGCAGTGAGGCAAGGGACCCCAAGACCCCAAAACCTGTGGCTTATATAGAGCCCTAGGAGACGTGCCACACACTCATTGGCTCTCACGACATCGACAAATTAGCATACTGGTTTTCGCACCTTGCACAGGCGCACATTCAAGCAAGGCTCTCAAGAAGAACCAGGAAGCAGGAAACCAGCACCATGTTGCAATGGCGAACGCGGCTCCTAACATCTCCCCCTTTTTTATTAAATTGCTGCAACAATTTTCCAACTGTTATTTCGCCGATCAAGCCCACCGTTCTACCAGTAAGGCGTTCAAGGCAGTTAAACAGTATTGAGACCCTCCACACTTATGTCCCGTGCAATGGGAACCCGAGCCCTGGGAAGTGTGGAGGACTACCACTCAGGATTCCTGCTGCAATGGGAACACGAGCCCTCAGGGTATCCCATTGAATGATAGTGTCTCATTGTTTAAGCATATTTAACCAAGCTTGAGGGGATGTTCCCTGCTCTGAGGCAAGCAGTGCTTGAGTGATAAGTACTTTATCTCTATGATGTTGTTTTTTAAATTTGCAGAGCAACCAGAGTGTGATCAGCACTCCCCCAAAGATCATACAGCCAAACATTCCCACCCCCATCCACTCCTTAAAAAAGGAGAAGGTGGACGTGAGCCAGGAAGTGAAGTCTCTAACATCAATCGGGTTTATTCTGGTCCCATTCAAAACAGCAATCTTGAGCAGGAGTTCTTCTTGTAGCTCCTCAGCCTGTTGTGACCAATTTCCTAGAGTTGCAAAGGCTGATAAACTGGTAGCAGCCCCCGCTAAATTTGTCTTCAGGGGTTGGTGAGTCCTCTTTCACAGTTTTGGTCAGTCTGCTTGGTATCCAGATTGGATTTTCTTGATCCTGTGGAAAAACACAAACAGCTCCCCTGGATCTCACCAAAACTGGATCCGGGCCCTTCCATTGGTTAGTTAAGACATCTTTCCATTTAACATATTCTTTTTGAGGACTTGGAGCCACATGTCTGTCAGCAGCAGATTGCCCATCAGAATCCAGATTTTAAAAATTTAAGGTAAATAGGGCTAGGGAGATAGATGTCTTAGGTCCCATGTTGGGGCCTATTCTTCCCTTTTGTTTTTGTAAATAAGTTTTCAATGTGCCATTGGCACGTTCCACAATTCCTTGTGCCTGAGGATTATATGGCAAGCCAGTTATATGACGGACACCAAGCCTTAAGCAAAACTGTTGAAAGGTTTTAGACATATAGGCTGGTCCATTATCAGTCTTCAGCTGAAGGGGCTTGCCCCAAGCAGCCCAGGCTTCAAGGCAGTGAGTAATAACATGTACTAGTAGTGCCAGGTGCTCTACATTGTCTTTGTATGTGTCCCAGTTTTCCACACCTGAAACATTTAACATTAGAGGCCCTCTGAGCCGCTAAAACAGCAGCTGCCAATCCGGCATTAGATAGAGGTCCTCCTATTTCTCTACAAGCCTTCATCCATGCATTTAATCCTTTCCCTTTCCAAGGTGTAATAGCATTTCTGCATTCTCTAGTACATTGTTCAAAAATTAGTTGTTCTATGAGAGGCATGGCCGTCTCAGGATCTCCAAAAATCCTTCCTGCCGCCTCCATCATCCTTGCAACAAAGTCTGAGAACGGCTCATTGTTTCCTTGAATAATTCTTGTCAAGTTTCCTGAAACCTGTCCTTTGTTAGGGAGACTTTTCCATGCTTTTACAGCTGCCTTATTAATTTGCTCATATACTTCTACAGGGTAGGCCGTTTGATTGATAGCCCATTGTCCCTGCCCTGTAAGCATGTCAAATTTCCATTGTGGATGCCTCTGAGCTAAATTTTGTCTTGCCTGTGAAGCACAGAATTCTTGAAAAATGGATTTCCAATCTAGATATTGTCCCATAGTCAGGCAAGCCTTAACAGTATTATACCAATCATCTGGTGTCATGGCACTGACCATAAGTCTTTCTATCAATGCCTGAGTAAAAGAGGCATTGATTCCATAAGTCTGTACCGATTCGGCTAGCGTTTTTAATTGTTTTAAATCTAGCTGTGAATGTTGTCTGGTTTGGTTAGCATCTTCCCATATGGGAAAGGCTACTCTTATCTTTTCTCTTTCCTTAGCTGTAATAAGAGAATTGGACGACAGTCTTTCCTGTCTCTCTTTTGTTTTTTTCTTTTTAACTCTAACTACTTCCTCCAATGGTGGGGCAGATGGGGCATACTCTGGTGCATAAGGCGAATCCAGCCCATATTTTTCAGACTCATAATGG
Source organism: Grammomys surdaster (assembly GCF_004785775.1). Taxonomy (NCBI): domain Eukaryota; kingdom Metazoa; phylum Chordata; class Mammalia; order Rodentia; family Muridae; genus Grammomys; species Grammomys surdaster. The sequence goes on from NW_021620926.1 coordinate 297,091, forward strand.
GCTGTTTCTTTATCTAACTCTGGCTGTTCCTCAAGATCTAACACACTATCAGATGATGAGCTGTCGGTATCCTCTGTATCTTCTTCATCCCCTGAGGACGTCTCCTCAGAGGCGAAGTCATTAATTCTTAAATTCTGAAACTCAGTTAACACAGGATATAGTTTTCTCTTAGGCTCTTCCTGTTTTTTATGTTCCGTTTTTGTAGCTACTTCTTTCTTAATTTCCTCTTTTTCTTTTCCTTTTTCTTTATTTTATTTTTAGTGCTCTTATCCTTTTCTCCTTCTGATAGGCTATCCTGGTGTTCTGCTAAAGCTCTTTGTCCCTCTCTTACCTTGTCTTGCCATTTTGTATCCTCTATACACGGAGGGCAAGTACACTCCTTTCCTTGTGTATGGTAGTTAAAACAGAAGCAGAGCACAAGAACTACCACAGCCCAAACAAGGATAGCAATAACAAAATAGACAGGATCCACCATACCTTGCAAAAAACCGTCTAGACTTCTCACGCCGTCAGTTCTGAACCCTCTGTTGAGCCTACAGGATCCCTCGAAACTGGATAAAACACCGAGACGTTCGGTTTCCTTCCCGGGTTTCCAGTACCAGTTGCGGCGCGCAGCCTCGCCGATAAGGAGAACGCCACACTCAGGATTCTTCTGACAGCAATTTATTGTACAGCTCTTTTAGATGGCAGTGAGGCGAGGGACCCAAAGCCCCAAAAACCTGTGGCTTATATAGAGCCCTAGGAGACGTGCCACACACTCGTTGGCTCTCACGACATCGCCAAATTAGCATACTGGTTTTCGCACCTTGCACAGGTGCACCAAGGCTCTCAAGAAGAACCAGGAAGCAGGAAACCAGCACCATGTTGCAATGGCAAATGCGGCTCCTAACAGGGCCAAGTTTCTTTAGGGGAAATGAAATGATTTTCATCTGTTACAGAAGAAGACAGTCTGAGTAGAGAGTGTTTTCTTAGATGGGTTGTTACAATTTCAGGGATGTCTTTACCCCACTCAATATAAAGTTTTGACTTGGAATAGATGAGGCCTCAGATTCTATCAAAGGTGATTCTGTGGAAGTCAAGGACAAGAGACAAACTGGTTGAGCTTGAACTTAGCTTTCAACTATAGTATCAGTTGTCAGCTCTAAACTAGAAACATATAGCTTAGGCAGGTTTATATCTACATGTATAAGTTTATTAAAATTATAGTTATTTGATATTTCTGGAGAGAATTACGAGAGTATTTGTGGATATTTGTACACATATGCATACAAATGCTTAAAAATACAAATAGAATGTCATGAATATAGAAAAAAGCACTTTGATTATGTGTCATTAACAAAGAGCTAACAGCATTAATGATGGAGTTGGTAGTTTTTTTTCCATTAATTTGTTCATTTATTCACTTTACATCCTGATTGGAGCCTCCTTCCTCCTCTCCCCCAGTCCTCCAGTATTCACACCTCTGCTCCTATTCTCCCTCTGAAGAGAAGGGGAGGCCTCCTATAGGTAGCAATGCCACCAAGATAACATAAAAGGAAAACCAGAGTTGAGAATCATAACATTAAGCTCAATTTCATAAAGTTTTACAAAGATCTAATCATTTTTACCTTACTGTTTTGTTTACTATCTCATCGATTCTTGTGGTAAAGATCACGTGAATTAGAGAGGTAGAGGCAGAGTAGAATTTAAGACAGTGATGTACCCTGTAAGCCTTTCTTGTCATTTTGTGAGGAAATAGTAGGGTTTAGAACTGAAATACTATCCTATAAACCGGGACATCTTTCTTTTAGCATTTGGAATATAAAACATGTATAAAACATGTGTTGGAGATGAATGACTGATAGTTCTTCCTAGGAATGTTTTTTTTGGGGGGCAAGAATTCGTTTAGCATGCTTTTAAGCAATGCTAGCTTTCTTTTAGCGTATCATGCCTACAGAGTAATGTGGCTATTTGGAGAAACCCTTTTTTATCAAGTCACATGACAATGGAAACCATTTGTGACTTCCCGTGTATTGGGAGATTATATGAAGAATGGTTAAAATGTAAGTTTATTGGTTAAATGGTAAAAGTTGGACTTGACGCCATTTGGAACTATCTAATGAGAGTTTTTAAAATTTTATTTGCTTGTAAAGACCTACAAAATTGCGCCACATTCTTGATCATATTTCTTGATACTGTTTCATGAGAAGTAGCTGATCCTGCTATTAAAGTAGGGAATGTCTTCCTAATTGCAAAATGTTTCCATAACTTTATCCCAGTATGCAATAAATTAAATTTGCATGGTTAGTTCTTTTTTTAAGAACAGGAGGAATGGGAAAGGATTATAATAAATATGTATTTATAACATTTTAAAATATTACCTTTGTTTTTGAAAACAGTTCCTGTAATTTAGTGTCTTGATTTGGAAAAGGCAATACTGGTGGCAGGACTAAGAGTCTAAAGATCTTTACAGTCAACTTTTCACCCTTAAACACATTAACATGGCTTAGAACTAAACCCTGTATATGAAGCTATCATATGTTCATGTCACAGAATGAATACCATCCACATTTGGAAATTACATGGCAAGGTAAGGTTGAAGTCACAAATCAAAGTTCCACACGTGGAATTCCATCCAAAATTCTAAATCAAAGCATGAAGTCAAGGTTGTTTTGTTTCCTTCAGCAGCCTTGTTGATGGTTCACTGTGGAAGAAATTTTAACAGGTGAAGTTATTTACTTATTTCTACTTATGGATTCTCATTCTTAACAAGGATTAAAAAAAGTCTACTGCCCACAAACATTAGATGTTCAGGAAACCCAGTGTGCTTTTCAAAATGTTTCCTATTCTCTTTGCTCTCTGCATTAATTGTCCAGCATAGCATATGGCAGCCACATCCAACTGAGAAGTAGAATATTTATATGTAAAATTTTGAAGCATTTGAATAAGGTAGCACCTTATAAATTCTTATTAGCAACCTTTTATTTCTAAGAAGACATAAAATGGTAATATTTTGCATATTTCTAGTTAGATAATACACATTAATGTTACTTTATACATTTTTATAGTGTGACTACAACATAATTTAAAATTGCCGATGTGACTTGTATTATATTTCTTTGGATAGACTAGCTTTTATTTTGTTTGTTATGTTTAGTATACATGTTTTATTCATTTTAAATTCTTCTCTCATATATTACACTCCAACAGCCATTTTTCCTCCCTTTCCTCCCCTCAGTCTCACCTCCCCACCTTCCCTTTTCCCTAGATTCACCTTCTCTCCACCTCCCTTCAGAAAAGAGCAGATTTCCCAGAGACATCAAGTAAATATGACATCACAATCTACAATAAGACCAGTCACATGCTATCATCACATCAAGGGTAGACTAGACAACCCAGTATCAGGAAAAGGGTCTCTCATTAGCAGACAACTGAGTCAGAGACAGCCCCTGATCCCACTATTGGAAATCCCTCAAGAATGCCAAGATACTCAGCTATAACAAATCAAGAAGACCTAGGTGAAACCCTCACAGAGTTCCTGAGTTCCTGATCTCAGTAAGGCTCCATGAGTCTTGATGTGGTATAAAGAGCATTTCTTATGTGCAGGAGCTGAATACTGTTTCAAAAGTTCTTTTCAGTTGGAGGATGGACTGGGAGGTTTTCTCTGCTTTTGAGATAGTGTCTTAATTTATAAAGATTCCTGTCCCAAAGTAAGCCAACTGACAATATTGTCACAAACATCCACTGACAATGGGCTATTTATATGTTGTTGCAGTATTTAACTTGATAATCTTTGGTAAGAAGCTTTGTGTATTTGAGTATCAGATAAATAAGGAGTAGTCTTTTCTATAATATTCATGTGTAGTTTGGGTGGTTCAATAAATCACAGAGTAGAAAAAAATGAGTTAGAAATGGTTCTTATTTCTAATTTTTAAATTTTTTAATGATATATTTAAGCATATTTAATTTTTATAATTATATTTGATAAAATTTATTTGTGAAGATATTTGCTATAGGCACGTTTTGTTTTTCTTTGTCTTCCTTCTTAATGTTGAGGTTGTTTTGATATATGGATGTCATGAGATTTGGAGAAAGTAAGACCATTGTTTTTTGCCATTTTTTTCGTATGTTTCTTTAATAGCATTACACAGGATCTTCTTGTTTTCCATCATTTCCCCTTTCAGAACATACTTTCTTTGTATAATTTCGCATGCCCTGTCCTCCAGCCCATTTGTCTTTTATTGGTCATTTGCTCAGGATGCTCAGGTAGGATACTTGTTGAGTAGTTTATTTGCCAACTTGCAAAGCATGTTTGCTTTTGCAAGTCTTCCATTTAGCATGTATCATGCTTTTTTCCCTTTAACTCTTGGGAATGCTTACAATTTTTGCTAATGTTTTTCAAAGTAATTAACTAACATTTTTTATTACTTATGCCACTTCTCAGTTTGCTTCTATTGGTCAATGTTTATTTTTTTAGAGTAAACTATTTTTTTAATTCATGAATAACTTATATTTGAATTTGGATATTGTATATGTAATGATAATATGTGATAATATATGAAAGGATCTTTGAATATTCATTTAGAGTGCTGTCATGGTTTTCAACAGAATATTTAGTCTTTGAGGCTTATTTTGAAAATTATGTTTTCAGCTTTGCAAGGCTGACGTGGGTGAGCCTGATAATGAAGCTTTCTCATAAGGTTGCTATTAATTATTACAGGACTTTGATACTGTTTGTAGCTCCCTGGATCAGTACAAACTTGACTTCCCCTCTTGTGTAAATGATGGGAATGATTCCACCCATAGCTCCTCACTAACCTTGTAGGTTTTCTAACCCCGCAAAGTGCTGTGGAATGCTTAGGTTTATTTTAGCTCACATGTACATCTTCTGGTGACCAGCCTCTGTACCAGGGCCACAAGCATTCAGGCAGCAGAAGCAGTAGTTTTATCCTTTCTCTCTCATACTTTCACTTTAGTACTTTGTCGTACAAATTCTTTGTCCTTGTCAACCTTGAACTCTACTTCCTGTAAAAGACTGTAGAATCTCTCCTATAAATACTCTTATTCATGGCTCTGAAAGTTTCGATTGCTTTCAATAAGATTGTTGGGGTGATTATGTCCTCAGAGCCTTGTTGCCATCCTTTCAGACACCACTGTCCTAAACTGCCAATGATTGAAAAAAAGGTGTATCATATATACGCAGCCAGATTCTAAATGTTAGCAGGAAATCTGTTGCCTGTGATTGTATAACAGGTGGTAGCAACAGTCTTGTCAAGTTCTTTTCTTTGATAAATCGAAACAATGCATTATAATTATATTCATCGCACATTACCCTCTTGTATCCTCCTTGTTCTTCCTCTGTACTGCTTTAGGGAATGAGTCCTCTCACAGGCCCCATATTTATAGCTTTAAAGATAAAATTCCTATCTTTTAACAGTGTTGAGGGTAGAACTCACAGTAATAGAGTAATTACTCTATTACTGAGCCATATCCTCAGAAACAACATTTACATTCTTTAGAGTACATTTTTATTCTCTCTCCCTTGCTCTCCCTACATCTGATTCCTCACCCCTGTTCGGCTCTTCTCCCCATCTCCTCTCCCACTCAATTCCCTCCCTTCATTCACCTCCTATATCTATTTTGATTTCCCTTCTGAGGAAGATTCAACCATCCTCCTTTGGACTCTCCTTGTTATTTGGCTTCTTTGGGTCTGTTGATTATAGCTTGCTTAACCTGATCTTTATTATTAAAATCCACTATTAGTGAGTACATATCATGCTTGTCCTTTTGAGTCTTGGTTACCTCACTCAGGATGACATTTTCTAGCTCCATCCATTTGCCTGCAAAATTCATGATATCTTTGGTTTTAACAGCTGAGTAGTATTCCATTTTCCATTGTGTGAGAGAACCACATTTTTTTCATCTGTTCTTCAGTTGAGGAACCTCTAGATTGTTTTCAGTTTCTAGCGATTATGAATAAGGTTCATATGAACATAGTTAAGGAAGTGTTCTTTTGATATGGGAAATCAGAGGTGGGGGGGGAGCAAACACTAGGTCATATCAGAGACTTGGGATGGAGGGAGCCCCCTGGGGACCTATGGAGGTTACTGTAGCTACGACTTCTAGCAGTAGAGGATCTGGATCCTGAAGTGGCCAATTCCTGTTGCCAGGAATGACTCCCAGTAGACTTCCAGTGGATAAGGACAGCAACCCACTCACAAAACCTTTATCTCAAAACTATGTAATGTCTACAAGATGTGCAGGGACAAAGATAGAGCAGAGACAAAGGGAATAGCTAACCAATGACTGTCCTAAATTGAGGGCCATCTCCTGGTCCAATCCCTGACACTATTAATGACATTGTTATGCTTGCAGATAGGAGCCTAGCATTGCTGTTTTTGGAGAGGCTCTAGCCATCAGCCAATGGAAAGAGATGCATGACCCACAGCCAAATATTAGATAGAGCTCAGGGGCTCTGATAGAAGAGTAAAGAGGATAAGACCTCCACAGGAAGACCAACAGTCAACTAACCTGGACCCCTGGGGGATGTCAGAGACTGAACTATCAACCAAGGTGTCTTAATTAGGGTTTTACTGGTGTGAACAGACACCATGACCAAGACAACTCTTATAAAAACAATATTTAATTGGGGCTGGCTTACAGGTTCAGAGGTTCAGTCCATTATCATCAAGGCACAACCATGGCAACATCCAGGCAAGCATGGTACAGGAGGAGCTGAGAGTTTTACATCTTCATCTGCAGGCTGCTAGCAGAAAACTGGCTTCCAGGCAGCTAGGACTAGGGTGTAAAAGCTCATGCCCACAGTGACACACCTACTCCAACAGGGCCACACTTCCAAATAGTGCCATTCCTTGGGCCAAGCATATCCAAACCATGACATTCTATTCCCTGGCCCCCTAGGCTTGTTAAAACACATGAGTTTATGAGGGCTATTCCTAAACATAGCATAATGAAAAGTACATTTAAATCAACTTTAAAAGAGGTAAGCATGGGCTGGACCTAGTCTCTCTGCATACATGTAACAGATGTGTAGCTTGGTCTTTGTGTGGGTCCTCCAAAATCTAGAGCAGGGACTCCCTGAAACTGTGGCCTACCTGCCTATGGACCCATTTCCATAGTTGGACCACCTTGTCTGGCTTCTGTGGGAGAGGATGAGCATAGTACTGCAGTGACTTGATGTGTAGGGGAGGGAAGGAAGGGAAAAAGTAGTTTGTGAGGGGATGAAGAGAGCAGAATGGGGAAAGGATCAGCATAAGGGGGTACTCGGAGGAGGGGGACTGATATTGGAATGTAAAGTGCATAAATAAATAAATTAAATAAATAAAAAGTAGAGCATATTTTTAGAATGTGTTTTTAATGGTAAGCATTTCTCCCTCCTTTTTCTTATTTTGCATACTAAAATCATATTCTTACCTCAAATTCAGAAAATATTTTATACTGAATCTGAAATTTTCTTTTGATGTTATTTTGTTATATGATTACATATAACAAAAGGGAAACTAAATATTAGTGTTTGTTGTCTGGGATATAATACATGAAGTTGAGTTCCAGTGTTTGCCTTGGAACCCATACATAACAGTGTGCCTTGGTTAGAACTATTTCTTTCCATTCACAATTATGTATGGTCAACACCTTTAACTCTAATCACAATTGTACTTCGATCCCTAGATCTCCGATCTTCCCCTTGAGCAACTGTCTGCCCTTGTTGTAAGTCAGATTCTTCATCACAAAGGCAGCCCAGAGATCAGCAAGTGGAATAGTCTCAGGTTGCTTAATAAGGATTAGAAGATCCTACATATTTATTGAAGTGAAGCTCAAAGAGGTATTGGTTTTATCCAGTGTTTGTGGTGAGACTGGAAGGCACTTGAAAGCTTGGGTGGGTACCATATTTGCCATGGAGGGGAGTGGCATAGCATGACATGGAAATGAGAAGTGTGGTGAGGACAGGAGGGCTGAATGTGGAGTTGGACCCCTTGGGTAAATGGATGGGAGGGTGCTATGATAGTGCTAGCAGTCAGCTTGACTTCTAGTCCTAAATTATTGATCTTCACCCAAAAAAATGAAATGGGGCCAGTGACCAGACATTTTCTAATTAATTTTGGCATCACTGGCTCCTGATCACCATTCTGGGAATGTGTTTATTCTCACAGGTAAATAAACTTACTCTAGCTGTTCTGGCATGTCAACACTTCCAGCAAGCATGGCCCTTAGCTCTGATTTGGCTGTAAGCAAACCAAACACCGTCTTATCCAACAGTTCATTTTACTTCTCATTTCCTAAGTCCATAATACACATGAAAGTTACTCATTAGCAAGCATTAAGCCAGTACCATCTTTGTTCAGCCAGACAAAATATGACACAGTGTTTGCAAGCATTTATAAATATATCCACACACAGTATTACTTTTAGAGTCCTTATTCAGATGGCTTACTCTTTAAAAAAAATTTTAAACATACATTGGTTATACGATGTGAGCAATTTAGTTGACACAACTTCATACACACAGTTAATATTCTGATCATATGAACCCCTTCTATTGGCCTTTCTCACGCTCCCTCCTTTCCTTCTTCTAGCTCCAGTCCATCTATCTACTTTCAGGTCCAGATTGCACTCCCACCTGACATAGATGAAAGAAAAGACACATTATTTGCCTTTGCAGGACTGGTTTAGTTCATTTACCACAGTATTATCTGGTTCCATTTATTATCCCACAAACAAGTTTTGTTTTCTTTCTTTTCCCCAAATAGCCTTTTCTTATCTTCAAGAGTGTGACTATTTAAATGTATTTCCACTTTGAAGATACAGCTTTGATTTGGTTGTTTGTTCCCTATTGGTCTTCTCATTGTCCAAAGCTAACACTTTTTTTTCATTAATTAGTTAATTTATTCACCTTACATCCTGATTGAAGTTTCCTCCCCCTCTCTTCCCACTCTCCCCCTTACACATCCCTCCCCCTATTACCATATTACTCCCTTCCCTTCTCCTCAGAGAAGGGGAAGCCCTGTTAGGTATGACCTGTCCTGGAACATCAAGTCACAGCAGCACTAAGCACATCCTCTCCCACTGAGGCCCAACCAGGCAGTTCAGCTAGGGGAAGGGGATTCAACGGCAGGCAACAGAGTCAGAGACAGCCCTCACCCCACTCCAATTGTTAGGGGAGCCACATGAAGACCAAGTTGCACATCTGCTGCATATATGTAGGAGTCCTAGGTCCTGCTCCTACATGATCTTTGGTAGTTCAGACTCTGTGATCCCTCATGAGCCCAGGGTAGTTGACTTTGGAAATCTTCTTTTGGTGTCCTTGACACCTCTGGCTCCCTCAATCCTATCACCCACTCTTCCACAAGACTCCCTGAACTCCAACTGATGTTTTTCTGCCTCTGTTTCCATTAGCTGCAGGATGAAGTTGTTCAGGAGACAGTTATTCTAGGTTCCTGTTTGCAAGCATAGCACAGTATCATGAGTACTGTGAGGGGTTTTCTCTTTCCTCTGAGACAGGTCTCAAGTTGAACCAGTCACTGGTTGGCCATTCCTCCCTTTTCTGCTCCATCTTTGTCCCCCACATATATTGTAGGCCAGACACATTTTTGGGACAGAGGTTTTTTTTTGGGTGGGTTGCTATCTGTATCCCTCCAATGAGAGTCTTGCCTGAGTCTCTTTAGGCTCCATATTCCTAGCTGCTAGGAATCCCAGCTGGGGTCACCCTACAGACTCCAGTAACCCTCTCCTATCCCAGGTCTCCATCAAGTCTCAGAGATGTCCTTCACTGATTTGCATTATCATGTCTAGCAGTCTCCTTCCCTCTTCTTCCCAACCTAATCTCCATCCTCATTTCCTTTCTCAAGCTTCCTCTCACTCAGATCCCTCTCACAATCCTCCGAATTGTTTTGAAAGTGTTGTATAAGTTTGCACTCCCACTGGCAATGGAGGAGTGTTCTCCTTGCTTTACATACTCGACAGTATGTGCTATCTTTGAGGTTTTCATCTTGGCCATTCTGATTGGTATAAGATAGAATCTCAGAGGTTCTTTTTTTGATTTGCAGTTCCCCAGTGAATAAGGATATTGAACATTTCTTTAAGTGCTTCTTGGCTAACTACAGGTTCCTCTGTTGAGAATTCTCTGTTTATCACTATAACCCTGTATTTTAATTGTGTTATTTGGCTTGTTGGTGTCTAATTTCTTGAGTCTTTTATATTTTAGTTATGCTTTACTTTATGGCCAATGTCCACAGATAAGTGAGTACATGCTATGCTTGTCTCTCTCGCCTGGGTTGCCTCACTCAGGATGATATTCTCAAGATCCATCTATTTGCCTTCAAATTTCATGATATCTTTGTTTTTAATAGCTGAATAGTATTCCACTGTGTAGATGTACCACATTTTCTTTATCCATTTTTTAGTTGAGGGACAGCTAGATTGTTTCTGAGCTATAAGTTTTGATATTATTTATTGTCCTCCTTTCTTTTATTCTGTGTTCTCCCTTCATTCTTCCCTTACTTCATTCACTCTACTTTCTAAAATTAGTCTTCTGTTAGATGTAAAGTTGGTGAAGGTCATTTCCCATTCTGTAGGCTGCCATTTTGTCCTACTGATGGTGTCCTTATCCTGGCAAAGTGGTGAGATGGTCATTTTTGCTATGTTAATCCTACCAATTCATAAACATGAAAGTTCTTTCTGTCCTCTCATATATTCCTCAACTTCTTTCTTCAGAGACTTGAAGTTTTTGTCAAACAGGTTTACTTGCTTTGTTACAGTTAAATGAAGGTATTCGTTATTTTTTTATGGCTATTGTATAAGGCGTTGTTTCCTTAGTTTCTTTCTCAGCCTGTTTATCATTTGTATAAAGGAAGGTTACTAATTTTTTAATTTAATTTTGTATCCAGCTATTATGCTGAATGTGTTTATTATTAGCTGTAGGTGTTCTCTGGAAGAAGTTTTGGGGTCAATTATGCATACTCTCATATTATCTGTGAATAGCGAAACTTTGACTTTCTCCTTTCTAATTTATATTAGCTTGATCTTCCTTGGTGGTTTTATTGCTCTATCTATAACTTCAAGTACTATATTGAATAGATACTAAGAGAGGGGAAAACTTTTTCTTCTCCCTGATTTTTAGTGGAATTGTTTTAAGTTAGATACATTAAATGAAAAGATCCATTGAAAAGAGGAAAGCAATGGAGGTGTAAGGAAGAGAGGAAAGGGGAGAACAGGAAAGGGAGGCTAAGAAGGTTTAAGAAAGACAGGTTTAAATCAGGAAGGGATAAGCAAAGAAGGAAGGAAGAAGAGAAGGAGGAAAGAAAGTAGAGTGAATGAAGTAAGGAAAGAATGAAGGGAGAACACAGAATAAAAGGAAGGAGGACAATAAATAATATCAAAACTTAGAGCTCAGACTACCATTTAGTACAGGGACCCTTCAGGGGTTATGAGTCTCTATCCTGTTTGGCTTTGAGTTTTGGTAAAGCTCTGTTCTGTGGAGATCTGCTCACCTAGGTAAGCTGACTTGGTAATTGAATTCAGGTCACTATGATCTCATCTTCTCTGTGGAACTATTAACACTTACATCAGCCATGCATTTATCAACATGTAGATGCCAGTAGTGGAAGCCAATGGCCATGGACTAGATCCAATGGAGATAATGTCTTCTGAAATGATTTCTCTCAGATGTTCGCATGAAATTATGTGTGTGAAGCTTTTGTTACAGGAGTCACAGGAATAAACATCAATTTTCTCTCTTCACATCTGCTTCTCACCTTCCTCCTGTTTTACTTGGTGTTTCTCCATTACTCCTTGTTTGTATCCACGACTTGACATTTTTGGTATATTCAGTTTGCCATTCGTTCACTTCATGAGAGTGTAAGTGAAGTTCCATTAAAACTAGAGCGCAAACATCACTGGTTTACTTCAGGGAAAAGCCATCAGCCAAAGGTGGAAAAAAAATCTATTTGCTGGAAAAATTTGCAAACAAGCTCTTGGCTACTCAAAGTCTTGCTTGCAATGTGGGACTTGAAGGTGGGGGTCTTTCTGGGTACAGAGAAGACAGAGCGTAATAAACACAGCAGACACTCCTTGGCATCAAGCTGATTTGAGTGCATTAAGGGAACATGTTAGGAGGGAGCTATGAAAACAGGCTTTGTACTTTGTGAAGTGGAACATTTCAGAGATGCCGATTACAAACAGTGGAGCTAACAGCAGTGCCCCAAAGCCAGGATTCTATTACAGGCATACATACACACTTTTTATTCTTCATTCATAAAGAGATCTTAGTTTGCAAACAGGAAGTACACCAGACTCCTTAGACATCGAAGAATTTCATCTACGTAAAGGATGACTGTAAACACAGGCCCGTCAAGGGGGAGGAAAACATGTGCTTCAAAGAAATGGACAGCACTCAGCTTATCTGTCTCTTGAAAAGAGAAAGAAAAACTGTGAATGAAAATTAGTTCTTTTACTTAAAATGTAATGTTTCCCTTTTCTGAGAATTACTTATTTTTTTTCACTTATTGCCTTCCCCATGAGTTTAACTAGGTTATTGGTGTGTTCCTTTTTTATTTGACTCTTCAGAAAAAGGATAGGGCATGAATTTAAGTCTCTAAACATGGAAGAATGTCATTATAGTGAGGCCTCCCTAGTTTCATGAAAGAAGCAGCAACTAAATTGGCCCTTAGAGAAAAGGTACAGTATTGACATTAAAAGGCGGAGAAGAATCTTTTACAAAGAAGAAAGGGATTCCAGGACTATTCAGGTGATGAGGGGAGGGTAAGAATTAGATGTTGAGGGGTGAGTGTGAATGAGGATAACCCTTTGTGCAGGACATAGGCAGAGAAGGATGTGGCATAAGATAGCTACTTGTTCACAGTCTGAGATGTCACGACTCAGTCCTCATTGTAACTATTTCATTCCTGGGAACAGTGACAGTTGTAGTAGAGTTCCATCAATGGAGACTGAAGAGACAGGAGCAATGAAGAAAGATAAGACATGAGGATATTCATCTGAGATAGGCATTAAGTAGTTATGTTACCTTAATCTTCATTCTTCATGCATGCAGATTGAAGAACTATGGTTCAGTGATGGTGAAAATATACACAAATCTATATACTAAGTAGATGTACATTTTTAAAAAATTGATTGTTTTATTTATTTACATTTTAAATGCTGCCTCCTTCTAGGTCTACCCTCCACAAACAACCACTCCCATCCTCCCTCCCTTCTGCCTCTAAGAGGGTACTCTGCCACCCATGCACCTACTCCTGCTTCACCCCTTTAGCATCCCCCTTCCATGGAGCAACTTGCCTACACATGATCAAGTGCCTTCCCTCCTATTGATTCCAGATAAGGCCATCCTCTGCTATATATGTAGTGGGAGCCAAGGACCCACTCATGTATAGTCTCTGGTTGGTGATTTAGTCCCTGGAAGTTCTGAGAGGTTACGTTAGTTGATATTGTTGCTCTTTCTATGGAGTTGCCATCACTTTCAGCCCCTTCAGCACTTCCCTATCTCTTCCACTGGGATCCTTGGGCTCAGTTCAATGGTTGGTTGTGAATATCTGCATCTGTTTTAGTCAGGTGCTTCCAGAGCTTCTCGGGGGATAGTCACACCAGGCTCCTGTTTGCAAACAATTCTTGACATCAGTTTGATCTCTGTGGATGTGATGGATCCCAGGGTGTGTCATCCTCTGGATGGCTTTCCTCCAGTCATTGCTCCATTTTTGTCCCTGCATTTCCTTCAGACAGGAACAATAGCTCCTTCTCTTAACTGGGGGTCCATGTCTATTTACTGAAGGTGAACTCTTCAGGTTCTATCTCCCCTTTATTGGGTATTTTGACTAATGTCATCTCCATTGGGTCCTTGGAGCCTCTTGCATTCCTGGCATCTGGGACTATCTAGTGATTCTCCTTGTTCCCCACCCCAACTGCTACATTGAGTGAAGAGAGTCTGAGCTTTGAGATGAACATGATGCAGGAGTTGCTTTATGATGGGAGGGTTAGCCTAAGGTACATTTTAGAAAGCACAGCAGAGGAACTCATAAGAGATCCTACATTGCATTCTTACGGTCCTAACAAACTGCCTGCAATGTTCCAGAGCGTAGGATGAGCACCACCATCCAGGTTTTATTAATCTTTTGAGGCAAAGAATAAAAAAATACATCATATTCCTTAGTTATCATACCAGGTATGTGTAGTAATAATAGGAGATAGAGATCGGCCAGGCAGTGCAGTACAGGGACCTTCACAGATTCTCATCCCCAGCTAGAAACTAGACATGTCTTTCAGTCCTGGCCTGTCATGAGGCCAGGAATGCCAGAAAGGGGATCTGAACTTTGCTTTACCAGCTTCTTGTTATCTTTATATTGTATTCACATTATGTGGATGAACACAACTGCCACAAAACCATAAGGGAAGATGTGCATAAAACTGAGAGGAGAACCATGATCACCTTCTGGTTGAACCATCTGAACTGACCAGCTCATCCCAGTCCTTGTGCCTCAGCTAGTTTCTGGCATAAGCTCTGTAAAACCCCTCAGATTAGCATGAGTGGCCTCCTTTTCCAGGGACTCACACAAGCAATATAGGGGCTCTTGCCTCTGAATGTGTCGAAAAGTCACTTCCAAGTCATCCTTCCATTGTCTGTGAATTTTAATCTTCACATTGATAAGAGGAAACCTAGAGGCCACTGACTCAGAAGTTTGCGTGACTATCAGCTGCTGGTACCCTAACTCTTTAGTCAAAGCCCACTTAAAAGTAGAGATCAAACTCCAGCATACCTCACCCTTCCTGTATGAGTAATATTTTCTAGAAACTTCATATAAAACACAGGCAGGACATCATTCTAAGTTTGTCTCTGGTGTAACATTCAAAAGAAAGGTTTTGGGTTGCAAACTAGGTTTCAGTTTCCGAGTACAGAAAAGAGAGCAGGTACCAGCACAAGTGGGAGGCATGCAGGACTCCTCCTCCTAGTGGTGGATACCAAGTTCAGAAAGCTGCTCATCTCTGAAAATGGGCCTCTGCCCTTAACTGTGCAAGTAAAAAGAGATGATTTAATCAGAATCTAGATCTTCCACCCAGTCTATCCACAGGTACCACTTCCTGTCTTGGTATTCAGTGAACAGCATCCAGCATAAGCAACAAATAAAAAGGCAAGAGACCGAGAAGCCAATAGAGATATACATGTTCAGTGTGGAATAGTGATTATCAGAAAAGGAGCTATGGATAGAAGAGGACTGAGCTGAGTCTAGCACTTGCAGAACATGGACATATTTTATTCTTAGATAAATAATAAAAGTGTTTAAGTTCAAAAGGAGGCCTAAAAGAAGGTAGAGTGATTTCCCATACCTACTTACTTACTCATGGCCTCTGATCTTCAACATCCACCTCCCAAGTGAGATGCCTACGAGAATGAATGAACATCTACACATCTCCTGAAAGGAGCAGACTACATTAAGTTCAGTCTTGGTGGAATGTATTCCTTGTATAACCCACAACCCAGCATTCAATTCCCTGCAGATAACCACTGCCCTAACCTAACCATCTGTGCTGCATGTAACTTTTCATTTTCTAGGATATCATATAGCTGTACTCACACAGTAGGTAGCAATTGGGCTATTTCACTTACTAATATTTCTTAATAGTGTACTTATGTTTCATTTGTGTCTTTTCATTGCTTCTATTTGTAGGGATGAATAATATTCTATTGTTCATCTTGACAAAGATTCTTTCCTTAATTGTTAAAATTTATCAAGATAAGCAATACACTAATATTACATTTCTTCAAAAATCAGAATTACTGATAATAAAATATTCATATGAATGAATAAAAGCAGACTGTGTTTAGAAGCTATCTATTTGGTCTGCTAAGTTGATGTCTACTATGTTTGTTCACTATATATAATGCAGTTTCAATTGTATCAATCATTTATACAACAGACTTGTAATTTGTATGTATAGAGTTTGAACTGTATCCGTAGTCCACAAGGATGGTGAGATACAATATGTGCAGAGACATAGGAGAATAAAGCAGGCTTGTGCAAGAAATGTTCAGATATAAGAAAATATGAGAATTTTATACTACAGGTAACCAGCCCACAGCTACTTGGAAACCGGAATCACTCAGTTACTTGAAATGGAGAAATACTGTTTTCCACTCATTATATTCTTTTTGTTGAAAGCTAACACTCTGAGCTTGGATATTTCAAGATAAGAAGCAATAGTCACAGAAATTAAATTGGGAAATACAGAAGGGAGGGAGAAAGACTGAAGAAAAGAAGGAGGGAAAGAAGAAATGAAAGAAATGGAAACAAGAGAGAGCTGGAGAGATGGAAGGAGGGAGGGACAGAGGAAGGGAGGGTGAAAGGGAGGGAGAGAGAGTGCGTGCATGATAAGTAAAGCAAAGAATATATTTGAGACCTTGGACTTTTAGGGAGTGGGGATATCTAGATCTCTGCTCATTTTGATTAGGAGTGTGCTTTCACACTTGTGTATAAATGTGTAGTCATAGCAGCATATGTGAAAAGTAAAGCTTTTCTTATGACAGACTGTTGAAAGGCACCTAGTCTGAAGGTTGACTTGGCACAGGATGAGATTTGGGCACATTAAGAAGATTAGGAGAAAAGGAATCCTTGTGGCAGAGTTTTAAGTGCTGTTAGGTTCAACTGTTGGACATGGGGCTGAGAAAGTTGGTAGATGGTACATGTTATGAGCATACTTTAACTGCTGGATTCAACCCAGCCACTCTTGGGTAAAGGATTGAGCTGGAAACATTCTTAAGTGTGAAATCTTGCTCTGCATCTAAATGAAATGGTGTTCAGAGGTTTGTAACTGACCTAGTAAAATTAGCCAAAGAATTTCAGTAAGTATGCAGAAAAACAAGCTGCCTCCAGTTTTCTCTGAACTGACAAAAGAAATTATTCACTTGTCCTCAGTATCACATAAACAGTGAATCAGAATCAAGGGAATATATTTTTAGGCATGGTCCTTGATTCGATGTACTCACCGTTGTGTATCAGATGTTGAGTTTGGTCTATATTGACTGTGATGATTGAGAATCATTCTCACTGGATGAAAACAGAGTGCATCAAAGTGCAGTCATTTTTCAAACTGCACACTGGCTTGTAGAGATGTAGGATTTCTGGCATCGACTTGAAAGTCATGGTGCTGGATCTTTTAGGAGGTGGAAGGTAATGACTTTAGACAGTAGAAATAAACGAGAACCTCAGGAATCCTTCTGGTTTGGCAGAATGGAGTCCAGTGGCAAGTATACTGAATATATCTAATAACAAACAACTTCATGAAAATATAAGCAGAATTCCATAGTCTCCCCTCCCCTGAGCATACCTGCTCCTAGCTGCAATGCTGTGTAGCACACATGTTCATGCTCTCTGTCCCTGGTATATGCTACTTTGGGCTTTCCAGGACTTCTCTCTCTTGCTTTCCTAACTGTTCTTCCTTCCTCTCCGTGTCTCTCCTCATTGTTAGTCTGAAAAATCTTGTTTATCATACTTCTTTTTTCTGGGGTTGGCAAAAATTTTCAGCTAGCATATTATTGATAACATCTTTTTAAATTTAGAATAGTTTGGTTTATAGAAGGAATGAGAAATCACCTCATCTACGTCTTCTCTAGTTAACCAGAGCGTCATTACATTTCTGCGTAAGTTTAAGAATGAAAATCTGTTTGTCAACAATGTGAGCCTTTCACCTTTTCCATAGCTCCTATTCTTTAGCACATGTTCAGGAAGTTTTAACCAAAAGATTCCTAAGTTACAGGATAATTATCCTTTGAAATTTAGAACCTGAATTGTTGGCAATACTGACTTTTCAGGCTTTCTAGATTTGTCCAGAAAGTAGAGTCCCCTTATTTAAGGCAGTTACTATTTTAAAAACACATGCCATTTACATGAAAGTCAGTTATTGTTTTAAAATGTTCTTGAAGAAACAAAACTTCTATTCTTCTTAAGCCTTCGTTTGACTCCACAGGAAACATTCTACTTAGCTCATTCAGAAACTGTAGAGACCTGGCTTAGGGCATAACACTCATTTTATAAAATGATTGGGCCAGGGAGGTTTCCACAGACTTCCTGTAATCAGTTGTAAAAATCAGACTAATAGTGATTTACAATAATTGCCTGTCTTATGTTTATGCCATAGTCACCTGCATAATCCATCAATTGCCCCAACAATGCCAAGTTCATAACCCACCTAGATTCAGCCTTCAGGAAACACCTACCTGAAGTCAATGTTCCAAGAATGAAGAGTTGGCTTTCAGATTATGCTGCTCCATGCTCTCTAGGAGGAAAGAGAAAGGAGTCCTAGCCATGATGGCTGGCATTCCATTAGAAGGTGAAGAGTACTATTCTGAGAAAGTTTATTAACCTGAGGAGGCTGGAAGGAATGATTGATCAACGCTAAAGTCCTCACTTCAGTTCCATTGACAGTCTGACTGGATCCTTCCTTGCTATGGGATGTTGTTTCATGCATCACAGCAGCCCCAGTTTCTCCTCACTAGACCCCAGTAGCAAATCTTCCACCACAGTAGTATCTCTAAATAGCTCCAAACCTTGGCAAATATTTAGCAGGAGGCCAAATTTCTTTGATTAAGATGAACAATGTAAGATCTATGGTATGAACATGGCCATGTTCCTTAGGACTTATTGGGCTAAAGAAGAGTAACATGTACCTGGGTAGGAATTCTAGATGTAGTTCATATTTGATGCATTAAAGTCTAGTTTGGGGGATAACAAGGATGGAACAGTGAGCCAGGGGGCAGGAAATCAGAGTAGATATCAAAGAGGATGGTGGGATATGATCCTGTGGGACCTCAAAGAACATGAGAAGATACTGTTTCTGAGTTTATGTAGGACAGAAAAATGTTAGAGAATTTTCAGCAAAGAAGTGAAAGGATTTGACTGAAATGTTTTCCCAGGAACGGACTTGCTGTTGACGAAATCAGGAAGCCCCACTAGGAGGTATTTACTGTTGTTTAGATAGAGTGTTTAGATGGGGGTTTGGACCAACTTGCAGTAATGAAGGAATGAGATTGGCTCTGATGTAAACTTGAAGGAAGAGACAGCTATTGCATATTCTGATAGATTTTGAATAGTATACTCACACCTGGGAATTTCTTAGGAACTCTGCCTGTAATGGCTGTTATGTACTTTTTCTTTCCCCCGATTTTTCTTTACACTAAGGTTTGGAATCCCATCTTTTGACTGTCTAAAACAACATAAAATGAAAACATAGGAGCAAGACATTAATCTTGCAAAGCTGGAGGACAGGAAAAAAGAGCATAGAGTTAAGAAACTCTTTAGTAAGTTATTTGTAACATCTAGGAGATGTATTTGGAAGATAAATATGATAACACCTCTCAACATGTCATTTATTTTTTGTTTTTACTTCAAAGTTACACTATAACTTCAGTCTAATTACACTTAAATTACTCTTTTATAGATAAGATTTAATTATTTAAAATTGATACTTTTTTATTTTGTGTTTATGAATATTTTGCCTACACATATGTATGTGCACCACATGGTCATAAGAGGGCACTGGATCTGAGAATGGAATTATGAGTGACTGTGAGCTGCCATGTGGGGGCTGGCAACTAAATCCAGGACCATCTGCAAGAGCAACAAGTGCTTTTAACCACTGAATCATCTTTCCAGTCCAGGTTTAGATTTTTTTTTAAAATCATAGCCCAAGTAGCAAAAAGTGGGTTGTAATTCTAATGTAGGTAAACTCCTAATGAAAGATAAAGTCAGATAAAAAATGCACTGTTGACATGTAAAAAAAAAAAGGTCTATATGATGATCTACATGTTATAATGGTCTTGGGACTGCTTGTATTTCTCCTTCCACAGGAACATCCCCAGATAGGTGATCACTCTGTGATTTCCTTCTATTTATCTATGTGATAAACATCACAAGGAACTAATAAAAGCAAGCCTTATTGTTGTATCCCTTAATCTACTAACAAAAGGCCTATCCTGTTAGCTACATTAGTTTTATATTACTATATATAGAAATCAGAACCTATGGAATCTCTGGATCTACATCATACTTAATAATTAACCTCTCATGTGTGTGAAAAATATTTATTTTAATGGTACAGATATTGCAGTAAAATATTCAGAAAGACGCAACAATTTCTAAGCCTTTAAGATAATTTGGGTGTCCCAAGTATCTGCACTTTCATTTCTAAATATTTCCCTTGTTTGTTATAATAGAAAAACTGCCCTTCAGACCATTTTTATGTTTTTTGACCTTTTCTGGCTCAGCTCACTCTGGGTCACACAGGAGATTGCAAGGTTAAGTACTGAATGTTTTTCGAATGTCTAGCTTGCATGCATTAGTTTTCCAAGTCAAAGTCTTTCTTCTCATTCCTGAAAAAGCAATTCTTTGTGCTACATGTGGCTTATGAGTCCATCCTTATAACCTGAAGGGACTTTCATAGCTGTATCTTTGGAACATTGTCCCTGCTCCCGATCTACCCAGAAAGCCCACACAGTAAGGATATCTTTAGAGACGGTAAGAATATCTTCAGTTTCAAAGAGCTCTCTGTTCATACTAAGGTCACTCCCTCTATGTTAGGAGCTCCTGCCTTTAAAGATGCTGGCAACAGATGATGATTATCTTGGGAATGCTCAGTAGTACATGCTACTTGGGATGTAGTTATCGTGTTGCCATGGTAACGTCAATACTGGAATCTTCTGACTACCTTATCAGGTCACAGAGATAAAGCACATTAGAAAGTTCAGAAAGTATTTGGTACAGGGCCTCAGCCAACAAAATGTTGAAGACATTCCAACCATATTATAATGGTTAAGTTTATGCCACCTTTAAAATTAATAGGTGTGGGGTTTTGTTGTTGTTGTTGTTTGTTTGTTTTTGTTTTTGTGGGGTGGTAACTTCTTCAGAAGAAATTGCTAATGATAAGATTTAAGAATATTAATACTTTTCTTTTTAAAGTATTTTTCTATTAGCAAAATAATAGCATTATGTTCTTCCTTAATGACTTATTGATAACTACAAATGAGAGCATTTCTCAACTGTGTTCAGAGAAGCTTCTCTTTGAAGTAGATGCAGCTAATATAGAGCCGTCTGGATAGTCAAAGTGTAAAAGTAAATGACTGTGGATTGCTCAGATTTAAATGGGGGCATTCTTATCACAGTCCTTTCCTGAATAACTCAGTAATTTTCAGAGAAGAGGGTGCAGAAAAGTTGCAAGAGCCAGAGGTGGTTGGCGACATCAAGAAAAGAGTGTTTCCCAGATACAATGGATCCCATGCACAGATGAACTCACACTCCTCACAGCATGCACAGGACATTCCCAGGCTCAATACTAACAAAATCCCAGCACGAAGCAGGAAAGGTAGTTATAAAATCACTACTCACTGGAGAGCTATTAGCATTTGATAGCTGCTGGGAAAGGAAAAATCTGTTTTCTTTAATGATGGGACACCAAGTAGTTTGACCACACTCTAGGACAAGCCTCCCTCCTAAGACTACCTAGACAACACAAACTGGACTCAATAGGGAAAGAGGGAAAAAAGGAGAGAAGACAAAAATCTCAAAATAGTGTAGAAGGAATGGGAAAGGGCCGAGAGAGTATTAATTGGAAGAATTGAGGGAAATGGGATTCAAATGCATTATATGAAATTT
The DNA here is from genome assembly GCF_004785775.1 of Grammomys surdaster. Lineage (NCBI taxonomy): Eukaryota > Metazoa > Chordata > Mammalia > Rodentia > Muridae > Grammomys > Grammomys surdaster. Next base: position 318,738 of record NW_021620926.1, read on the forward strand.
ACAAAGAATTAATAAAACTTTGAAGGACATTTTTAGTATCATAATTCTAAAATACTGCTTGATATCAGAGGGAAATTCAGTGTTTGTAATGCTCACTTAGCATTGATGACTGTAATTTTAAAAAGAATCAATGTGCACTAGAAAGCTAATTTATAAACTCTCATCAAATATGTAGAGCTTCTAGTAAATTTCTCTTAAGAAATGTACTTGCTTATAATTTTAACTCCTTACAGTTCTACATGTAGTAAGTTTATGTATAACTATAGCCCAGTTATGATGCTGGCTTATGTTTTAATACTTGGCAGACTTTAGGAATTCCTACACTGACCAGAAGAAGTTACATGCCAAAGGAGTACTGTATTAGCTAAGACCCAATCTTGTCTGTTCTCAATCAAATGATGAATATCAGACATGACAGAGACCAGGCTGTGTGATGCAAGTGTTGTGAGGTATTTAAAATAAGAAGACAATAGTTTTCAACTCCAAGCATACACAGTACATGCTTTGACCTGATTTACAATTTCTATTTATTATGTCCGCTGAAATAGCTTTTAGGTGTAGTTTCATTTCATACAGAAAAAGGTTTTGCTTTACAAAATAGTATTCCTCAATGAAAAATAACTACAGTGTAGGCCCAAAACAGCTCAATTCAAGTGTCTTTCTGAAGAAAGGAATTTGGTATGGTCTATAGACTGAGATATAGCAATGCTCTAAGTAGGCAATTCCAATCTGAAGTTTGTCAAAGCTAAGAAGACATTTTAATCAAAACCTGTCTCATCTTCCCAAGAGTTTTTGGCCATTAAACTGAATCACATGCCATCATTTTCATGAAGTGGAGACATGTGAAGCATCATTATTTAGTGTTATCAGGGAAATATGTTTTAAGACTTCAAACATCTGAGTTTTAGCTACTAAGATTTATTACTTGGCTTACTCATGGATACTAATAGAAGTTCAGTGTTGGTGCCACTGTTTATGTCAGATGGGTTGTATTTCTGCCATTGAGTTAGCTACTTGCAATATCTACTCTGTATGTTTCCAATCAATCAATCAATCAATCAATCGCCACGATATAACCAGGGTTTGCTAGTTCTTGACTATAGCAGGATGAACCAGGAATGTCCATGCCACATGAGAATGTACATTTCAGTACTGCCGTGAAAAGACCATATATTTCTCAATCAGAAGTCTAGCTTACAATTTTGCACATTGGTGAGGACCCCTATTCTAATTACACTCTCTGTATAGGCACAGATACTTTCAACGTAAATATTAGAAAGCAGTTGACATCTAGACACTAAATGTTGACTATGGTATGAAGTATTAAAATGTTTAAAAAGAAAATCCAGACACAGAATTTTCCACGAACTGTTGACAACTTAGAAATTCAGAGACACCAAGACCAAACTCTCACCTGTCTCACTTCAAATTTTGGTGACATCTTAAGTGTCCTCATATATATCTTGGATTAGAATAGCCATTGGATATGCTGACTTCTCAAATTCTGAGGAATAAATTGTGTCTGGACTTGATAAAAAGGGTAGAGATCTCTTTAGCAAATTGTAGAATTGTGTTGAAACTAAAAACTAAGTCAGAAATGCTACATTTGACAGTCATTACTAAAGATATTGTTAGCACCTCTGTTACAATTACTGGTTTTCACTGGATGAGGCAAAGAAAAATGGAGTTGCAAACAGTGTATTCTGAGTATTCTGAGTACAGGTGTTCTTGGAGTTCTGAGTCACTGGGAGTATTGCCTGACAGGGTGATGGGTCAGATGGGACAGTGTTTATGTTTTCTTTTAAACCTATGTGATCTACACATGCTGGTCAATAGAGCCATAAGGTAGGGACTAGTAGCTCTTTTCTCTCTTGGTGACACAAATATAGGCCATACAAAACCAAATTAAAAGCAGGTAAATGCAGATTGTTTTAGGTGCTTCTCCCAGGTAGGTTCACTAGTTTCACCCATGCCAAAGAACAGGGCCAGGGAAGTTGGGTACCTGGGCTAAGGTAAGGGGGTTTTATATATCTTTGGTAAGAGATGGTCACATGTAAGCCAGGAGATGGGATTGTACCATATATGGTCAAAGATGAGCCATTGTGCAGGCACTCTTGGATGGGTTGCCAAAACTGAGAAGGCCAAGGATGATGACTTGTGAGCTAGGAGTTTTCTCCTTGTGGGTTGGGTTGATGGAAGAAGAGAAAACAGGATTCATTTAGCAGTACGTGGCTAGCAGGGGTTCCAACCTAACAGGGACTAGAGAGCAAACATATTGAAAAGTTGCTGATATATTAATAAATCACAATTAAATGGGTGAGCTAATGTTATGTCAAAGTCCTATTCTCTCTGCACATAGATAAATAAATGATATATTATATCCCCCATAACACCTGAACCAGAATTATATTCCATACGAAGAATTTGTTAGATGTATATATCCTTTTTTACTGATTTTTATTCCTGTGTATTAACTTAATAATGAATGGACCTTATTGCAATATGTCCTCATTGTTTGAATAATTGAATTTTTGGCTTGATTATAGATTGATATGGTTTGTAGTGATTTAATTCAATGAATCAAACCTATATTTCACATTAATAAGGGTTTATTAACACATTTTTACCAAACTACTCAGTTAGGTTGACTTACGTGTTTGATTCTGTAGAACTGTAGATTGTTGGTCAATGAGAAAAATAATATATTAACTATACAAGTGCATTTTCTGTGTGTTTCAATGATAAAACTCCTTTAATATGATTTTGCAATGGCTTTGAGTTACCTGTTTTGTTTTCATAGCTATTTCTTTTATTTTGTAGTCCTGAAATAATAAAAAAAATGTAATGCATTTGTAGGACCCCATGTTTCACCATAAGTTTATGAGTGGTACTAACACATTATGGCTGTGCTGTTCTGCAGGGTTCTCAACTCAGAGTAGAATTAAGAATTTTATTCATCATATTTCTAACAATGAGCTGCAGTCATGGTGAACACCCTGGGCTTCTGAATCTGCCTATGGTCCTTGCTGGTTATACTGACTGACCTTGTTAATTTGCTAACAAGGAAGTTATGTTAATGGAGGAACATTGGAGCCAGGGTTTGACCCAGTGAATTATACAGTGGGGCCAAGAGTGCTTGACTTTATTTCTAGAATTAGACTGCATGGTCCCAGTCACAAATGAGCTGTTGTTTCCAGAGTCATGCTAGCCCTATGTCCTATCGCTCTGGTCAATTTGATAGTAGTAATAAAAAGTCACATTCTGTTACGTACATCTACACCCATAGACAACGTTGGGACTTGTATCAGAAATACTCGAATCCCCCTTTGTTTGAGATCATCTGTAGAATCTCTATAGATGGCAGAGGCTGAGACACTGTATTTGTGGGTAGGTGTCTCTAAAGCTGTGAGACTTTGTGTTTAGCATCCTTTAGTCACTTAAAAGTTATGTGTCCGTAACATTCATATAATACATTAACATCTCCTTGTATATATTTATTAGTGATGTGACTGAAACGGGTTCTCTCTTTTCTCCCAAAGTAGGGATCTGCTATGTATCCTAGACTGCTCTTAAGTTCAGGATCCACCTCCCTCAGCCTCCTGTGTGCTGGAATTGCAGGCTATGCCTGTTTCAGCCACTATTCTCCATTGTATCTTAGCTTCTGTGTGGGTGCTTCTAAGGTACATATGTCCTCTAGTTAACAACTTACAACTTACTTGATTAAATATTCAGTTTTAAAACTCACAATGTGAGGAAGCCAATGTTACTGGTATTTAATTGACCTATTAACATAGTGATTAGTAAGAAACACTGCTAGCAATAGAAGTTTAAAATGTGAGAGTGGCAGACTGAAAATACATGCAGAATATACACACATACACCTGTTCCACACAGAAATCCTTCTGTAAAAAAAATACAAATCCACCAGTGCTGTATATTATATAAACTCACAAAGTGCATTTTATACACAAACAAGAAGCATAAATTAAAAAAAAATAGGACAACAGCAACACATTTTAAATATAGAAGACTTTGCACATAATTTTTGTTAAATAAGAATAAATAATTTCATCACAGAAATTCACATGGCAGTTGCAAAAACAATAAATTACTTAGGTTTCAGTGCTGCAACTTCTTATTTTGTTTGTGATCCATCCCTCATTTGTTAGTTTAGAGCTGTTTCCACAGGAAGGCAATAGGTGTTGAGCCCATCAAATACATTGTAACAATGCTCTTATACTTTCAAACAATAAGGAGGGTTTAAGGTGACATTTACTGTTCTAAAAGGACAAGATACTGTTTCATTGTGAGCTTTTTTGCACTTACTGACACTCCCACTGGAATGATTTTTTTATGCAAGTGAGGTTAGAGATTCTGTAACCTGAGCATTGCCTTTTTGTATTTCCCCACCTTTATCCACCATCTTAAATCCAAGGTCTTTAAGGATTCAAGATACACAACGGGAAGATGGCAGACACAGCACAAAATCTAACTGGACTGAATTGGAATTTAAAATAGTTTTCCCCACACACTGTCATTACTCTTTCCCTCTGTGACACTTCGTCTTTCTGAATCTCAGTTTGCTGTGTCTCTTTCCTTAGGAGTTTTATATACATTCCCCTGCCCATGGAGGGTAGTCATTTTAAAATGTAATGAAAATCCCTTTAGACATAGATTAGTGGTTTATCTGTTTATCCCCTTTCGGATGATTTCACTGTGAAGTGCAAAACTTCATTATTATAGGGAAAAGTAAACCAATGAAAATCTTAATAAAATCTATGATGACCACAGAGGGAAGTAGAATGGGAGATAATCACATTTACTCGTCATTTATTTTCTTTTAATATAAACACACACAAAAATGGGAATTTTGTCAAATTAGAACTACTTGGTTTATACTGTTTTCAAAATTGGAGAAAGTCACATTACACTATTTATTCTCTCTGTACAGAGATTTAATCTTTTATTTTATGACCAATTTGACTAGATTAATTCCTGTGCTCTATATTTGGAAACCTGCACCCAACACAGGCTATGAGTATTATATAATCTGAATTTCTTAATGTAAAAGACCAGACTGGGAGAATCTAATGGCTAATCACTGGTTTGGAAGGGCATTGGTCTGTTTCACAAAATAATTTCTTACAACAAAAAAACAAGCAAAGGAACCTAAGTAAGGTTTCATTTTTTTTTCTGGTCTACTGAAGTAAATGTGCTATCGAATCATCAAGTACATAATCATTTATATTAAGATATTCTATAATAAAAATAAACTCTCATACAATTAGTGGAATTCCAGAGAGGATTTCTCAAAACCTTGTATGCAGATCCTTAACAGTAGGCACATTTGGTATGATCAGTATAAAATTTGCATAAAACAATTTACTTTGCAGATTTTTACAAAGAAAAAAGAAATGCCAGTGGAATAAGAAGATCTCATATTATTTGAATTATCGGAGGAGGTTGTGAAGTGTGTAGCTTAAAGGAGATTTTCTGTTTATGATTATTACTTAAGCATGTGCAACCTTCTTGTGCAGGTAAAAGACTTCCTGAAAACCCTTACATTTCATCACCTACATACTCACTCATACATTATAAATAAATGCTTTCTGATTGGGAAAATTCTCTAATACAGCAGGTATATGCTTATATTTGGTAAATTATGAGATAATTGACTATGGTGTGGAAACAGTCTTTTAAGTGCTAAGTAGTTTGGTTTCTTGAATTAGTTGAATTGATCCAATTGCTTGTTCAAGATGAGGCTAAATATGAAATGATTTCAATACTACTGTTAGACTCAATCAATGCAGAACATGCGTCTTCCAATCCTTGGGAAAAGCAAAGAAGCAAACACAAACACTGGCTGAGCAGAGGTAAGCCATTACTGAAGGTGCTGGGTGTGACAGGCAGCTTTCTGCTGTGTGTTCTCTATGATGACTACACATTGTAAGATATGAGCCAGGAGCCACAGAAAAGGAAGCAGTTGTGAAAATATACATTGAAAACACAGTGACATATTTGTTATTTTTTAAATTCCAATACAGGCAAGCTAATTTTTAGACCTTCGGATATTGATCACATATACACAGGAAAACACAGTTTTTACACCCCAAATGATACAATAACTTGGCTGGATGCCTGAAAAAAATACAGACAGTCAAAATTTAGAGTACACAGAACTGAGTATGTGTTTAAGTGATTCCCCCCCACACACAGATCCTTTCCCTTTTTAGAACTTCACAGAAGGTGCTTGCTGTCAAAATGGTTTCTTTTCTTTTAAACTAAGCTCTTATCTCCTGTAGACTGACAATATACAAAGTCTAATTTAACAGCAGCAAGTCCTTAACTTCCAGTAAATCTTCCGCAGCCCTTTCTGGAAACTAGTAGTTGAAATAGCTGCAGACCTACTTTGGTCAAATATTTTGTTATATATATATATATGTGCGTGTGTGTACATACATATATACAAACATATGTATATATGCATGTACACATACATACACATATGTGTATATATTAATAGGACCAACTTTATAAAGTGACATACCAAGGGAGGATGCATTTACAAACAGTAAAAATAAGATGTGTGTCATGGCTGAACATGATCACGATGTCTTTGAAGACATTCTATAAGAGGTAGGTGACAAGACTTCTCTGCCATCTTCAAATGTCCCCGATTCTACATTCATCATTGTGTGTCTCCTTTGTCTAGGCCCAGGGATGTTCCATAACTCCCACGTTTTTTCTCTATTCCAAGGTCACCATCATTACACCAAGTAGAGTAAATCTTTTGGTCACAGAGAGCAGATTCTGCCCATAACTCGACTCGTGGTGACAATGACATGAAGGCATGTCTTTGTGTGCTTTGGGTAGGCCTTGTCTTCACCACAACTGTATCTGCGATGACCCTCCTGCTATTTTTGTGCGTTAGAATAAACCACAGGCTAACATTTCTTCAGCAAACATTGCTTAAACGCAGAAGGCCTCTGAGAGAGAATGCATCCCTTAGCTAATTTCCGGTTTCCATCCTGGCACTGCACGGTCCTGGTGTGCCAGCCTGTGTCACAGGTCCTAGAACAGGCCAGCCATGGGCCTGTCACCCACTGCAGCTGTGGAGTGTGTGGTCCCACTTTGTTGCCGCCATGGCTAATGACAGAGTTCACTTTTTGAGTCGACTTCTTGGGGACAAAAAAGCTGTAACGGACGTCTAACGCTTTAGTTGGGTCTGTTGCAAGGATCTGCACGATCAGAATTTCTTTTGTGGCTGAATAGCCCATCCCGTGTAAAAAGTCATCTCTGTGGCTCCACCCACTGTAGTTCATCACAGTACCATTGATGTCGATGATGGTCTCTGAAGTGGAGATCATGTACTTGCCGTTGATAAGGTACTCGCCAGTTTTCTTCTTTAGGGCTAAGTAAGCAGTGAATCTAGTCTGGTCTTTGGCTTTGAACTGTCGGACTTTTATGTGGGTTGCTCCTTCAGGGATCCTCACAACGTCAGTATAACCCTTGCTGTAGGCAGGGATATCCACATCAGCGGTTGGGAAAAGAAGGGGGCAGTGAGATAGAATTAGTATATGGCTATACGTGGATAAACAAATAGAATTTTTCTAAAAGTTTTTCCTCATCTTAATACAAATCTTTAATGTATTTAAGAGCTTATGTTTAAATTGGCTTTAAACTTTTCCATAGGACAAACTAAAATTGCTGTAGAACATTACATTTTATAAGTTGCTTTTGAGATACTAAAAATTAGAACGATGCTAGCAAACCGTTCATATTTTTAAAAATGGGTTTAGAGATTTATATGATCATTTTATCTTTATTTGTACCACATTTGTACATGTGTAGCACATCTATAAAGGTATTTATGTTTTTCCAGCACAAGCATAAGGCCACTATGCTATATGTGAGTGTAAACGGCCAAGTCTGTCTCAGTTCCTCTCGTGGAAATACTTAGTGTTTTTAAATTCAGATATTGGACTCACTAGCAAATATTTTAGTAAGCCCTAATCCTGTGTTCCGGGTCTGGCAAATCTTTGTCTTTCAAGGTGGGCTACAGGGGCTGTTCTTTATAGTGCTCCAATGTGCAGACTTACTGATGAGGACAGGCTTAGTTGCTTATTGAACTGGCATTAGAGCAAACTGAGTCTCTGCCTCTAGAAGCCTTATTAGATTTTCTGGGGTGAGAAATTAAATGAAAGACAAAACTTGTCACTAGACCATGGGTACTTACTATTATTCTAAGAAAATCTGATTTTAACGTTTCATGATGTTTGAATGTTTCATCTTCACCTGACAATATGATAAATTGGTTGAGGAGATTTATTGGGAAAAACAATAAGCTGATCTTGAAAGTTACATCATCTGTGCAGGAGGAACAAATGTCTCTAATGTCCACAAACCTTGTTGAACTATAGCATCAATGCTAATTAAGTACTGGGACACTATGCCAAGTAGAAGGCTTCATCTTTTGCCAAAATATTTGCTTTTACAATAGGCCATACTAAAGGTTAAAGGTATATTATTTGTTAATATGCCCTCAAATGTTTCTCAGTAATTTGAATAGATGTAGCATTGCATGTGCAGATTGACTATTGTGAGATTAAATTGTGTAATTTCTAACTCTTCCTAGGTTCAAGATTATATGTTAAAAATCTAAGTTTACATCCCTTGACTTGAACAAAGGAAGTCCTGTGTCTGAAGTCTAGTGTCTGCCTCACATATGGCAGAACCTCTGCACCATAGAGAGAGCAGTGTTGCCTGAGGTACTGATGTTTCTGTCTATCTGGATTCATTATGTTTATTGTTTTAATATTACTTAAGATAAGACATTGTTCCTCAATTTTGTGGTAGTTTCTAAAACTGTTACATGACATACAATCCTACAAGGGCTTCAAGGTCGGAAGGACTGTTGGAGATGATGTCACATTTTACACACAAAAAAATAGAAAGTGAGAACACAGTAAAAATCTTTGAATGAGTAAATCACAGAGCTTGGTATTGTCAGTGCTGGGTTTAAAAGCCAGGCCCATGGTCTAAACATAATTGTTATAAAATATGATAAATTCAGAAAGGGATTTCCTGCATGTCAGTTGTTCATCATGAATTTCTTCCTCAATGCATGTGACTTCAAGAGCACACGTAGTTACAAATTCAGAAAACGTAAGCATTGCATTTAGCACTTTGTAAAGAAGCTTTCAACTTCATGTAGAGGAGCATACAGAGTAGGATTGGTGAGGTATTACCTTAAACATTATATTCCTCTTTCTAAACCATATTCTTTCTCTCTGTATCATCTTCCTTCGGTATCACTTTTCTGGTCTCTTTCTAATGTCCTTCCTCTTACTCTCCCCTCATTCTTTTCTGCCTTTCCCTCCTTTTCTGTCTGCGCTCTTTCCACTTCTCTCTTCCTATCTTTTCTTACATTACAAAATGTACCCCACACCCACGACCTCAGGTACAGCCTCCACTCTGTTTTGGCATTCACCCACTATGGTGAATTATGTAAGTCTTAAACATTCAAGTTTTAGCTTCCTCATTTGTAAAACAAAAGTATGAGGTTCTAGTCTGTAAGCTGTCTTGCATATCTTAGATATGGAAAGATATAAAATATAACTGGCTCTTCAGGCTTGGTATGATGGTACATTATGTTCAAATGGTCCTGATGTCAATATTTAGGAAGATTAATAATATGTATCTATCATCAGATTAATTCTTCAGCTTTTAAAATTATAAGAAACAGAATTTTAAGGTTTTCAAATTAGTATAGTACTTAGTCCTTTTAATGAACCTGCTAATGTGGTCAGCAGATTGCTGACAATTTGGAGAAAACAAAGTAGCCATGCATGTCAGCATGCAGGTATACTCCACCTAGACACTCAACATGGGAGAGGTCTGTCAGATGCTTCAGTAATACCAGGTATCCTTCTGACAATAGTGTATTTGATTCCAGAAACTGTGATTTAAGATCTCATGAGTTTAAAGCAAAAGTATGGAAACAGGAGACATTTCTGTGTGTCTGTCCTTATGGAGTGGACAGAAACCAGATCACCTCATTGCCACAGTGGCTCAATTAACTTAAATTTTGCAGGGAGAAATGTTTTCTAAAGGAAAACACACTGTTTGCTAGAAAAATAGTGAAGAGAGCCAAGAGTGGCATCTTACACACCGAATCCCAGCATAGAGGCAATGTGATGACCAGACATTCAAGGGTTCAAGGTTTCCCTGGTCTGCATGCCAAGACCATGTCTTCAAAAAAACCCTCACAAAACAAACAAAAAACAAAACAAAACAAATAGACAAACCAAAAAAATCCAAATGGCAGCAATGGAAGATAGATGAAGAGAGGAAACATCACGTCATGGAGTGGAAGCAGGAGGACTGAGTGTATGACCAAAATACATTGTATAAATGCATGAAATATTCCTAGAATAGATTAAAAATAGCATGAAAGGAGCTGAAGAAGGATGGCTCAGTGGTTAGAAGTACTGTGTATGCTCTTCCAGAGGACTTGGATTCAGTTCCCAGCACCCACATGGTGGCTCACAACTTTCTATACCTTCAGTTCCTAGGAGATCAGATGCCCTCTTCTGGCCTTTTTCAGCTGCAGGCAAACAATTGGTGTATAGATGTACAGACAGACAAACCCCACACACACATAAAATAAAACTTTAAAATATCATGAACTCAAGATAAGGCCAATCATGCGAGGCATTAGGAAATGCAACTTTGCCGATCCCACTTTAAAGAACAGTGCCCACTTTTTCTTTTGGCTCTTTAATCCTAAATTATCCCTCCATGGTTGGTGTTCCAGTTTATCTGCTTCTAGAGACAAAAGTTTTTGTCAGCCGCAGAACCCTATTCCACTCTTCTCCTCCCCTGCTCCTATGTGGAATGCATTGCTAAACCAACATTAAACCTTCTCTTCAAGGAGAAGATGAGTTAACGTGTCTCCAGTATCAGCTTTGCAGGAGTCTAAGACCTTGTTTAATTCACACAAGTGCAGGGTACTGTCATGTTACCTTTTTTTATTGAAGGTTCCGATAATCTTTGTACAACTGGAGTTATCTCCTCCGCATACTCCACACTTGTCATACTGTAGCTTTGAGCCAATGATGCCATCACATCCAGTTCTCACACACCTTCCTCGGACACACACGGAGTTGCTGTATGGCCTACATTCGGTCCCATCAGTAACCTGCATATGAGAACATTATCAGCAATAGGGCTATCTAGGCTCAAGGATTTGGTTCCTTTACGTAAGGAGAAAATTGTAATTTGTGAACTTTTATTGTAATAAATTATACTCTGAGAAATAAGGCAGTGATGGCTCATTGTTTAAGAACATAGACTGCCTTGTAGAAGACCCAACTTCAGTTGCTAGGACTCACAAAAGGTGATTCACTGCAACCTGTAACTCTAACTCGAGGAAGGATCCAATGCTATTGGCCTTCCCTGGTGTCTGCTCTCATGTGCACATAACAACATACATGCACACACATGCATATATAATTAAAAGATAAAATAAATTTTAAAAACTAATCTATCAAAAAGCAATCAACCATTTAGTTTCTAGAAGATTATAGAATATGCATAATACATTTTTATTGGGAAGGTCTGGTTATACACTTTCTCTCTTAAACTTCTTGCTGAATATATCTGTTGATTCAAATTACTATTTTCCATTTTTGTATTCATAACACAGTCCCACTGTATCGTCTTGTATTTTTACACTGGTGAAAAGAATCTTTTAATTTCATGGAAGGCTATTCCTCCTGTAGAGATTTGAACATTAGAAAGCTTAAGAATACAAAGATTCTTTGTTCAGTAACTGTTAGTTTAGCAGTAAATTCAAAAATCTAGACTTATTTAAAACCTGTCATAGTTATTGTGTGTTGAAGTTTCAAGCATCGAAGTAAAGTCACATTCATGCAGAAAACAGATCCTGGCAAGGTGTGTTTCTGAAAAGGTATGGAATAGAATGAATACTTGGTTCTGAATTAAGGAAAAAGGATATGTTGTTGTTTCAAAGCCATTTAAAACATAGCTGTGATGTGCTTGTGTGCATGCATATTCATATATATGTAAAATGCATTTTACATTTGTGTACATATGACTCAGACATGTGGGTTTGTGATTTTGTGTGTTTCTTTGTAAACTGAAATAGACTATCCCTCAAAATGTTAATAGTTATCTTCTTAGTTACAGTTTTAGTTCTTTGTTTTTACTTCTATTTAATACTTTTAGGGAAATGTATTACTTAATATCTAAATAGATATGATATATTAAAAGACACATGAATTGGACACTGGTTCATTTTTCAGTGGTATATGATGTAAAGATATAAGTATACAGATACAGATGAAGGCTGATTTCAGGGGTGTTTTTAAACACATCATATGTTTAAAAATTAGATAAGTAGTGTTTTTAAATTGCTGCATAATACAGAAAATAATGAAAAATCCCTTTAGTATTTTAGAAAATGTTTATCTGTGAAAGATATGGAATAACCATATACATATCTTAGAATGCAAGTGACTGGAAGGATTTTGATTCGTGGTGAGGGTCTAATACTTACTCTAAATCTAGAGTCAGAGACAATGACCTTGAAACCTATCGTTAAGATTGAATACATAAATTCTTAAATAGCTGGATAATAGAAATCTTTCTTCCCTAATAGTCCTCTCACAAAATTTGTCTGGAAAGATGCACATTCTTTTCTAGGTTATTTTGAAGTTGATATGATAATCTATTTTCCCACACAGTGAACTATATTTTTTAAAAACTCATTTTTAAAACATGTGCTGGTTCTGTTAAAATGTTTTTAGACCACTGTGTAAAGTTTGAAATGCAGAAATGTATAGAGATCAAAACAAAACCTTCCCAAATCTGTCCTGACAATAATGACTGCGTACATTCAGCATTTACAGAATTTTTTTTATGAAGTCATTTCTGCCCAGAATGCCCACTGTTCCAGACACAGAGAGGTAGTTACCTTGGGAGAAAAGACCACATAGTAGCCAGTGCCCTTAGCTCTGCAGGTAAGCTTGCACACATCTGCTGGAAGGACACCTGCATATTTGGGGACCCATTCTACAAATGTTTTGACTCCTTTTGCATCAGACTGATAGCCATTTTTGGCTTCACACTGCTCATGGCGAAAAGATTTACCTAGAAAACAAAACGTTTGACATTCACACCTTTTTAAGTTTAACATAAAATCTTAATAATTTCTGTTCATAAGAGCTCCTTATGCACTACCTGTTAAGAAAGTACCTTCATACAAACAGAATTGAAAACAGAAGTGTTGTCTCTCCATCTCTTGGAAACACTGTTGTCTGTGACAAATTAAAAACCACCCCCCCATATTTGTTAGTAACTCACATATGTGTGCCTCTGTCCAGTATGAAATTAATGCTACTTCTCCAGCCTTCCCTGTTTATTTCTATGAAAATAGGGATAATGCATGACATATGTGCTTACTGACACCTGAGGGCAGCATACCATTAGGGGGGCAGGGTGTGACACTGCAGGAACGGTATATGGCTCTCTTTCCTGTGCAGTAGCGGCCACTGTTCCGAGGTGCAGGGTTATTGCAATGGCGATAGGCAAACTGTACTCCTCCCCCGCAGGAGCGAGAACACTGACCCCAGGGTCCCCAGGACCCCCAATTACCATGGCTTGATGTCTGAAACAGAAAGCAGAAGATGTTTTAACTCTCTTTGGAAAAATATCCCACATGTATATTGCAGTCCCTTGAGTATATCATCCCAATGGGTGCTTATGTGCCAATTAAGGGTTTGCAGCCCATTTCCAATGCTAAGCAAGTCATCTTTATTCAGAACTTCATTTTTAGCAGCACAGGATCTAAAGCGTCACCCTATGTAACGAGCACATGTCAAAGATTGCATCCTGTTTTCTCCAGACATTGTATTTCCCTACTTCTGATACTGTAGAACTCTAGCTTATAACCACAGATAACTGTTAACATTCTTTGTACTTAACTCTTGGACCAATAATGAAAAATACATCATGCTGAAACCTTTGTATGATGTTGGGCATTTACATTTTTTCTTTCTATTTAGTCCTTAAGTTCTGAGGTCTGTTTGTTGACATCACACATTCTGTCTATGATAGACTACTTCATTCTTGAATGCATTTGAGCTGGGCTCTGGTAAATTCCCAATTAGATGTGACAGACAATGCAAGGCACCTTCAGTCTGTGTGCTCAGACATTGTGCTTTCCATATGGAAAGACAACCCTAGATATCAAACCCTTGTTTTTTTTTCCTATGGAGACACGGTAGGAGGAAGCCGAGAAACTATATTAGGTGTAATAATATGAGTTATTTTGACTAGGAGATATAAGTTTCTGGTCACCTGTGTCAGGATATCTGACAAGACACAGGCGATATGAACTGTCTTCTGCATTGTTAGCATATTCTTGGGGACGGCCTCTAGGGCACCATAGCTCCTAATATTATATACATTTTCTATTGGGAAAAAGTGACCATGTGGGACCTTACAAGACATGAGCAAGGACCATAACATCTGCTCCACCACTGTTTCCTTACTGTTCAGCAGACATGTTCTGATAACTTTAAGAAGAGGATTTCAAAAGCAAGTCTCCAAAAAAGCACACAGAGGCTCCATGTTGAGTGCTCATCTCAGTTGATTTGTGAAATTTGTCAATCTGGATTTACTTGTGAGATGCTGGAATTTGCCAAGAAACCCCTGCTAGTTGCGCGTTTTCCTTTGTTTGGTTACAGGAAGGGCTGTCATAGATGGGAAATAAAACTTTATAGATTATTGAAGGACACCATCTTTTAACTGGGAAATAAAGCCCTCTGATCACAACGACCATGCATGCTTGGAAAAGCACTTCCTGTGTTGGGTCTCTAGGTTTTAGTTGACAAGAAAACCACTTACCGAGTAATATTTTTTCTTAGTTTTGTCCACACATTTGCCTTGCAGGCAGATTCTTCCCTTCCCACAGGGAGTGCCCTCCACAGCAGGCAGCTTCTTGGTCAGACACACCATTTGGCCTTGGCGCACCACAGCACACCACAGCCGGGCACAGACATCCATGCCAGGGCACACAGAGTATTCAGGCCCAAACGTTAAGTTGCACTGCTGAGAGGCATCATAGGTCTGTCCTGGGAGTTCCTCAGGACCAAGAATCTGCTTCCGTGGTAGGTCTAGCAAACAGTTACCTAAGAGAATAATCAAGAGTTAGCAGCAGCCTTGGTTTAGGTTTCAAACTGCTATTATCAGGGACCTCGAAATGTAAATTTCCAGGAGGAATGAAAACATGATGAACCTACAAGTCTGTAGAGTGGTCCCCTTGGGGATGCAGTGGGCAGGGCTCCTAACTTACTGGATTCTAGAATTCTCTTAGAGCAGGGCACTCTTGGACTGTCTGTAATGGTGGATGTCAGGCTGCCAGTGCTACTGTTCTGTATGACTATTTTGTAATAGTTGTAATACATCACTGAGGGAATGAGGATGGGCCTGGAGGAACTCTTATGGGGAGCTGTATAGTAACTGTCATTTACAGCTTTGAGCAATAGCTCATTGATGACACCCCACTCACCGGTGATAACTCACCTCTTCCTCATGTGACCAGAGCCTGTCTCCTAGTCACTAAGACTTAATGATATCCACGGTCATTATTTGTTCTTGCACTCATTGAATAAATACTTACTGAATGCCTAGAATGCTCCAGTCACATACATGTCGTCAAGAATAAAAAAAAAAAAAATGGAGTGTATCCTGTTCTTCTCTGTAATATCCCACTAAACTGAAAGACAGACTAAGTATTTTTCACAAGTTGGTAACTTTGAAATAAAAGTCTTTCAAGATCTCTAGAATAAAGTAGTGATAAAAAGCAAGACTCTTTGGTAACTTGGACCAGAGACGTTCTAATGTATTATTTACCTTTGTATTTCTATTAAACCAATTGATAGTGGACTTGTTGGGTATTTAGAATGGCAGCCAAAAGCAGCTGGAATCTTACTGTGGGATGCTATAGAGAATTCACAAAAGTTGGAACTTCTCCTTTTCACTCAAAATGTTTACTTAAGAAGCCAGGCACTGTGAGCTGAAATCATTTTCTTTGCTGTATACTCTCTCACAGAAGCCCACTGGCTTCGGTGCTTTTAATTATTTTTTTTTACTTGATTATACAATTATTCCACTTTATAATAGCAATAATAACTAATACTTGTTACACATTCAGAGACCTTTACAATATATTACATATGTTTAATTCACATGAAAATCCCAGGAGGTTGACTTCTTTTTATTCATATTAAAGAAAAGCCAAGAAATATAAATTTTCAGTGTCTTAACTAATGTTACATTGTTATTTGGGCTTTGTGTTCTGGGGCTGCCACCATCCTGGCATACCATATTGCCTCTGTCAGACCTATAGAAAGATGTTTTTGGTTCTCAGGGGCTGACACATGTGCAGATCCTTAAATGACAGATACAGTGCTTAAGGCAAGAACCAGCTGGCCTAAGATCTAATCTAATGAAATACCACATGCTTGTATACTCTTAGCTGAGTTAGTTAACCTCTCCCTAATTCATTTATGGGATCTGCGAGATGCTTATTCTTTTCCCTATGTATTGTAAAGATAGAATTGGCTTTGAAAAATTTAAAGACAGGACAGAAATAGATGAAAGAATGGTAGTTACTTCTATGTTCAACTGAGCTGAACAACCATTTAGGTATACCTTTTGTCAACAAAAATTCTTCCACATTTAAATCCTTACATTGAGAAAATAACTATTCAGCATGTTAGGAGTATACTGCAAACATTTTTACAACTGTATAATCAAGTTGCTACAAAGAGAACACACACACCTATCTGTCCATCTGTGATAGAGGCATTATATGAAAATGAATAAATAGCAAATTTCCATTTAACTGAGCCAGAGCGTTTGAAGAGGTAAAGCTTCTTAAGGCCAGCCAGAAAAAGCATTAAAAATGAGAATCTCGCCAAAGAGAACTTAGGGAGAAAAACACCAAGTTAAAAGAAGAACATTAACATCAAGTCAATAGGAAAGAATGATAGTAAAATCTCACTAAGCATTCTTTATGGGACAGAGGAAGAGCAGGCACTTTGGAACTCTTGGAAAAAAATGTTATCTTCGTTGCTTCATGAACCAGCTGCTGTGGAAACCAGAGCAGCCTTAGCAGATTGATGATGTTAGTAAGTTGTCAACAAATCCCTTTAGCAACAAATTTCAGAGTCAGGGAGAATGCTTTCCAGGTCATCAAAACTGCTGTTACAATGTTTTGTTTTGTTTTGTTTTGTTTTCCTTTGCTTTGCTTTCCTTAAAAAGTATAGACCATAGACTTCCTAACAAGGTATTATCTGGGAAGACTCCCACTGATACCCATCCTACTTTACAGGAGGCAAGGATTGCCAAGGAATGTAAAATGCAGGCAGTTTGGAACCAGTCTCTGATAAGGATACGTCAAGATGAAGTGCATCTTTACAAAACTTAACTCAGTACAATTAAAATAACATTTTCTATAGAAGTCACATGGAAGTGAAATTTTTTGTTGAAACTAAAACATTTTTTCCTTGAGTAATTGACATTAACTTACTGATATTTTTTATAAAGATTTGTCTCTGCACTCATTTCTGCCTATTATGTAGAATGTGCTTTAGTGACTTTGTTTTTATATGTAATGGTTTCCTTTTGGAACAAAATAGTACAGATATCTCCACCACATGGAAACCTTATGCTGGGAAATGACAAAAATCATTGCAATGCCTGGCTTTGAAATTGACAGTACATAGTATTTAAAAATGATGTAATAATGGATTAACCGATCTATGTCTTCCACTTTGAAAAGCGCATATGGTTTGGAGGAAGACTGAAACTAGAAAATGACTACTCCTTCAGCATTTAAATTTCTTTGCCTTTATTGGAATCCAACCAACTGTTGACGTTTTCTTTATCTGATCTATTCCTTCTTTTAGTTATTTCATATTTAAAACATTTCTACTAGCTGGAAATTCTACCTGGTCTTTGTTCTATTCTAGACTGCCACATGGGGCCTTCTTCCCTTCCTCCCTCTGTCCCCCTTTCCCCTTCCTTTCTTCTTCCTTTGTCACATTTGGTGCACATAAGATGGATAACTTACAAGTGAAAGTCGGTAGACACGTATACACATGATATACCTGTTTTTCCATGCATACAAGGTTAAAACTCTGAAATAAGGCCAACAACTAAAACCCCAAAAGAGTCATTTGGAATGGGTGAATGGAAGACTATGGTTGTTTTTCATAAGTCTCTGCAGCCCACCAATAAATGATGGAAGTTACAGCTTGCCTCCAGGAAACAAAACTTAAAAAGCTCAGGTTTCTCAGGCTGTTCTTTTTCTTAATGATAAGTAGGGATTATAGGACTATTTTTTTTAATGATTTTATCTGATTCTATTTTTAGCACCATACATAATTCTTTCTTTCTTTTTTTCTCTTTCAGCACTCAGGAATAAGATTGATCATCGACCCAAATGTCAATAGCTTGGAAAAACCTAATGAATAATCCAGAAGAAGCATCTTTACCTTATAAAACATTTTGCTGTTCCCATTTTGTTTCTAGCTTCATATTTATGGCTTTCTTTGGGGCTCTTGGATGCATGTCTATCATTAATAGTGAGATGTACGCTTTCCCATTCTTTGAGAAGCTGTTTTGGGTCTAGTGATAAAGGAACAAGAACATTGCCAAAGGAATAGAAGATGCTGACAGAAGATGCTGATTAAAGTCCTTCTAGGAGTGTGCAGCCTGAGGGAGCATTATATACTCATCATCATATAAAACAGTAAGGGAGTGAGGTTAAGCTTTAAATCATAGCTCATCATGGCCTTAGAGTATGTGTTATTTGCTCATATTTTCAAAAATCATACTTATAATGGAAAAATCAAGATATGACTATAAAAGACTTCAATTTCTTAATATTACCTTAAAATCTGGCTTTATGTCTGCACCTACCATTGGAAATCATCAAAGAACCCAGATATATAGCTTCTGCTAGTATTTTCAGTCCAAAGTTCTGTGCCTGATGAGTAGCTCTACCCTTGTTTCTTTAAATAAGCAGTAAGATAATTTCGATATGTTTCCCTTATCAGCTCAGGTTGCTGGTGTTCTTGAGTTGTACCTACTTAGTCCTTCTCATCATCTGGTAGAGGACTTCCAGATACAGCAAATAAAGCTATCTTCCTGGGCCTCACTGAAGGTTAAGGAAACCTTTGGTAAAGGAAATTCAATAACCTGCCTCCTTTGCACAATTTCTCTGCCTATGCTTACCCTGATTTCGGAGGCTTGCCTTCCCAGTCAGCTAACTTGTACAAACACTGCAACATTTCTGCAAAGCCCTTGGCCAGGGGTGGGAGAGTCCCAAGAGGCACGAGTATTCCTGTTCTGAATCACAAGTCTCCAGATACAGTTACTTAAGAGTGTGCACTTTGGCTTCCCAGTCATATCCGAACCACTGCACATTTCTTCTTGGACCTAAATCAGGAAACACTCAGTACTAATGAATTCAAACCTGGCAGTAGTGGAGTGCTACAAATGTCCAGCTACTTATGGCTAATAATTTAAAAAATAAATCAAATGCTTTGAGTTTAATTCGACTATAACTTCTCTTTGCTTTAACACTGCTGGAGGTGCAAGTAGGAAGGAGGTGATGTCACACCAAATGTGTTTTCAGCTCATGTGCTCTTTAGGCATCATTGAAACACTAGACACGTTTTGTTACAATACTTACTTGAATTGAACATGGCACGCTTTCCTGCTTTTATCTGAGTGTCTCAATATATCTTTGCTAAGTAAATTTCCTGAAAGCCCCTCTTCTCTATATATAAATCATTGTATCTGGCCAGTGTCTACACAGGTAGATATCACATTGTTGATATTTAGGAAAATGGTACCAAGTTACTATACAATTTTATTTGTTTGTTTGTATGTTTTGTTGTTGTTTCAGTTTTGGTTTGGGTTTTGGTTTTAGGTGGGCAGTTTCCTGATTTTGTTACTTCCTTATTGTCAGATCAACTCAGGTGTTGCAAGTGGTCACATGTTTGGCTTCATATAAAAAAAGTTTATAAAAAAAACTGTTAAACTATGATGTGATGAAATCTGTTAGTTTTGAACGAATGTGTGACTGTGTGCTTGTTTTTATATCATGGTAGGCTTGGGTTTTTTTCTTGATTCTCTATGCCTATAGTTCAAATGTTAGCACCCCAATCATCAAAAAGAAAAAAAAAAGGGACTTGCCAGTTCCTGCTACCATACTGTCACTAAACTGTCTTGTAGATGTTTTTAAATAAAAATTACCAGGCTATTAATTTTTTGAACTCTCATTTAAATAACAAAGCTAGAGTGCCAGGTCTGGATATTTCTGCGTGATCTCTTGACAGGATCCACGGCAAGCTTGGCTCCTGCTGTACACCACCTTTTCCTATGCTGAAGCTACCTTCATCATTTGATGTGATTGGAACCATACTATTTTTCTTTCTCAGTTAAAATGAAAGGCCACCTAACAGAAGTCAACATATTCAAAAGTGCAAGTATCTAGATTTGATTATATAAGAAAATATATATTTTTCTTGTTCAAAGAATTCTGGCAATTCTTTTGCTCATTTAATCAACCTCTGGGAGACTCTGACAATCTTTATTAGTGAAAATGAATATATCTGTTTCTACTATGACTGTGTTCTTAGATGTTCTCAGAAGCACCTTTGAACAGAAACTGATGCAAAAGTTGGGAAGTATGATGAAAACTAAAAGCTAATCAGAGTACAAGCCTTTTAAAATATAGAAATACTGTTAAAAGCTGAAATAATGCTGGAATCATAGTAGTTGTCCTGAAACTAAGATCTTGTTCCACAAACATGAAATAAAGGCACCATTCTCAAATAACAGTCAAAGGAACACAACTCCACACAGCAGTGCAGCTGAGCTAATGCGTACACAGGGTGAAAAGCTGACCTACTTTTGCCATACGAATTTGCTGCCTTAGCAACTTGATCCATTCACTTAGAGATTCAGGGTTGAACTAAGCCTTTTGGAATGTGCAATATATAATTTTAAAATAAAATATTCATGCTATTCCTTAAAAACTAAAACAGTAACGGTACACTCAGGAGTAGGTAGTTAAGATGCTACTAGAGAGAGACACTCTATGTGTTCAGCATTGAGACAAGGATGACTAGGAGATCTTTTACTTCAGGATGTGGCTATAACCAAACTAAAGAGAACTGTCATTTTCACTTAGTTGAAGGGAAAGGCCTATGCATGTTAGTAGTGTTTCTAAGTATTTTAGGTATGGGAGTGTCTTTTCTCCTATATTTTTATTGATAAAATATTTACGTATCTAATTGTTTGCTTATCTATCTGTCTATCTATCTATCTATCTATCTATCTATCTATCTATCCATCCATCTATCCATCCATTTTTGAGGCATAGCTTTGCTCTGCATCCAAGGCTGTTGTGGACTTCACAATCTTGGCTTCAGCCTGCAGAATGCTGGGTGTACAAGTTTTATTACCATGCTGCTGATATTGGGAAAACTTCCAAAGAAGGCTCAACTAGATTGCTTTTAGGATTATAAAATGCAAATTCTAGTATCCACAAGGGCTTTACCAATTTACAGTAATTTAGGGAATCATGAAGTAACGAATACATCTTGGCTACATAGTATAAAAATCCACGTTGTAGCAAACATCCCCGTGTTTTAAATTAATTTAATTTGTTGATTGCTTTGGCACTGTTTAGTTGAAGTCCAAAATGCCTAACACATTAAGAAATTAGGTGTTTATAGACCAAAACTTTTCAAAACTCAGGGTAAAGATGGTTATCACTGATTGCCTTGACTCTACTTTGAGCAATGACTCATTACATTATTTTATGGAAAGTATTATCTACAAAATCCAAAACTTAGCCACCTATTTTAGAAAAAGATCCATTTTAAAAGAGCAGAAAGAAGACAGAACAGCTTCTTTTCTGAGAGATGAGAAAGTAGAAGTATATGCTTTCAAGGATTCTATCCAACTGTGAATGTCCAGCTTGCCGTATTTCTGTGATGTTAAAACAGTAAAGGGCGAGAGGAAATTTGCAACAGCTTGTTTCGAAGACTACTTAGGGAGTAGGATTTATTATTTCTAGAAATTGTGACTTCCTCTGTATTTTCTTATAACTTACAGCACTAATCCTACTCTTATGGAGTTTAATAAAGTATGCTATGCTCTTGAACTGTCTGAAAAGGATAAAGCCAGCAATTTTCCTTTGAAGTTCTTGAAGTCTTTTCCCACCATGGGTTGGGCTATTTTTGTTCTGTAGTTTTTATTCCATTTCCAGGAGAATCTGCTGTCTGGATGAAATTAGATTTTTCTAGTCAATGAATATCTAGAGAGCTGCAAAGGGTATCCAGTAGAATTACATCCTATACCTTAACCAAAACTTTACATAGATAAGCAACAAGTAATTCTGAGAGTCTTATTAGTATCATGCAAACCAAAATGTCTGCCAATGTTCTCACAGGAACTTAGTGGTGTAAGAGGAAATAAAAGCCAGACTCTCAGGGCTCTCATTGCTAAACATTCTGTGTGGTCTCCCACCCTCTTTCCCTTTTGAACTTCTTATGTCAACAGCAAAAATACCATAACTGTAATGCCACCAAGAATGCTGGCATTGTATGCCAAGAGCGAATCAATTTGCTTGCTTCTTTTCTGACACTCTCCCAATAACCATTGTCTCACAGGGTAAGCTGAGCATCATGAGGTCATCATGTGTAAAGCTCCTGAGAATCTGAACTTGTTTTTCTGATCCTATGTTGTCTAGAAAGCTACATACCATGACCATCATCCAGGAACTCTGTGATGGTAGCTGAGGTGCATTTAGACCAGGGCTTGGATGCATCAATGCTGGTAAGGATTGAAGACATTAAACGCTTGTCTTCTGTGGAACCAAAGTTCTCTTCACAGAATTTGGAATCATCATGAGAGAGGCCAAGTAGATGTCCTAGAGGAGAAAAGAGAGAGTGCAAATGACAGAAAGAAGAAGAGGATTTCCAATTACAGAATATTCTCAGTTTCTACTTCCACCTAAAAAGTTCTCTAGCACTTTTTTGCACCTAATCAAAGGTGAACTTAACAGTCTAATGTATCCAGACTGATCCCCTTGCCTATGAAAGCTCTATGCTGCTATGAAATAGCTGCTTTGGGTGAACATTTGGATGAAAATTAGAAAAATAAATGAAGAAATCGATAATGCTAGAGTCCATGTGGTTCACATATGCTCACTGGCATGTAAAACCTTATTTAGAATCATGAATTTGAGAGGCTTCTGTGGGATTATGTCATAGTCTCACCACAAATTATTTTTATTGTTAGGATACAAACCCCAGCAGATCAAAGTGCATTTCTAGCATCTACTGCTAGAACCTTTGTATCTGACTCAATAGTGTGTAAAATGCAAACAGTAGATGCTTTTTGAAAGTCAGTGACTTCTGTTTTCTTTTTCAAGTATATAAGTAGTTCTTGGACATGACCCGAAAAACAAAAACAAATAGAAGTAACATGTAGTGGATTTCTTGCTGCATAAAATATCAGTCCTTTTCATGTTTCTGTTTATTATATTTAGTGAAACATATAACTACTAGTCTCATAAAAACATATTTTGAAAATATGCTCATTTCTACTGTATTGTGGATAAAAAAATCAACATAATTGTTAAGAAGTACTATAGATAAGTGAAGTCCTGGATTCCATGAAGATGAGTAATGAACGGTTCTAAGTCACATGTCCAGAATGTGTGTGCACATAACCCTCCCATACTTGCTGCTAGACCATTTCCACCTCATCTGTTCAGATATCAATTCTCAGAGTGTCAGTATCCTCAGATCCTTATAATCTGAGTAAATTTTGTTATGATATATCAATTTTTCCATACTCTAAGAGTACATTGATTTTCTTCTATAAATCTAAAAGCTTAAAAACTTCAAGTAGCCAGTTATTTCACCAAAGTTTTCAGAGTCATATAACACCACCAATATCTTGTATAAGACAACAGAACAGACTGCTCACTTTTCCCCGAGATTCTCTATACAGAAAATGCAGGAATGTTGACCATGTGATCAGGATTCCAGTCAGTGCAGAGCGGCACAGCCCAACAGAGATGAAATCTTTCACACCACATTCCAGCTACTTTGGGCCAACTTGTTAAATCACTGACACCTCATAACAAAACTATTCACTGCACAGCTGACTGCTCTTGTGCTTGAAATGAAGCGAGTACGATTCGGTGGCCTTCCAATTCTCCATTTGTACTATTTATTTGGTTGTTGACTTCAACAGCATTTATAGAATTGTGTGGGCAAGTAAGATTTCTCTGAAAAGCCTCTCCATTGCAATTCATGACAGGATTGATCAGTAGCATGAATATCCATCACAGTTTGTGAGATGGGTCCCCAATGACATGAGAAGCAAGATTGGCAAGGGCCTCTCTAATTTTTGAGTGGTATGTAAAATTTTTTTAAAGAGTGTCACAGTGCAGAGAAAACATATTTATTAAGATTACTCAAGATTACTTAATCTATCCAGCACTTACTGAGAATTTACCATCCAGTCCCTAGACTTCACCAAGGTAGAAGCTTTAATGGCCAGCACAGTGGAGCATGCCTGGAGGCTTCATACTGTGGTTTTGAATTATGTCATTAGAAGAAAAAGAGGGAAGAGTGTCCAATGAGATCTCTGTAACAGGATATTTAGTCAACTCCATGTTTTAAATGCAACAATATGTGCTTTTTGTACTATACTTTCTGAGATATTCACCCATGTTTAATGGAGCCAGAATCTTTTCCTTCCAAACTGATATAAATAGCACTTTCCAAAGGCATTTTTATTATTGCCTCAAGGGATTTTCACTTCATTGAGAGAGCATAGTTTTAATTTATGGTTTAAAATATAGCTTGTATGGCAAACATCAAATTCACTTTGAGGGTCTGAACAAAGTGTCCTGCTTTTGTTTCTGTCACATGCAGTGGTAACACCTATAAACTTAAAATTTTAAATTATGACAACTAGGCGGCTTATTTTTTTGGCACAATTTGATAAATCATTTAGTATATTATTTCATATCACACTGTGATTTTTAAGATCCCTAAATTTAGCTATAAAACTTAATTGCTACCAAAGACAAATATAATCAAGTTCAATCAGAAAAGGCTGATAATCTGCACATGAGCAAATCTCAGCTCCTGCTCTGTTACAGCTTAAAGGAAATGTGTATTTTGTAAGACTCCTCAAATCATAAGAAACACTGCTCGAAGACTATCTTTTAAAGGCAAATGTTCCATCCTACCTGGAGAAAATCAGTTAGCTGCCTGGATGGGGAAAACAAGTTCTCTCACAGGTGGCAAAAGTCATGGTTCTAGAAGAACATACAAGTACATCACGAACTGTGGACCAGTTGCAGAGTAGATAGAACCATGTGAGTCTCATGTGAGACCCATGTGACTTTCCCTCCAGAGATAGGCAGAGCTTGAAAAGGAAGATCAATGTGAGAAGTGTCAGATGTTCTTCAGGGATGAAGTGACACACACACACACACACACTGAAGGTCACGAACAGCAAACACTTAAAGCCTGTGTCACCAATCAGCTATGTTAAGATGTTTAATGCCAGTTTAAAATTTGTCAGCACTACTGAGAACTGGAATGATAAGTTCCATATAGATGTACAAGGCACATGGCAGATGACGGAGCACGGCATTGCATATACAGAGTCTAGGAAATTTTAAACTTAAATATCACAAATGACAATCCTGGATTTCAAAGAGCTGTGAAGGGGACACAAAACGCATGCAGATCTGGTTGACAAGGATAGATTTTAATTCTTCAGACAACCGCTTCTTCAGAGGAAGTTAGCTTGGAAATCACTAAAAAGATGTTTACAATGACCATCGGATGGCATTTGGATATTCACCCAAGAAGAATCTGCTGAAGGGACATGGTCAGTGTTCACAGGACTGACAGTAGGTGTTCTTGTCACAGTGTTTTCTGGGGAGCTTTTGAAGCAACAAGACAGTGAACTTAGTAGAGGAATGAGGTGTTAGAAGTCAAAGGGCATTCGATCTCCAGTCCCCGTGGAGAGAGGCCATCGTTTCTCCTGCAGCTGTGAAGATTTTCTCCTTGGAGTCAGACTATTGGAATGGAAAAATGGGGTGGATTCAAGGCAATCTGAGGGGAAAAAGTAATTTTGAGAGAGCTCCCTTATTCAAATAGGGTACCCAAACTAATGCACAAGAGCTGGAGACAGACTAAGAGGTGGCCATTCACTCTTAAAGGTCACATTAAAAACCCAAATCTTGCATAAGGGAAGCATTTGCCTTTGTATTTAATCAGTAGAGTACAAAGATGAAAAAGAAAACTGTCAATAGCCTTCTTTATAAGTCTGCAACCGTGTCAAATTGTTAAATGATTTTTCACATTTGATATTCCAAATACAGATTTAATGATGAGCTCACCTTCTTGTCCAGTAAATCTGGAATTAGAAAAATGTGCACCCAGGAAAAGACTATGTTTTTAAAGATGAGTTTTATTTATCCTAGGCTGCTATTACTCTTGATTCATAGCTAAGGGTGACCTTGAACTTCCGATATTCCTGCCACTTGAATGCTGGTTCAGAAATGTGTCTCTCACTCTTGCTTTATTCAGCACTGGTGATGGAACTCAGGACATCATGCATGCAAGAAAAGCTACCCCAGCACTGCCACACCCTCAGCCAAGACACATTTTCTACAGCGGAACCAACCTCTGGGTTAGCTCCTCCTTCTACTCAGGTATTACAGGGCAGCATTAGCCTCAGGAAGGAAATTGAATGTTTTGCTAAACATTGGTCTGCAAATTAAACAGAATTTCGAGTTCTTGTCTCCTGATCCCAAACTATCCAATGGTCAAGGGGACACAGCACCACATTCTACAAAAATGTCCCAAGAAACACTGTAATGTGTTTACTCGGGAAAGTGCAGCCCAGAAGAGGCATCTGTTTCTCAATGAGGTCATGGTTTTCATTTACCTAATTTTCCAGCTGGGATTATGAAGGTGCAAGAAGGTCTGGCCAGGGGTTGAAAAGTGAGTCAACAGTTCAGAGGGGATCAGAATCTAGATCCACCGAAGAGAAGACTCATGACCTCCAATAATTGGGTGGGACACACTCTTCTTAACACTAACCTTTATGTAGAGGTGATAACATGTGGAAATGTTTCTTTCAGAAACATTAAGGAAAAATGTTTAATGTGATATTGAGTATGTAATTTAAAAACAGAAAAAAAAACCTCTTTCTTATTATGATGGCCTATCCTTTTAGATCAATTTCATACCAAGTAGTCTATAAAATCCCACTATATAGTACTACTAAAGTCTTGGGCTCTGGAATCAGATAGGTTGCATTGGAATGTGATCCTTGGGATAATTAAGTTAGTTATGGATCATAGACAAATCTTGAAATGTTTTTGTAGGTTAGCTTACTCTTTTGGGGGTTCCCCATGATAGTATTTACTTCATGGTGCGCCCAAGTGCATGTTTGTGTGTTGTATGTACACACGTATATGCAAGTGTATGTGTGCTTGGGTGCATATAGGCACTTGCCTGTGAAGAATTGGAGGAGAATCTCAGCTGTTGTCCCTTCTGCACAAGCTACAGTCTACAATCTTATTATTTTCATATTTGAACTGTGACTGGCCTGGAATAGTCTAAGTGCACTAGGTTAATTGGCTACTAAGTGCCAGGGATAACTGGTTCATATGCACTGATTGCAAGTGTGGAAAACTATGTCTGGTTTTGGATTTGTATTTTGTTCTAATGTGGATTATGGGGACTGAACTCATGTCTTTTTGTTTGCAAGTAAGCCCTTTACCAACAAATTCTCTCTAGCTGTTAGCATTTGTAATACATTTTAGTATCACTGAATACCTAGAATTAAGAAAGAATGAACAGTTTTCTAATTTGAAAAGGGAAACAAACCACCTATTACAACTTCAATCTTCTTTTTAATGTCATTCCAACTAGCTGGTGTCAACCTGTGTGGCAAAAAAATCAATAGATCTACCCTAGAGAAACATGGATTGGGATTAAATTTAGTTTTAAAGTCATAATAAACACTAAATCTCACAGTGCTATGGGACATGTAACCCATACCTATGACTGCCTTTCATCCCCGGTCCAAGAAAGACATGGGCGGTACTGGTTCAAGTTTGACAGGAAATATGCCTAGTTTGCGTTGATTAAAATGACAGATCTGAAGATAAATAACAAGCTGGATCCCAGTTCCCTTCTCATTTTATATCTTACTTGCCTTGCCAGTAAGAACATCCGAATCCATGGACTTGCCTTTGGTCTACCAAGTTTTCTTTTTTGGCGGGAGGGGCACTTCTGCAGTTTTTCCAAACACAGGCTTGTTTAATCTAATCATCTATGGGGCAGAGTCACATACTGATCTCCACAACCAGACAGGCCTCTAACCACAGCAAAGCACAGGCAGCCCCCTGCTGTGTCTCAACCACTTCCTAAGTCTGACTGAGGAATCGGTCCCACTCTTTAAAGTTGCCTGGCTTTAACGTAGGAAACACATTGCAGTCTTTCTTGGTGGAGAAATTCACTTAGCACATTTTATAATTAAATACTATAACACAAACCTTTTGAGTGCTGGGAAATTATGGATTTCATTAATCTGAATAAAATCCTATTGTTCCCCTTGGTATATTAGAAGCTGGCTCAACATCAATAAAATGGTTGCTTTTAATGAGCATGTGTGCAGCAGGTGAAATATTTATTATTACAAGTCTATAATAAAAGTTTGACAAGTTAAAAAAATATAAACTTAGAATGTAAACTTACATCAACTTGAAAACTTTCTGCTGTTCTCCTTTGGGGTTGTAAAATAGCTGTAAACACATTCCTGCCTCCACCCAAAGCACATGGATGGTTTGAAGCAACACTTTAAAATGTTCTAGCAATTGAGTCAGTGTTCACTGTGCATAGTCTAGAAAGCAGAAGGCAATTTATAACTGCCTATGAGTCTAGTACATATTGATGCACATTGCTCTTGCAGGAGCTTGTAGTAACATCACGTGACCATCTACCTTCAGCATCTCACACTTCAATTGCCATTTGATTTTGAGTTAGAATGGGTTATCAGGATGACAGAAGAATTCGAGTTAATACACGGGACGCACAAGAGGAACTGTTCAAAACTGGTAATCTAATCCATGCCACTCCATAACCCACAATAGAACTTCATAGAACTTCTATCCTCTCTCTCTCTCTCTCCTCCTCACCCTCTCTCTCTTTCTCTCTCCCTCTTCCCCTTACCCTCTCTCTCTCCCTCCCTCCTTCCCTCTCTCTCTTTCTTGCTCCACCCCTCCTTCCCTTCTATTTTTTTTCCCTCTCACTCTCTCTCCCTCATAATCCCCCTCCCTTCTTCTCTCCCTCTTCTTTCTTTTTTGTTCATTCTTTCTTCCTTCCTTTCTCCCTTCCTTCCTTCCTTCCTCCCTCCCTCCCTCCCTCCCTCTCCCTCTCCCTCTCTCTTTCTCTCTTTCTTTCTTTCTTTCTTTCTTTCTTTCTTTCTTTCTTTCTTTCTTTCTCTTTCTTTCTTCCTTTCTTCCTTTCTTCCTTTCTTTCTTTCTTTCTTTCTTTCTTTCTTTCTTTCTTTCTTTCTTTCTTTCTTTCTTTTGTCCTTCCTCTCCCCCCTTCCCCCCTTTCTTTCTTACAGACAGAGTCTCACTATGTAGCACAGGCTAGCTTTGATCTTTCTGTACCAGCCTATCCAGTCCTGGCAGTTTTGGTGTACCATCATCCCTGTCTTTGCTTTAGTTTATCACATGCGCTAATTTTCAACATAAGAGTTTTTTTTCAACTGGACAATAAGGGCATGAGGGAGGATGCTTTGTTTTCTTTGGGCATAATATAAACTTTACGCTGTATTTGAAACCAATATATGTAGCAAAAGGAAGCTTTTGATAGTGCATGAAATATTAACAGAAGCCATCTTTAATCAAACATACTCATTTACATCTTATAAAAATAAAGAAAAATAGGCAATCTATGACCAAATCTTGGATAATTCCTCCCAGATTGTGTTTTGAGTGCAGCAACAACTTGACAGTATTTGTTTGGAATAAATGAAATTGCACATTTTTGAATAAGACTCAACCAGATTCTAAATACTCGAAAGCCAAAGTTTCAGAATATTCTTTTTTTATAACTATATAGATTATACATATAATTTACAAATCTAAAAATGTAGCAAAAATATAATAAAAGAAAAAGAAAGAAATCCAATAAGAATGAGATAGAATTATAATCCAACTCATGGTTGGCTTAGATTGAGCTGACAGTTTATGTAACACGTAAAAAATACAAACTTTGAATAATCCAGTGAGTTAAGGTCGAGACGCTTGAGAGACAAGACTCTCATCATGAGACTGTTCATCCAGAGAAAATCTTAGGTATGATTATATTTGCTAAAAATTTAGAGCTCACATTTTATATCATATAGTCATAATATTTAGGCAAAATTAATATAAAATAAGAAAGCACTCAAAGTGAAGTTAGTAAAAATTTTTTATGAAAAAGGAAACAAATCCATATTCTTTTATCTTTGGCCTTTAAGTATCTCTTTAGGCCATTTGCAATACAGAGAAGAAAATTAAGCACACAATATCTGACTGGAAAATAAATCATAGAAGCTTATAATGAAGTAAAGAGAGATAACTTAATCAAGAAACTCAAGGAGACACCAGGACGTAATCATATGCAGAGGCACCGGTTTGACTCTGGATATAAGAGCTTACTATTCTCCCATGTTGTTCTTCTGTCTAATTATGTCTAATTGCCTTGTCTTACATATCATTGTCTGGCTCTATATTTCTCACTGTCTCATCAGCCTGTGCAATGCAACATGGAGTTCTTGTTGAAAATGGAGGAGGATTAGGAAAGTCATCTTGCTAGACTTAAACACTCTGATCCAAGTGGTGAGACATGAAAGTCAAGCTATGAAGAGTCTGTGTACAGAGCTCAGTTTTTCTCTTGTAGGAAAACCTGCCAATGCTGTCACTGTATGTAAAGATCACCGTAGGAGAAGATATCAGGAGGAAGCAGTAGTCAGAATGTGTATTTACAGCAGATGTTATGTTGTCTACTCTATAGAGACAGCACAGATGATCAAAGTGTCTAGGTGGCCTGGGTAAAATTCCACAGGGAACTGACAGGGACTCAGCACCTTGGCTTAAGTCAAAGATGCTCAAACTGTTCCAGATTGAATTAGCATCAATGATGCTGTTGAATGGTTACTTACACAATGTTTTTTTGTTTGATTCAAAGACAAGTGTCAGTATAATAATGTCCTGATGAATACTTGAAATATAATAGGTGAAATGCAGCTACCTAATTCTATTCATTACTATCATATTTAGATTTACAAAATTGTCCCTTTCACCAGAAGTTATTCTGCTCCTTAAAGAAATTGACACCGTGTGAAAATATACATTACTAGAAATGTGAGGTAGACATTTTAATTTATACTTAATAGTTAAAGTTGTAGCTTTAACAAGTTAAATCTTTTAAATAAAAATATAAAAAAATCTAAATGTAATAATGATTGAATGGTCTTGTGTCAGAAATCAAGATGAAAAGAGGTTATGCATAAATTAAGACAATGAATGAGATATTTAAATAGGAAAATATGTGGGTGTTAATATAAGTGATCTCTACTATGTACACTCCACTCAGTCTGGCTTCAAAAACAACTCCATGTAAAAGATAGTGTTATCCCTATAGTTCTGAAAAGAAGATAGGGTCTCACAATGCTTCCTAATAGAATGATTTCACAAGGGGAAATGATTCCAGTAAGATGTGTTGTGTCCTAAGTACTAAATCCGTTTCCCATTGATCAGTCTTCTAGGTCAGTGATTAGGAGGACCCTTTTCTTTATCCAAGAGACACAGTTTAACTGTTTACCTCTGCCCCCAACTCATAGTTGTATGATTTAGGGGTCTCTGGTTAATTCAATATGTGACATTATAAAGTAAACTCTATGGAGAGTCAGCTTGATTCCATCTGCCTCACTACTGGGAAGGAGGCTGGGCTATTTACCAGGAGCTACTGATTCTCTGTGACAGGAACCTACTATTATCACTCACGATGGGGCAAAACATGTTAAATTCCTGTGCAAACTGATTATCCCCGGATGAGTCAACACTGTCATGAAGAACTTCCAAAGGGGACGCCTCTGCATCCCATAGGCGACTGTGACAAATTCTGTCTAGAAGCCATTTAGGGATGCTTAAAAAGAGAGAAAAAAGAGACAGTAGCAAATTTCCCCTTAACTTTTAAATAATGCCACCAAAAAGGAAACATTTACTTCGATGCTGACTTTGCCTTCCTTTTCCTTCGTCAGTTAACCCTGTGAGTTCAAATATAAACAAATGCAATCCCCAGTGGTACATCTGAACCAGAAGAAATCTGGAATTAATTGCCAAGTATTTTGGGTACTGTTGCAGCTGTTTCAAGTGTTTGATTTGGCAAGGGAAGAGAAAAGGCGTTGCATACCAATTTCATGAGCCACAGTGAAGGCTGCGTGGAGGCCATCATCTTCAATCACAGCACAGCTGCGCTCCGGAGAACATATGGTCCCAACGTCTGCCATTCCCAGGGTGTCACATGAATGATGCCCACATAAATCCTGCCCGGGAGAAAGAAAGAAATCATTAAAATCAATTTACATCCAGAGGGAGCCACCATGGACAACCACTTGCTCACCCCAAATGGCAAGACTGAGATATGTTTATGGTGTCACCTGCTCAGTGCTGGAAGCCTTCCAAAGACAAATTCAAAGCAGGAACTCTTCTGAGCTACTTTGTAACCCAGAAGCACAGAAGGATAAAGACATTCAATGACATTTTCAAAGAAGCCACAATTACAGCCCGTTCATTACAATCTAAGCTCTACAGCCTGAATAAAGCCAACGTGTCTACACAAATGTCAAGGGTTACATGTGCTCAATATAACAAACGCCTAATATTCTGAGCTACATTTGGGCTGAACTTCTTGGAAGAGAGGCCTAACAATTTGTTTTCTGTTAGAGTCAAACTACGATCATACTTTGTGATAGAACATACATTACTAAGACTTTTGCATTTATGCATATATTGTGTATATACATATATTCAGTCATTTATACAAGAAACAGACTACACTTGAATCTATGTGTAAAATTAGATAGAAAAATAAAAATTTTATATGTTTAATATTGCTTAAAAATCATTTTTGAACTTCCCGATTGAATTGTAGTTTCATACACCATGTCTTCAAAAATGTATGTAGGGTCACCCATAGCTTTTTAATCATTTCACATTTACTCATTGAGTTATAGAGGACGACTTGTGGAAGTCAGGTTTCCCCTCCCAGGATATCAGTCCTGGGAATTACACTCAGTTTGTCAAGACAACTGACACTTACTGGACAATTGTCTTTTACCCATTGGACAATTTTTCTCATAGCTTTTAGCGAAGTTCATCTCAAGATGATCACACATGAGAAAATATTTGTGATATAAGTATGTTTTATGGGTAGATATCAGTGTGTTCATTTTATTCTTGAGAAGTTCCAGAGCTCTTATGAGACTCTCAAAAGTAAAAATGATCACTTAAAGAATATAAACAGGACATTAAAGGAACGAAGCTTTAAAAAGGATAATGAAGTTACAATTTTGACTTGTTCAACTTGTGCTAATAACATCCTCTTCAAATGTTAATCTAGGTATCACTAAATATAAAAATTTCTTGTGCTTTCTTATGAATTTATGATTATAAAAGTCCAACAAAGGTGAGCAAGACTTAAAATCTATCCCCAATTTTCTTCTCTTTAGTGCTTTCAGGACCTTCTTGTGATGTTTATATTATGATTTCCAACTGTGAATCAAGGCTCCAGCTGTGAGCCTTGGTGAATCAAGACCTCATGCCAAAAATAACCTTTTCAAGCTTCCCTGGGTATCCTTCCATGTCCCATGAGATCCCAAACTACTACTGCTACAAACAAATTAGCAGCTTTAAAAAATGAATCTTGAGAAGACTTTTGCATAATAATTATTGTTTTTGATAATGATATAGTATAATACATTTTCATCCTCCCTTTCATCAATTTTAGCAATTTTAGGATGAGATCCCAGGTCATAGTTGAATCCTTATACACAGTAGGTTATCCAAGAATTGACTTCCACTCCTTGTGTCACTAATCAGCTTGGAGCCACTGCAAAAGGAAATGGGCTTCCTGTTCCCAGTGGCGTTGAAACCGGAATCTTACTATCTCTGTTTACTGCTAATCAATTGCTCATTAGCGGCCATCAACCCTCCTAGTTTTCTTTGAATTGCATTAAATGCATTTGGCCTTTTGCCATGAAAATTGTGCATGTGACTAAATTATGAAGAGAAGCACTTGTTATTTTTTAACTATACTGATTAAGCCCCTTGACTACATAGCCACATCATTATACTTCCACAGCCATCATTATAAACTGGCATATTTTCCATTTCTCTCACACAATTTCAAACCTTTTTAGTGTGGTTGTGGTTTCATGCTCAAGACATACAATGAACATGTTAACATAGTAAGCCAATGTTCTTCTTCAGGAATAAAAAAATAGATAACAAATTATTAATATATAACATATTGCATTTCTATATTATCTATTGGCCCTTCACCACAGTAAGTTAGTCTTCAAGTTTACAGGAATTTTAAAATTTAGAGAAGGGGTAGGAATAGTGCAGGGATGATCACATATTACTATATTATAGCACACATATACATAAACTAGCATCGGAGGTAGCAGACACTAAAGAAGGTAGCGCAATGTCTACGAAAGTGGTAAAAGAATTAAGAGTGCTACCAAATGGTTTTCTACTTGTTCCATGTCAGTTAGAAGGCAAGTTATATATATATATACATGAGTGTGTGTGAGTGTGTGTGTACGTGAAAGAGAGAGAGAGAGAGAGAGAGACAGAGAGAGACAGAGAGACAGAGAGAGACAGAGAGAGAGACAGAGAGAGACAGAGACAGAGACAGAGAGACAGAGAGACAGAGAGAGACAGAGAGAGGAAGAGAGAGAGACAGAGAGAGACAGAGACAGAGAGAGACACACACACACACACATACACTCAGACAGACAGACAGACAGAGAAACAGTGTGTGTGTGTGTGTGTGTGTGTGTGTGTGTGTGTGTGTGTGTGATTCTACACAAGTAGTAGTTACCTGTGTAGAATCAGTCCCTTGTTATCATTGGGTACTGAGTGATACAGTGGAAGACTAAGAAAAAAAAGTATCTGAAAAATGTGAGGAGAGTTAACTGTGGTCCCATGGTATAGTGTTAGCCAGGGTACAGAACAGAGACAGTGGATTTAATTCCAAGATAGATCTGAGGTAGTTTTCAGAACCAAAAACTTTCCACAAGGTGGCCACTAGCCCTGTTACTGTCACAGGGACTATATGTATATGAGAAAGTTATGACTTATCATGCCATTCAGAAGTATACCTTAGGCATATTTGTGGGAATTGAGAAGGGGCTGGAAGCCAGCAAAGCATACTGCCTAGAACATTGGTGCTTGGAAAGTGCCAGTGATCAGTACCAGATGGGAAAGGAGCCACACACCAAGTGGGTAGTGATACCCAAGCAAAGAATTGGAGAATTCCCAGTCTTCATTGAGAGACTGTTCTCAAATGCAGCAAAAATATGCTGAGATAAGGAACTGGAAAAAACATAAATTCTGATAAGGACAGATACTATTCCAAGGGTATCAGTAGCAGCCCCTCTGAGTAAAGAAGAACACTTCATATGGTATTAGTTCCTAATGAGGACAATTGTAGTGTGCAAGACAAGGGTGAAACACCACAGCATTTGGAATGCCCACTCTTCTTTCCACACAATCCCATAGGAAAGAGATTGATGATGGAGGAATTAATGCTAGGACATAGAGTTTAATCACAAGTATTATACACATGAATGCATACTCACAGCTATACGTACAGATTTGTCTTGTGGATTTTTAAACTCCCTGATTGGCATGTACTGACTGTATGTATTAACGAATTCTGTGTGACAACCTTACACATGTGTAGAAAAGGCAAATATCAACCAAATTTCCCTTATCTATCATCATGTCATAACGTGAATCTGATTCTTGATGCATCTTTTTCCTTTCTTGCTAATTACACAACAATCTCTAATAAAATTGTCTTGTTTATATTTAAACAGAGATTATATTAATTTGGAATGTTAAGCTAGTCATTACAGTGACCTGTATTACACAGCCTCTAAGCAGGCATCTATACAACAAGATGATTCTGAACATAACAGAGTCCAGTGGGATTACGGGTAAAGAACCCAAGTTTATTCATTTCTATAAAAAACAACTGTGTGCCTACAACCAACCAGTTCTCATGCAAATTACTGCCACTGCAGTGCGAGGATCTAATACTGGTTCTTAAGAAACATAATAACTTTTAGTGAATGAGAAAGACATAAGTTTGGAGATGAAGCACACTGTGGGGAGCAGCTTGTTGTGAATACAGAGAGGGGTGGGTGGACCTTCCTTCAAGGAATCACTAAAGGTTTTCCCAGGATTAGAAACACCCAAACTGGTATGATGTTCTTAGAGAAAAGGCATCCTAATGAGGCAGGCCTCAGAAATATGAGCTCTGAATCAGGAAGGACACGACATGGCATTTTCTGTGACTAGAGTGCTAAGAGTTTGGAGTGGACTAACAGGGCATCTGGACCAACAATCTGGACCCACAACTATAAGAACAGAAAGTGACTCTGATAAATTTTAGGTAAAAAGTGGGGACATGGGGGAATAAAAGACAGAACAAATTATGGAGTGAGAGGAACAGATACTTGGACCAGTCCTTCTTGAGGATGGGACCTATGCTACAAAAGCTGGTGAATGTAAGAGGGATTGTTTCTGAGATTTCAATTCTTGTTGTAAGACATGTTTTGAAAACAACAAACATTGAAACAAAGGCTCTTCCTCATTTAAATAAGGACACTGTCCAGATACACCTGTACTGGTATTGACATGAAGCTTTCTGATAGATAGATGTCTTCATATTAACTCTCCAGCTAATGTCAGAAATTAACTCTCAAAGTCTCAAGCTTCGGAACAAGGAAGCTAAATTTTAATGATAGATAAACTTTGCCTTCCAGTATTCCACAGCATGACATGGTTGAATCACGATCCAATTCTTGATGCCAATATTATCTTTTGCATTCCCAATATGTACTCAATTAAATGAACTTCTTTTCTTATAGCTAATAAAAAGCAGCCATGGTGGTCTTCATGTGTGGTATGATGATGAAGCTAAACAATTAGATGCATAGAAAAGAAACAAAATGCACCATGGTAGATGTTCTAGAAAACAAGAAAACAGATGCAAGAGAGATGAGAAAAATTCTGAAATAGTTAGCTTTGCCCCACAACTCACAGGCACATACATGTGTGCACCCCCTACACACATACATACCATATGAGCAACATTTAACTCTTTAGGTTATGATCACTACACTCTTTCTCTTGCTTACATTATCTCTCCCTACCTTGAAATCTCACAGGAGATTTTCAAATGATCTTTTTGCCATCTGAAATTTCCATAACTACATGCTGTGATCAGTTAGTTTCTTAGAGTATGAGTCATACAAGGGATCTTTATTTCTTTATATTGATCACAGTTTGGCATTTAAAACTCAGTACAATGTAGCCCAACCTTCTTCATATCCCAGTGAGCCTTCTCACCTCATCCTGCCAACCATTTCCTGCATAGAACATTTGTATGTGGTTCCCCAAAAAATAAGCTGAAGTAGTCCATCTACGAGAAAAGATTAACTTTACCCATATTTGTCTATTTTTTCAAACCATTCTTGACCCATGCCTTTTAATTCCTAATGCCACTGTACCCACAGGAGACATCTAGCCATTTAGGACACACACACAAGGCTCATTTTTGAACAGACTTCTTATCTGTAAACTTCCCTAATATTCTTTCTATTGGTTCCCACTGTCATTAGTTCCCACCATAAAATGCTGAAGCATGATGCTGTGTCCTGAACTGTATTCTCCTTACATTGCTCAAGCTAATCCCCAGTAGTCCAGTGTGACTGTATTTGGAGACAGGATCTATGAGAAATTATACAACTTTAAAAGAGTGAACTTCAGCTCAGATACAATGAGGCGTTTTAGAATCTCTTTTCTCCTTATGTTTTTTATACATTTCTGTCTGTTTCCTCTACTTCACCTGCCCTATACCCCTCTCTTGGACAGATATGCAGAGTGAGAAAAGAACACATAAACACACAGTAAGAAAACAGACTCCTATTAACCAGGAAAAAAAATCTCCTCAGAAGATACATAAGGTGGATATTTGATCTTAAACTTCCCAGTCTCCAGAACTGAGTGAGAATTTTTTTTTATGTTTTAAATATGCTCCTCCAACACTAATGCATTGTTGTAGCACTGTCAAACCAACGCACACAC
Organism: Grammomys surdaster; assembly: GCF_004785775.1. NCBI lineage: Eukaryota > Metazoa > Chordata > Mammalia > Rodentia > Muridae > Grammomys > Grammomys surdaster. The sequence continues at coordinate 357,337 of NW_021620926.1, forward strand.
CAGATGATATATTTTTAAGTAATCTAGTTGTTACTTCTTTCTATATTTAATCAAAAATCATTCAGCCTTCTTACTCTGTCTTCTTATAGTACATACCTACACCACACAGACTGTCCACACTGCCTCTGGCATAGTAGATGGTTTTTGAGTGTGTCTCCTATATGTCCTCCATATGGATCTGGCTAGCATTGTCTTCTACAGAACTGGAGTCTACAACTTTAGCTCTGCCCAGGACAACAACGATATAGCCATTCAATATCTATGTTGTGGATTTTCTGGAATAGATTTTTTTAAAGGAGAGTTTTTAACACCCCCCTCCTCTGGATCTAAATATAATTGTTGAGTGTTTGAATAAATTAATCACAGCATTTTTGGAGGACAATGGGCAGGGCTATGTCCTCAGATTATGTGTTTTTTCTTCAAATATATGTTTCTACCTGCAAAACAAAACAACATGATGGTGGCTGATTCCTCAGTTACTTAAGGATAAAACAATTCTCACTATGGATACTACTTAAGATATGTTCAAAAATAGTTAGTTGAATCCAAATGAGATCAACCCATTCTTTAGGAAACAGTGCAATTATACATTTGCAATGAGACCTGATAAAGCCACCTGGGAAGAATCTGTGGGTTTCTTCTGTACCTGGTCAGACTTTGTTTATCCTTGCTGAGAGCCTTATCAGTTTTCTTAATGTGAGAGTGATCAATTCATGCATTGCTTCCTCCTGCTGGTGATAAGCCTACTGATGGCAACCAAGTATTTCCCCTTAACTGCCTTCTGTCTTACTGGCTTCATCTACCTCTTCACAGCAGGTATGCACATACAAGGTGCCTACTCTGAGTCAATCCATCCATTGTCTTGTATATTGTTATTTTATGGATCAAGGTTTTTCAGAATATTTCTCATACATTTTCTGTACACGATCATCTAGAGTTGTCTAGTCTGTGTCCACTCTTCCCATTTCTGGACTAGCCTCTTTTAAGGTTGATCTGTAGTGATTCTTCAACAATGGTTACTGCAGGGTTGAAGTAGATTTGAATTCAAATATGTGACTGAATTAGTTGGTTCAGTCAGCAAGCCAAGGACAAAGAGTGCAACCCTCTCCCTCTTCTAAGGATTTTTGTCTTCTAGTGTCCATTTCATACCAAACCTAAAAGGGAATTAAAGAGTAGAGGAGAAGTGTCTGTGTCCAGAACTAAAGAGTAGAGATGTGTCTGTGTTCGGGATCACACTTCCAAAGACAGATATGGAAGAAGAGAGAGAGTCTAGGCACAATGGCTCATTAAAGCACACTTTAGTAATCAATGAAAATTAGTGGACCTTTTATTCAATAGCCTTTTAGCTGGCTCACAGTCATCCCTATGTTTTCAGTCTATGCACTAGTAAAGAGTTCATTGTTGTTGGTTGGATGGAGGGGGAAGGATGGGAAAGAATTTCTGATTTTGACATCAACAGAGAAGTTTTTTTTTTTTTCTAAAGAGGAGTAAATGTTTTTGGAAAATAAGCTTAGGACTGTCTTTTAAAATATATTTTATGATAAGGGAGAGAGTCAGAATGAGGAGATAACTCTGGGAAACAATGTATAAGCGCCTAGGGCCTAGATTTCTAATGTCTGATGGCAGACGTAGTATGAATGTCAGCAGCAATGTCATTCACAATAGAAACGGCTTTGTGTCCGAAAACTGATAGGTGCTATTTCTATAATGAAAACAATATTGAGGGCTACTGCATAGCACTGACTGCTAAATATGCTGGCTTGATAGCTGAAATATTAACATTCTTCTGCTGACTCCTAGACACCACAATCAAGGTGTTACTGGCTCGTAAACAGGAGTGGAAAGCACTTCCTCATACATTTGCTTCACGCCTGAAAAACAAGCAATTTAGCAGAAGACATCTGGACACAAAACTTGAACAGAACTCAGAGCCCATCAAAACATGGATTGGATGGTTGAGAGTCTGGCTGCTAAGCAACACACATCTTACATCCACAACAGAGTTGTAAAAATGAACTGCTTGTGCCAACTCTGGGTATTTCTCATTGAAAAGAAATAACTATGAAAGTTATTTCTTTCAAATGGCCAGCCTGAAAATACCTGACATGCATGGACAGAGGAATCCCAGTCTCTCCTCTTCTAGACTTCTTGGTTTCTTTTTTTTGAAACATTAGGTAGAGATTAAACTGCACATGCAGAAAACTTTCAGATGAGCATTGTTCTGTATTGAAATACTTAAACAAGCTACCTAATAGTCCTCTTTTAAATTAGAATAATGTATTCATATTGTAAGTGTTCTTCAAAAATTTAATTTTTTTGAAGTTAGATGAACTTATTAGAGATCAACCACAATCCAAATGGTATTTGCTTTATATAAGTATGCTTCTGCTTCGCAAGGAGCACAAGGAAGATTAAAGTAAAATATTCCCCATGTGTAAACCAGATTGGAAATTCTGTGGCAATTCTTAGTAAAGTTAAGTTAGGGTTGGCAAGGTGGCTGTCTCAGGGGGTAAAGTCACTTACCACTGAGCTTGACAACCTAAGCTTTATTCCTGGGACCCACATAGAGGGAAAGAATCAATTCCCATAGGTTTTCCTTTTTGACCCCTTCTTGCATGCTATGATACATGCCCTCTCCCATTAATAGAATGTAATTAAGATTTTTTTTAAATTAAAACTAAGTAGAAGATTGAACTTACTTCTATCTTCCTTTTGTCTAGCTAAAATGTAATGATGTGTTTTCCAGACTGGGAAACAATTACTCAAATACAAAACCTTACCAGCAACAGCAATAGACATCATTTAGAATCACTGATTGGTTTCCTTTTAGCTGGGAAATAATTGGGGAAAGTATGTAAAAAAGAACAAATGGTGAGAGGTCCTCTAGTTATTTTAGAATTATGCACTACAATTTTGTATTAAACTGAAAGAAAATTATTATGACAACTGGCAGTGTACTACTGCCTTTTGGTGTGGTCTGTCTACAAAAGTATTTTTTTCCTCTTTCTTTAGGGAACCTCCTTCTACAAACTCTCCCAAGCCTCCTTCTTGGCAGGCAGTCATTATATAGCTACACAAGGAAATCCAGACGTGGAAAGTTGCTTATGAAAAAAAAAAAAGGACTTGGAAATCAAGTGAGAACAGGCTAGTTTTACAGACAAACTTCATAGGGCAGCCTTGAAAATGACTGTTGCACCATTTCAAAAACTAGTGCTACTGGGCAGAGGAATTAAAGGAGGGTTTCTAGATCATCTCTTAAGGAGACGAAAGCTTCTTCATGGCACACAAGGCTGTCATACCTATTTCTCCCTGGATTCTTCTTTTGGTATCTTTGCTGGTTTGTGGGTTACAATTATGTCTACCTCACGAACAGCAAATGTTTCTCTCCTCTGACTTTATCAACACCTTTTCCTTTATACCATGGGTAACTTAGTAAAAATAGAAACATTAGGTAGAGAAGCTTTAAGTATCCTGAAACCTGTATAGTGTGTCATTGAATTATCTATCCTTCTTCTTTGGTGACTGTGCACAGTAAAGGAGTTTGTTGTTATGTAAGTTAGACTGGATGGATTTCGCACACCGACAACGATCCTGAAGCATCAGTCCTTCACAGGCATGCAAAAGACACAAGTTAGGCAGAGAAATCGAATTTGGCAATAAGCCAAGCTTAAATCACAACTGGAACACATCACAATGCTAAGAATAAGATGGGGAGCTGAGTCCTCAACCTGGATGGGGGATGTATACCAAGGGAAATTGAGGAAAGGAGTGGGAGACAAGACCACGACAGCCAGGCATGCTGTGTTCTAGGTATGCCTTACATAGCCACGGGAATCAAGCAGAGAGTGAAGCTGTGATCACCTGTGGAACACACACAGAGACGCACACAGTAGAAGGGGGCTAGTTGGGAAGACAATATTCAACAGGGATGGGAGAGGGAGAGATAAGGAGTAGTAATGGGGGCAGCTTTTGGACACTCGGGCTCACAACTACCAGCAGTACTTTTCGTCTGAAATGTCACGCTAACATGGTGGTCTGGTAACTGTGTAAATAGATTTGTTGCTCCCGGAATGTCTGGGCTTATAATGATCCATCTCTTTCCCTTCTCTGTAACCATCATCCTTAACGTGGGGAAGTCCTTGGAAAACATCCTTCCCCACATCCTGAAGCTCTGCCCAGACCTTCAGAAACACATTCATCCAAACCCCAAACCTTCCAACTGGATTTGACCCTTGTTTGGCAGTGGGGCAGGAGGGTGGTGCTTCTGATGTGCTCGGAGAGGGCCTGGGTGTGGGGGAAGGGGTTGTCCTCACCGCTGATTGGGCTTCCGCATCCACTTGGCCCTCCCACATTCCTTCCTTCTCAGAAACTCAGATTCCAAGGTGGATATGTCAGAAGCCCATTTGGAAGCCACATTAGAATAGGAGTCCTTTGGAAAAGGCCAGTGTTGCAGAAGAGTTCGTTTAAGGACATTTACAAGGGAGGCCATCAATCAGATAAAAGCAACTGCCAACTTTCAAGTCCTTCCCATTAAGTCGTCTTCACTGGGAAGTAGAAAACACCCAATTTCAGAAGGCAGTCTTGCTTTTTCCCTTTTGTCATGTAATTGTACACCTTCCCCCAAGCGCGAACTATCTCCTTATCACAATCACAGACCACACTGTCCTGTCTGACTGACATCTAGCCTTAGTGAACATTGATCTCCTAAACAAGTCCCCTTACTTAAAGTAGGGATTACTGCAGAGGCTAATCGGAACTCCTGAGTGAAGGTAGAGGCTGGGTGTCTTGGAAGATGCACTTAAGCAGATCTCTACTTAGTGGCAAGTCGTTTATGAGAGAAGCAGAGCCACCAGCAAACCGCCCTTCGACCTGTCTCCTTAATCCCAGAGCTGGGCACCCACCTGCTGCACCTACCTCTCGGGTGAACAAGATGGCAGCATCGTAGTGCTCCTCATGGTCGTCACCTAGCTGGTTATGTTGGTGCTGCCATTTGCAAAAGTTCTTGAGGGTCGTGGCCGCATTCTTGCTCACCTCCAGACTCTTCTCCTTGTCTGTCAGCACCACCACCTTCACCACCGCCAGGCGGATGTGGTTCTCGATGCTCGCATGACTATACAGCCGGTTGGCGATGGAGGCCAGGGTCAGCAGGTAATGTTGCAGGCCCCGCCCATACATCCTGGCCATGGACGAGTCAGCCACCAAGAGGAGCTCCACCTGGCGGGCCCTAGAGATGGAACGGCGCCTCCGCCTCCACCACGTCTGAGGTCCCGCGTTCCCAGCTGGCGAGAAAGCTGAGTGGTCCAGCAGCTGCGGGGACGGTTCTGAGCGTCGCCTAGAACGACTGTGCACCGAGGGGCTCTCTTGGGGCCCAGAAGGGGACGCGGGAGTCTCGCAACTGGCGCGTGGCGGCAGGGCCTCGAAACTGAAGCCCTCACGGGTGTAGACATGGAAGACGCGTGAAGACCCATCCCCGTAAATTCGTTCGTACTCTGCCCAGGACCCACGCAGGAGCGGCTTCAGAGTGTAGCGTGCATGCTTGACTGCGAAGAAGCCATTGAGACCCCCGCAGAGGTCAAAGACAGCTAGGGAGCGAGGGCTTCCGTCCACAGTGCCTCTATAGAAGCAGTGACCCCGGTGGCTAGAGGATGCGCTCAGCCCTCCTCCTGCAGTAAGAATACCACCAGCAGCACCCACTGTGTCATCCCTCTCCAGGTCCAGCATGAACCTCCGGCCTCCCGCGTAGACAAGGTAGCCCACTTTGCCACCGCCAGAGTAGAGTTGGTCTATAATCTGCACCAGCCCGCCGCTCCTGCGCTGCCCAGCCAAAGGTTGAGGATGACCCTGCTCCTGTGTTTCCTCCCACTGCCGCTGGTCGGGCTGGGCGGCCGCTGCAGCAGCCCCAGGCTGCCTGGTTTTATCCTGGGCAGGTGCCTCGGCGGGGCTGTCAGCGGCCAGGGACAGGCAGGACGCGCACAGCAGCAGCAGCAGTAGCAGCAGCAAGGACGCCCACTCGAGCCGCATAGTGCGCTGCCCGCCGGGAGGGGCTGCGCGACTGAGCGGAGCTGATGTTTGCTATTTGCTATGGAAGTTTCAGGGGCGGGGGTGGGGGGCTCACCCTCCCATCCACCCACCCACAGCCGCACACTCTACACACTTGCGTGCAAGGTTGAGTCAAGTGTCCAGAAAAGGGTAGGGGGAACCCGCAGTAGAGCGCCAGCCTGTCCTGGCCGCGGTGCCAGCGTGCGAACTTTTCTTTGTTGGTTTGGAAAATGTTTGGAATTGAGGTCCAAGAGACGGAGGAGGAAAAAAAAAATTAAAAAATAATAAAAAATTAAATAAAGGGTGGTGGTGATGGGAGCAAAAGCCAGGAGGTGGAGAGCAAACAAATTAAAAAAAAAAAAAAAGGAGAGAGGCCCAATGCAGAAAGGATCTTTGCACAAACAGATGAAAACAAACGAGCAAAGAGAGTAAGGAGGGCAACGGCGCTCCCGGCCCGCAACTGGTGCGCGTCGGCTCCCGCCCCCTCGAAGCCCGGGGCTGGCCGGCTGCGGAGCTTCCAGCTCCGACCCACTTCCTTTCTTATTTTCAGGACTTCCTCGGCTCTGCTGGAACCCGAAGGCAGGGAGAAATGAGACGGGAGGAAAGAAAAGAAAACACCTAAAACGTTTAAAAATCAAAAGCTAGGAGGCGGCCTGCGGAGAGCCAGCGAGGCGGCGTGTCCCGATCCCTTCCGTTGCCGCGTCCTCCCGCCCGGGATCATCCCCAGTCGGCTGCTGCGGGCGCGGAGAGCGGCTCAGGCGCTGTGAAGATGCGAGGAGGTGGGACAATGAATTTATAGCGGCGTGCCATCCTGCAATGGCAATTTCAACAATTCGTCACTGCACGCTGCCTCTTAAAGGGAGAGCTTCCCCCACCACTCCCACCCTTCCCGGTCCGCGCCTAATCTGATGGGGGAGGGCGCAGGCAGAGGAGGAGGGTGATCGAGGAAAGGGAGATCAGGAAGGAGGAAGGGCCCAGAACCTAGCAAGGTGGAAAGAGGGACAAAGGAGGGAGCAAGGGTGAGTGAGGGATTGAGAGAGAAAAAGTATTTGGGCAGAGAACAAGAAAATTCACTTGCCCTCATTTAAAGCCGCAGGAACTCCGGGTCTGTGTGGTATTTCACAACCAATCGGAGTTGGCTAACCTAGGCTTACCTCATCTCCTGAAGGGGTGTTTTTGGTGTATTTTCAAAGTCTCTCCCTACTGCCTCCTTTCCCTTGCTGTTCTTGCGCGGGATATGAAGTTCTTGCCTCCTTTTGCTGGCCGTTGCGCTCTGGCCTTGTAGACCTGGTAATTTCACTGGTCAGGGCAGCCACCCGTGCACCCTCAAGTCCATCTCTACTTTCCCTGGCTCCCTCCAGTCGGTCCCAGTAGCTGATTTCCAGCCTTCTCATCTCCTAGCTTGTTGAAGCCCCAGCACTTGCTGACTTCGGGCTAAGGGTGACTAACTTCTCCCGGCCACCAGCTGAGCAGCCGGGCAGCCACGGGTGCTTCCTGGCGCGTCTCTGGGCATGCAGCACTGCGGTGACCCCAACAGGGCCGGCTGCGGCCTGGGAAGTCCTTGGCTTTGTGTATAAATGGCGGTGCTCCCAGCTTTTTCCAGTGCATAGTTGGTCAGTGCCCACAATCTGTCACTTATCCCAGCCACTGGAACTCTCTGAGCTGTAGGATGTCAGGGTGGGAAAGAGTTAACTCTTGAAGGGAATTCTGCACCCCCACCCCAGACTTTTACATTTGTGCTCACACTTTTTTCCCTTTCTTTCTTAATAGGTAATTAAATGGCAAACACTCCTATGTTTGTTTACTTTCTATGTGGTCTCCTCTCTCCTAAGTCAGCCACTCACTATTGGTCCCCTCATTTTCAAAGCTCCTATTCCCATGGAAGAATACTTGAGGGGAGGTGATTGGTGGTTATTAGTAAGCAGGTGGGATGACCCCTGCTACTCGGTCCCTTTATTTCCTCTAATCAGTTCTAAGAAGGTGAAAGGAAAATGCAGTGACTTTCTCACTGCAGGCTGATGTGTGGCAGGTTCAGTGTTGGTCTCTGCACACACCCCACGTAATTTAGACATTTCCATCCCTTTTAACTTCGCTGCTTCAGAGGAGAGCAGGCACACTAATACAGCTCCCCCAAATGTTGCATTATCCAGGAAGGTACAATGAGGCCCAAGACTGGAGAAGGCAAAAACAACAGTTAAAGTAAAAGAGGGCATGAATTTGAGAGAGAATAAAGTATGTGTGTGGGGGGCGGACATGGGAGGAGTCAGAGAGAGCCTGGATGTATCCTGAAATAGGACGCTGCTGAAGCACTTGCATTTCCGTTCTCAAGATGCTCAGGTAGATTTCCTGTAGTCAACATCACAAGGCAATGGGCAGGCATTAAAGGCAAAGAATGGAGGATCTTCTCCATTTCCCAGTAACCTTCAGCTTTATGATGAGCAAGGCCACTCTGGAGAAGATGACCTGAACCTCCTTGTGTATAGTGATCAGAATGAGAATGGCCTCCGTAAGCTCATATGTGTGGTCTCCAGTTGGTGGGAAAGTTTGGGAAGAATTAGGAGGTGTGGCTTTATTAGAGGCGGTGCATCACTCAGGGGAAGTTTTCTCTGCTTCCAACTTTGGAATCAAGATGTGAGCTCTCAGTTGATCCTGCCATCATGGACTCAAACCCCCTGAAATGATAAGCCCAGTAAAACATTTTTAACTTTAATTATTTTATTTTGAACTGATCATGGTATTTTTGTCACAACAATTGGTAAATAACTAAGATACAGATTTTATTTCTTTTATACCACTTTCAGAAAGAGAAATAAAGTACAGTGTTTGGCATCAAAGTCTCCAAAACAACTTTTATTTGAAGCATGCAACTTAATCATCTGTGTCTTAAAGGATCATTTACAAGACAGGTGTTTCAGGTGACCCTGGGGTAAGGCTATTAACTACAATTGTTTTCATTTGTGGTTAGATTCCTTATGAAGAAGATTATAGAATTTCCCAATGACTTTGTCCTTACTGAAGCCTTTTGTCATCTCTGAAAATGTGTTGCTCTCTTAAAGGGACTCAACCTAAATTTCATGCCTTCGAGTCTGATAAATGAATGACATTAGAATTCAGACCAATTAAGCAAATGTTTGGAAATATGCTAAGAGCAGATTTGTTTTTGAAATATGGGCATAAAATAGTGTTTATTGGAAGTACTTATCACAAGGATAGGGGAAGATAGAGCTTGAGATACAACGAGTAAATTCTTGGTGAAAGAGGTTTTTTTCCCCCTTTCCTTGGCTATGTATTTAATTTCCATGGAAGATACTTGTCCACTCTATAAACATCATTACTATTTGAATCAAAGACACTGTACCAGTGAACCAGTGCAATCTGAAATGTTCTATAACAGAAATTAACCAGTATTAATTTACAACAGTATTTCAGTAGTTAAAATAGCAGTTTTGCAATAAGAAGAAAAAAAATATTGTCTACCATGTTTGGCTCTAGCCATTGATTACTTTTTTGCTTTAACAGCTTTTGTGTGTGTGTGTGTGTGTGTGTGTGCATTCAATTTCCATTCTCGAATCCAGATAGCTCCTGGGAGAGTGCACGCTACCTGCTGGGGCCAAAGCAGTATAGCCCAAACTTACTTACCGCTGCAGGGATAGTGTAAGGTATCTACCATTTAGCTGGGCAGTCACAAGCTGACGATGCTTCCATGAAAAGTGACTACTAGTGACACACTCTCCCCAGACTGAAATCTCCTAACTCTTAATTATGTCCAATCATAAGCCTACGCAGCTTATGAAAATACATGTCAAGGTGTGAAAGGCTTTGTGAGACTCTCTGGGGACTTGTGAAGGTGGATAAGACACGATTGATGTCTGTAAAGAATTCACAGTTCAGAAATGAAGCCAAGAAGATCAATACGTGTTTCGACTCCAACCTGGAAAATGCAAATACAGAAAGGAAGAAGGAGAAGAGCACCTACAGGTGCTCTGTGTCCTGTTTCCAGTATGGCTACACTCCACAGCATTTTGGCCTTGGTAAATAGTATTTTCTTGAATTTCCATTTGCTAAAGTGTCAAATCCTCATCTCTACCCTAAACCATGGTTTTAATGGTGAGAGTGAGGAAATACCTGACAGTAAAATATTGCCCTACAGCCAAACACCTGCTTTTTACCTCCCACAGGGAAGAAATCACAGCCTCTCAACTCTATTTTGCTTTCCCACATCAAGATGTCTACCCCAGGCCTTGCTGCCTTTGGAACCTCCTCCCTTGGTTCAAAGAACATGGACTCTGTCAACGGTAATGTCTTACTGCATGGCACGATTTTATATGAAGTGAAGGGAGCCTCTTCTTCCTGTGTCACTTTGACTTGCAACATTCTAAGAGAGTTTCCAGTTAGACTACAGCCGTAGGGCAGGGATGTATGTGCTATTCTAGCTTGGACACGAGGCCAGGATCTGTAGAGGGTTGTCAGAGAATCTGCTGTTGAATAATCTTCCTTTTCCCATTTTCCACTCTTCTCATTTCTTGTATTCCTCAATGCAGGCATACATCTGATGACTAGCACTGTTCCAGAGTCTCACACACAACAAGCATACTTAATGAACACATGTATGCAGATACACTCATTCCAACTCATGTTCCCTCTAGACTATGCTGCTAGGTGAATACTGACTCAGAGCTCAGATAAGTAGAAGAGCTTAGATCACTTGCTCTTTCTCCCTCACAAAGACAATATTGTTGAGACTTGCATGGTACAGATTTTTTTCTTCTTCTTTAAATATATTTTTATTGTATATTTTCTTAATTTACATTTCAATGATATATCCTTTCCTGGTCCCCCCCCCCAGAAGTCCCCTATCCCATTCCCCTCCTCTTCTAAAAAACAATGACTTCATGAAATTCTTAGGCAAAAAGGTGGAATTAGAAAATATTATCCTGAGTGAGATAACCCAATCACAAAAGAACACACATGGTATACACTCACTGATAAATGGATATTAGCCCAAAAGCTTGGAATACCCAAGATACAATTCACAGACCAAATGAAGCTCAAGAAGAATGAAGACCAAAGTGTGGATGCTTCGGTCCTTCTTAGAAGGGGAATCAAAATACTCGTGAGAGGAAATACAGAGACCAACTGTGGAGCAGAGACTGGAGAAAAAGCCATCTAGAGACTGACTCACCTTGGGATCCATCCCATACACGGGCATCAGTGGGAAGAGATTTTTTTTCTTCTTAGCAAAGAATTTGCTTCATGCCTGACAGAAGTCAAACTCATGTTCTCTGTTATCTGAATAGGACAGCTGACAAAACAATTTATCTGTTGTTTTTGACCACATATGTTTTTGAGTAAGTTTTACTTAATATTATTATAAAAGCACATAGTTTTTAGAAAATCTAGATTTTTATTTCTTTATACATAGGATTTTTTTTTTTTTACTGTGTAAAAGTCTTTGAATGAAAAATACCCCATGAATTACTCAAGATGTACAGGTGTTATTGGTAAAGAAAACTGGCGAGTCGATTTTTTATGCTGACCAGCTGTAAAATGTTGTTTTAGCTTTTGTCACACAACTATGCACTTTTGCTTTTATGAGTTACCCAAATTCTTTTTTTTCCTCTTATTTTCTAGAAATTCTCTCAAAAATCAGGGCTTACGGGAAACACATGGAAAACCAGGACTTTCCCACCCAGAGTAATTTTAGACATTTGAGGTTTGTTTCTTTCTTTTTCTTTCCTCTTCATAAATTCAACTCCAGCTAGGTCTTTCCAATCCCCAATGAGTAGTACTTGTAGATTTCAATGGTCTTGTTGTTTCAATAGCTTTTCCTGATGAGGAAGAAGCTGGAGACAGTCTGAACAAAGCTGATTGTCATCAACTAGTTGTTCACCCAGAGATAACAGAGAAATGCAAAAGGAGTTGCTTAGTCAGTGCATTGGCCACATGAGTTGCGTAGGTGGGTGAATGATTTATACAACCTCTCTTACTTAAGATGATGAGAGGACAACCACATATCTCCCTAGTACACACATTTCCTAGAGGCAACACTGGTCCATGTGGGTATGCTATGTTTTGTTTAATGAATCTCCTTCCACATCTTGACTTTTCAAGTTCTTATCACAGTAAAAGGAAGGAGTGATAATGCACACTTACTTACTAAATAAAACATTTGATCTACGTTCCTGACAAGACAAAAAAAAAGTTCATCTTCAACTGTACTCCTCCTCCCTTCCTAGCTGGCCATACACGGCTTTGTTGGGAACTCCCTAGTTTTATCACTAGCTGCAACATCACAGGATCTCGACAAGGCTGCTACCTCTGACCTTTCAAGAGGTGATCAGCAAAAGTAGTCCCTGTTTGAACTTCTGCTCAGGGACTGAATTGTAGCTAGTGCTTCCCCATGTGGTTCTTCTACAATATCAACTTCTTGCTTTAGTAATTTTATTTCCAGAAATTCTTTGCATCTGTGTACACCCTTGCCAGCCTATGTTAGGAATAAAACCAGGTTCCCTAGCCCTTCCAGTGGCCATCAAACTCTCATAGGGATAAAGATGAGTCATAGAAGAAAGGAAGTTGAGCTGTTACTGCTGAGATTATTGACCAAGATCAAAAACATCATCTAAGGTTACCCATTGAAGTTAAGTCTGGTTCAGATTCAAAACATATTTACAAATACCTTGGCCATATAGATAGGCTTTTCTCATACTAGATTATAACTAAAATAACCCAATTATTTGAACCTACATTCTGCCGTGTGGCTGGTAACCTCTGCTCAAGTACCATGTGTCTGACTCCTCACATCTTCCCAGGTCCACATTCAGAGCTGGCTCTTTCACAGAGTCCTTTCTGCCTTCCAGATGTCCCACCTTGTATTTCCTGCCTATGACATAGGCCATAGGCTTGGTAATTTGCAGGTGGTGCATCCATACAATACACAAAATGTTCTCTCTCAAGACACTTAACAATCTGCGCACAAAGCTCACTGAATCCTTGATGACCCTGCTAGCTTGGGCCCTAGTTGTCCTGATATCAGTTAAATCATACCTGAAAGAGTTCTGACTGAGGAATCTGTAGAACTAATTCCTATTAGTGGGTTGTGAGTTCCTTTATGCCTATTTATGATTAGCTATATAATCTCTAATCATTTTTCTTTCAGTTCAGATATACTTCTACCTGACAAGTATAAAAGTGTATATGCAGAATATACATGTGGCAGCTAGCTACTACCTTAGTAGGGTCTTTCATCATGTAATAGAAATGGTGAAAATTGAGTCAGAGGAATGAAGGCATTAACAGAAGGAAACTGGCTGATGCAAGGTACAGAAAAGCTCTTCTATGTAGCCACAGCTGAACTTGTCAAACATTTTCAGAGAATACATAAATAACTTTTAAAAGTGCCAGAGGATTAAAGAACAAAGGAACCCACTAGCATGTCTGCTAACTTCCAGGGAATCATTTTACAATGTCTTGAGGCTATTACAATTTTCCCCCCTAAACTTTTATTTTTGACTCTTGGTAGACATTTAATGGCTGGGTAAACCCTACATAGAGTAAAATTCCTGTAGGTTAAAAATTAACTTGATGTCTCATAGTTGGCTTATGTTGGGCTTCCCTCTGCTTTCTAACTCTTCTTTCTCCTTCCTTCCCTTTCTCCATCTTTTCCTCTCTCCACCTGTTTGTCTTCTTCCCTTTTTCACTCTTTCTCTTTAGTATACTACTCTGTTGGTCTCCAGTTTTCTCTTTTCATCCTAGTTTTGCTCGGTGATTCTTTCTCTATCTCTCTTTCTGCCCCATCTTCACTGGAATGTGCTCTGAGAAAACAGGCAAAGGAGAGAAAGGAAGGAAAAGGAGAGAGAGACTGAGGGAGAGAGAGACAGAGAGACAGAGACAAGAAACCCAAAAGGAAGAAGCATGAACTTAGATTCTGCTCAATGTCATCTTACTTTCCAAGTGCCTCAAAACACAGAATGAGAATGACTTTGGATAAATCCCTGCAGAAGTGTGAAAGAAGGAATGAAAGGACGGACAATGGTAGCTCAGCACTTGGGAGGCAGAGGTAGGCAGATTTCTGAGTTTGAGGCCAGCCTGGAACAGAGTGAGTTCCAGGACAGTGAGGGCTACACACAGAAACCCTGTCTTGAAAGAAAAAAAAAAAGGAATGAAAGAAGCAAGAGGCTGAATAGCCGAGAGAAATTGGATAGAACCAAACATGACTGCCCAAAGAAAGTCGATGAAATGATTCCTAATGTTATGCTGCTGTACTTATAGACTGGAACCTAACTCAATTGAATCCTATTTAAGCAGACAAGAAAGAGTTAAAAGAAAGCCCATTGAAATAGTTGAGTGGTTTAGTCTTAATGCTTTCATGTGCATTTACATTTTAGCTTTGACTTTATCTCTTACTTGGTCCACAAAGGGAGTCACAAACACTGTGGAGAATAAAAATGTTTAAGGCTAAGTTCTAGGTACTATGGTTTAAAATTTTGATGCTGAAAGAAAGCATTTTCAAAGTGTTTGAAGAATGCACCTCCAAGAGCTATTATCTCTGACCTGTATGAGAACCATAAAGAAGAAATTTAAATTAACTATATTTTTCATTCACATTTTTTAATAACCAGAGTTCTCAACAATATTAAAATGAAATTCCTGTCTATGCAAGACCAACTTTTGCAGTGCACAAGGGTAATCATTCACACCACTGAAGGCATGACTGATCTCACAGCCTTTCAGCAAGTGTTTGCTTAATTAATGTTTAAACATGATATAACATAGCAATCTTTTCTGAGGACTGAATAACAATTACTCATCTTTATCAACCTAATTTATATTATATTTTGCTCAAAATTGAAGAAAAAGAACAAAACATGTAGCTGAAGAGAGTGATCTGTCACTTGTGGTCTGTGCAAGTGCCCTGAGCAGTCCTAGGGCACGAATTCTACAGCCAATCCCAGAACATCCAGAGGAGGCTGGACTCTCAAGAGCTCTAACAAGCCCAGGATTATAGAATGCCAAAGGAGATGGAGACTCCCAGAGCGATGGGTGAGACATGCTGATGCCAGGACAAAGAATGATGCTGACCTGTGAGCTTGCTGAGGGATATGACAATGGTGACTGGGAAGCTGTATTGGACATAGGTTCCCAACCCACCATTGCTTACCTACATCCCTGATGGGATAAGTTGTCTTGCCTCAAGTTTTTAGACCTTGTGGAACAGAGAATCAAAAAAGAGAAGTTATGATGATTCTTGTATTTTTCTTAAATGTGACAAGTTATTTGGACTCAATCATGAACTTGTCTAGAAATCAATCCAATATTGGAAATAACAGTCTGCATTTGGAAGGCTGGTTCTGGACAGTTTCATAGACATATTTGGAAGTTAGCTGCAGTTCTCTATGATGTTATGTTAGCAAGAGATAAAGTTGGGACAGGATCTGGATTTCAAACAAGTATTAGTACATGTGTTAAGGCTCTTTTAATTGTCAAGTTAAAATAATTTTTTTTCTTCTACAGTATTTAATGTAAGTTGCATTGATTGTACATTTTCTAATTGTGTTAGTGTGTTGAAACCTGGCATGTCTGTTATGGAGGTCTATCAACCAGCTTTTGTTTTATTGCCCTGAGTATTATAGAACCTTGGTCTTCTGAAAAAAGTTTGTAAGTATTGGAAGAAGTGAGTTAGGCTTTAAGCAGAAGCAAAAGGGTAGTAGGCTAGATTATTGCAGGTATAACAGCTTCAATTGCATTAATTGCTAGCACTACTGCTTCTGCAGTTAAGTATTTAGCAAAAAATGTTACTAATGTGTTGAGTATATAAGAGAATTTAGATAGACCTTTGGAACAATGGGTTGATGCTCTTTATCCTACTCAAATTACTGGAAGGTGGTTCAGAGTTTAAGGGTAAGGAGCCAACTTTTGTATCATTCCAAATATCATTGGATTTGTGTTATCATTTACAATGATAGTCATTATAATTAGGAAAAACTTTAAAGACATTTGCAGTGTATTTGGCATAATTCTAACACTGCTCTGGATGTTTTAACTTTGCAGAGTGAGCTTATGAATTTAAAGAATGCTGCTCTGCTGTATATTGATGGGGCAGATACTGCTGATACAATTACCAGTGATCTGAGGTCAGTATTTCTATTTTGGTCAAGCTTCAAGAATAGCATGTATAGCTTGATCATGCTAGCCCTTATTGTCCTGGGAATACTTTTATTCCTGCCCAGCATGTTAAAGTTTGTTTTTAACAACATCAACATGATGGCAGCCAAAGTTCATTTAAACTGAAAATGGACCCACAAACAGAGTTATTAATTTAACAGAGTGGCAAGCCAAGGACAGGTAAGGTTCTAAACAGAGCCTTACCAATCTAAGACAGAAGCACATTGCTTTTGATAATGCATATTCCACAATAGGTAAGGAAGGCATTCTTGTCAGAACGACCTAACACAGGATCAGTCTTATTTATGAAATAAAAAAGAGGGAGAGGCAGAGAGCTTTTGGGGTTGCTTGGCAAGAATCTGACATTGGCCAAGGACAAGGAAATGGGATTCAGGCAGGAATCTGACATTAGGCTAGAACAAAGAAGTAATTTCAGGAAAGAATCTAAATCTTAGGCTAGAACAAAGAAGTAGGATTCAGACTTTGAAAGTGAAAATGACTTTGGCCTAGAACAGGGAAGGAGGCTCAGATATTTTGTTCATCCTGATAAGCCCTTAGAAATAGTGATCAAGGGAGTGATCACGGAATTTTGTTTACTGCCTTACTTGTTCTTTGACTATTTGTGTTTATTTTCTTTTTTTTCTTGACTATTTGCATTTGTTGTATTGCTAGTTCCTCAACCTAGAATTCTCCTCAATACTTGCATGTAATTAAAATGGCATAAAAGCAAAAAGGAGGAGGGGAGATGGGATAGAGGATTGGGGGCATGGGAAAAGAGGTGACATCTGAAATCTAAATAAATAAAATATCCAATTAAAAAAAAGAGAGAGAGTGATCTGTCAGTACTTCAGTTTAATAACATGCCTTCTATTCTAGCCTCTCCCTCTGGATGAGAATCAGTATGACCTCTCTCTACTTAAGCAAAGTGTCATGAACTAATCTTCCCTTCTACATAGCTAGCATGGTGTGTGACCCCAGGATCATTAAATTTGACAGAAACTCTGAAAAACGTAAATATTGTAGGTATCTGGCACATCTTGTTCTAGAGTTTTGGATGAATTATATTTTCTCTTTTGAGTTTATAACGTTTTTTCTCTTTTCCATTTTCTCCACACAAACCCTCCCATATAGTATTCCTTGCTCTTTATAATTCATGGCCTCTTTTTCATTAGTTGTTATGTGCAATATATTTCATCCTCTAAATAAGTGACCACAACCTGTTCAAACTTTATAATGTTATTTGGATAAGTATTCTCAGGCTTGAAAATTTGATATCGAATAACCAATAATACTTTTTATTACAAAACAAGCAATTAAAAAGATTAAAGCAAAAACTAAAAGGACAATACTTCACTGCTTTCAAGAGAAGTCCTCCCAAGTAGGGTAACTGCTATTGTTGAGTGTAGAGAGAAGAAAACTTGAGTGAGATCACAGCAATTGTATGTTCAATGAAGTGGCTTAATTTACAAAGGGTATGAAGTAATGGCTCAGTCTGCTTGTGAAGAATTTCATTTGTGCTATATGTCATAAAGAGGGAGATAAAATCTTCAACCAACTCATCCAGGACACAGTTCATAATTCAGCAACATTGGGAAAATGACAAACTGGCAAAATGTATATATGTATGTATGTACATACATATATACATGTATTGGGAAAGCTAGGCTGACTCCATGACAGGCTTCAAATTGGCAGTTCAGGAGATAAGTCCTAAATCTCCGTTTTCAAGAACTGGGCAAGCCCAGGCAAATCAGTTGCTAGAAAAACCTCCAACCTTCAGGCAACTAATCAGAAACTGTCCAGCCATCAAAATCTGCCAGGCCACCTGGCCTCAGGCAAGGACAATGGGATAGTAGCAGTCTCCAAACTTCTTCAGCAACAGTTTCCAGATTTTCCTTACAACAGTTTCTACCTCCCCACTCCCACTCTCACCTCAATCCCAGGCCCCAGGAATGGTTCTAGAGTGACCTTAGAGATAAAGCCAAGATTAAAATAGAGGTAACCTACCTCTCCCATAATTCCCCTAATGTGCATAGATTCAGCCTGTATGCTCACTTTGGGGTATCTCTGTCTTGGTAGTGGGAGACTCTGGCATGCTTGACTTCTGCAGAATAAAACACTCTTTTCATTTATATACTATTTGAGTCTGGGGTATCATTCTTTGGCAAGTCATGGAACTTTCATATATATGTATAAATGATACCTTTTACTGTCCACCAAACTAAACTTATAAAGAGTTAAAGGTGGTAAGTTTTAAGGCAAATATGAATCGATTGAACTAACCACTCCTGAGGAAGTGTTGGTTTGAAGCTTACAGAAATATTCTTATTTTATTTGAAATCATCAAAGGAATTTGTGTTGATGACTTTGCCTAGCTCTGTCCCAGTAACTGACAGAAACCATGTAAGTAGAGGAGGATATTCGTTTTTGCACTTAGTTTGAAATTACCATGATAGGTTTGAGTCTACCATGGCAAAAAAAGGCATGGTATTGAGCCCCTCACTCATAGTGGTAGGAACAGGGAACAGTGTCACACCAACACCATGGCCTCTGAGGAACTAGAGAGGCAAGCAGGAACCCTCCAAAGACCCAATCTACTTCCTTAAGCTAGATTTCCTAGTGATTCTCCTACCTCCTCCATTAGGGTCATTAGAGAACAGACATTCAGAACACAAGCCTGTGAGGCGGGAAGCAGTTCAGATCCACACCTTAGGGGAGTCCTGTAACTTACTACCCCCACATGTACTCTTTTGAAGAGGAGGGATTCTTAGGAGAGCAACAGAATGTTCAGTGATGAACATAGTGACCTGAACTTGTTGAAACTTCCTTCCCAAGTACTCTGCATGAGATGAACAAGAAAACACAGGCATCAAGGAAGCAAAGGGATGAAATGACTCATCTACTTTGGGGACAGAATAACATATTTTGGGATTAGGACTCACTCAGTTTCCTGTTTTGTCATTTCCCAACATTAGAGACTTGAACAAGAACTCCCTAGATGTTTATTGACATTCCATCAAAAACCATCAGTCATGGCCAATTCCTTTTTGTTTTTCTTTTTTTTTTTCCTTTTTTTTTAAATGTTCACAAGTATTTTCTGCCAACATAGTCCTATAAAACATATGATACTTGTGCTTTTATAAACACAGTTGTAAATTAGAAGAGTATACTTTCTCTGTCTTCATGCTTTTGATAAACAATTTTTAAAAAGGCAGAAAGTCACTAACGGTTCTAGGCTCTCTTGCTTTAGAAATTACTGAAGAGTTCCTAAAATTCCTTTTGTGAGTTATATCTTCTGATGTTTGTCATATTAAAAACAACAAAATAAACTAGAACTGGAAGCATAATTATTTATAGATTTATATTACCTGATGTAGGTAACAATCAGGAAAATTACATTCCTGCAAGTTTCTTTATATTGAAAACTACTGGGCTCTCATATTATCTTTGGCATTTAGTTATATTAATGATCTAAAATGTCTTCTCTGGAACACTTCACAGAACTCATATTTTTGATCTGGGGAGGTGGCTCAGGTAAGTTTACTTGCTGCTCAAACATGAGAACTTTGTTCAAATTCCAAGAACCCATGTAAGAAGCTAGCCCTGGCTGTTGCCATCCGTAACTCTATGATTGTGGGAGTTAGTTGGGAGGTAAAAGAGACAGGAGGATTTTTGGAGCTTGCTGGCTACAGCTGATTCTGGGATCAGTGAAAGACTTTGTTTCAATAGAATAAGGTAAAAAAATAATAGAGTAGAGCATGCCTGAGATGACCCCTGCCCAGTGCCAGAATGCACAAGCAGGGCATAGCAATGTGATATGACCCTAGACATCCAGAGGCTCCTGGACCCATTAACGTGAGAAAGTAATTGATGGACAGGTAGAAGAGAAAGAGAAGCAGAGAGATGTGTGTACACTGAAGAAAGGTGGAACTGGAGACTCGAGGTTAGTGAGGAACAGCCTGATGTGAGTAGCTATGAATCCTACCTGAGTTCATGGTAAGGTCCTGGCCCACTCTGCCCCAAGAGCAAAGTTTGAGTCCATGGCCCTGCAGCAGTGGGGGTCAGTTATCATCAAGGACCATGCAGACATCCCTAGTCTGGGCTACTGGCTGGGGCTGTGTTAATGTCTGGGTGCTGTGCAAGGCTGCTCCCTCTCCTTACTTGGGCATTTTGGGACAGCCCAGGGTATGAGAACAGGAGAGCTGTCCTTGCCCAGATCCAGGGCTTTGAGTTGGCCTATTCCAACATCTACCCCATCCATAAACTTCTGGAGCTCATGAAAGGGCCAACTCAGCAAATCCAAAGCTGCAGGATCTCCATGACGCAGAGCAGCAACTGGATATATGAGAGAAGTTCTGGTGAGGATCCAGTATTGATAGTATAGCAGAAGCCAGTGGCCATGAACCAGACCAATGACTGATTCCAATGAACATCTGAAAGTAAATATGTGAGGACAGAGGGGTATACTGTGGGACATACTACAGCTTTTACAAGACTGATTTTTATTTGTTTTGTTTGTTTTTTTCTTTTGGAGGAAAGGTTGCAAGTATAATGGGTTGATATGAAGGGAATTGGGATGCATGATATTACATTTATAAAGAATCAAGAAAAAAATAAGAAAAAAAGAGCAAGTCACCTGACATATTCCTCTTGTATTTTTATTCCTCTCGTACTCTCATGGGTATACACACACACACACACACACACACACACACACACAGACATTGTTCTTGCATATCTCCTGGTATTTACATAAAACTCCTCTCCTGAAAGTTGAAATCTCAGGCTATGTCCCAGTCCTGCTGGAGGGAGACTCATTTTCACAGGCTTTCCTAATTCTTCACATGAGTATTAGTTAATAGAAAGACACTGGTTCCTTTATTTTCATCTCCAACAGATTTCTCACCCAAGAAAGAATATATCAAGGAAAGCAGAAGACCAGCAATATGTGGCATTTCCCAGCTGGGAATGTTTAATACGTTAGCAATCATCATTATGGTTTGAATCAGTCTCCCTCAAATGTCCACGTGTTTAAAGATTGGGCTCCCATCCCATTCCTTTCTCCTTTTCTTAGCCATGAAGTAAACATCTTTGTTGTGCATGCCTCCTCCATGATTTGCAGTTACATTAGAGACCTGAAAGCAATTGGGTCAACCAAGCACGCACTGCAGCTTCCGGTGCAGGAACTCAAATACATCTTATCGCTTTATATGTTGATCATCTCAAGCATTCCTAATCACTTTATTCTAACGAGCTAACAAATAAAAACCTGGCACAGCTAGCTTAAGGCAGGGACTCAACCACTTGCCTGGTCCCTATACATCCCAGTGGCCTTCTCTACAGTAAGAAGAACCGCTGTGAAGCAAAGGAGCTTCGTGTAGGATCTTAGCCCTTTGGCTTTCACTGTCAATTGTATTGTTATTCACTTAACCACTATTTCATTTTACAGAATTATGGGCTTCATTGTGACAGACTCGTGGATATATAAAAGTATTTTGCAAATACTCTCTTTAGTATTACTCTTCTTCCAATCCTTCTTTACACAAATAGTCATCTACCTACTTTCATGTTTTTAAGACACACACACACACACACACACACACACGAAAGAGAAAAGAAGTGTTTGTCTTGCTGAGTCTTACTTATTTTATTTAACATAATGATTTCTTGCTCCTCCTAATCTGTTTCAAATAGTATAATTTTGTCTTTAGGTCTAAAATTTTTACAAGTTTATGTGAGTGTATACCCCCACCCACCCACACAGTTTTCTTCATTCATTCACCTATTGATAGATATGTAAATGATTTTACAAATTAGCTATTGTGAGTTCTGTTTTGATGTACATGTAAACAAGGGTATCCCTAATAAATATTAAATAATTCATGTGGGTATATACACAGAATGTTATAACTATATCATATGTGTTTCCTTTTTGAGGAACCACTATACTGATTTCCATAGTGGTTGAACTAGTCTATATCCCTAGAAACAGTGTATAAGTGACCATGTTTTCTATTAGGGAAATTTTAGTAAGGAAAAAGAAAAGACAGAGGTGGTTGTAGGATTTCATGGATATTGAAGCATAAACACACAAAAAGCAATGAACACGTGTTTAAAATTAGCTGTAAGAGAATATATAACACAAGCTTTAGTAGCTTTAGCGGGGAAGAAAAAAGAGACAAGAATTTTTAAATGTCAATATCTTAGAGTTTTAATAAATATTTTATATTTTATTTTTATAAATATATTATCGTTATTATCTGTGTTTCTTTGTGCTTATGTGTCTTGAATATGAGTGTGTGCTTGTGTGTGATGTGTACATGTTGGCATGTATGCAATAGCGTGTACTACATGTGCAGGTCAGAAAACAAATTTATGAAATTTGGTCTTTCCTTCTATTTTTACCTTGGTTCTTGGATCAAATTCAAGTTCCCAAGCTCAAGAGATAAGCATCCCTATACATTCAATCATCTTATTGACCCAGATTTAACTTTGATATTAAGAAATGTACTCTGAACAGCATGAAAAGAGATGAAGTATATTGGAATGATGTTAGTATTATGGTTTAAAAAACTCAGCGTAAGTTTGTGTGTCTGTACCTGGGACAGAATGTTGTCATCTACAGCTTACATAGGTTGCTAAAGTTTTTCTTGAACTTTATAAAGAAGTTAGGGTTAGGGCAGGAGTGATGGGTCGGCAGTTAGGAGAACTAGCAACTCTTGCAGATGACCCAAGTTTGGTTTACAGCTCCCATATCTGCTGCTTCACAACCTCCTGTAATTTCAGGTCTAACAGATTAGACACCCAATTCTGGTCTTTCTACATATCTGTACTTACATTTATATCCACATAGACACATATTTTAGAAAATAAAGATAATATTCTATTTCCCCTTGTTAATGAGATTCAAGCATCCCTGCTTGGGTTATCCTGATTACTTAGCTTATTTAGGGCTGTGCTTTGTAGCATGGTTATCCTGAACATTATGACTAATGTTTACTTGAAAATGACCACATACCATGTTTATCTTTCTGAGTCTGGGTTACTTTACTCAGGATTACGTTTCTGGCTCCATCCATTTGCCTTCAAATTTGATGATGTCTTTGTTTATAATAGCTGAATAGTATTCCACCACCGTGTAGATGTACGACATTTCCTTTATCCACTCTTTAGTTTAGAGACATCTATTTTTTTTCGAGTTTTTGGCTATTACTAATAAAACTACTGTAAACATAGTTGAGCAAATGTCTATGTACAATGGAGCTTCTTTTGGGTATATGCCAAAGAATAGTATCCGGGTCTTGAGGCATATCTATTCCTAATTTTAGGAGAAACCACCAAATTTACTTCCAAAGGGCTTCTACAAATTGGTTCCCCCACCAGCAATGGAGGAGGTCTACATATCCTCACCAACATGAGCTGTCTTTTGAGTTTTTGATCCTACTCATACCGACAGATGTAAGATGAATCTCAGAGTTGATTTGATTTGCATTTTTCAGATGACTAAGGATGTTGAACATTTCTTTAAATGCTTCTCTGCATTAGAGATTCCTTTGTTTGAGAATTCTCTGTTTAGCTCTATACCCCATTTTTTCCATTGGGTTATTTGGTTTATTGATGTTTAATTTCTTGAATTCTTTATATATTTTGTAGATAACAGTCCTTTGTCAGATGTGGGGTTGGTAAAACTCTTTTCCCATTTGGCAGGTTGCTATTTTGACCTTTTATGGTATCCTTTGCCTTACAGAAGCTTTTCAGTTTTATGACATCTCATTTAATAATTGTTGATCTTAGTGCCTGAAATGTTGATATTCTTCTCAGAAAGTTGTATTCTGTACAAATCTATGCAAGGAAGCTCACCACATTCTCTTCTATTAGATTTAGTGAATCTGGTTCTATGTTGAGGTCTTTGATACACTTTGACTTGAGTTTTGTGCAGGGTGATAGATATGGATCTGTGTATATTCGTCTATATGAAGACATCCAGTTAGACTAGCACCGTTTAGTGAAGATGCTTTTATTTTTATATTGTATAGTTTGTCAAAAATCAAGTGTCCACAGATGTGTTTACTTCTGGCTCTTTGATTAGATTCCATCAATCAACCTGTATATTTTTATGCTAATTTGTATTATTTCTACGTAGTACAAAGTATAATCAGGAATGGTGATACCTCCAGGAGTTCTTTTTATTGTACAGGATTGTTTTAGCTATCCTGGGTTTTTACTTTTCCATATGAAGAAACTGAGTATTTTCGTTCAAGATTTGTAAAGAACTGTATTAGAATTTTTGATGGGAATTTCTTTTGTTAGGATGGCCATTTTTACTATGTTAATCCTATTGATCCATGAGCATGGGAAATCTTTTCATCTTCTAATAACTCCTTACATTTCTTTCTTCAAAGATTCAAAGTTCTAATTATACACTTTTTTGTATTTCATTTGCTTGGTTAGAGTTACACCAAGATATTTCATATCATTTGTGGCTATTGTAAAGGGTATTGTTTCCCTAATATATTTGTCAGCCTATTTATCACTTGTGTAGAGGAAGCCTACTGATTTCTATGAGTTAATTTTGTATCCAGTCACAGTGCTGAAGGTCTTTATCAACTGTAGAAGTTCCTTACAGTTTTGGGATCTCTTATGTATACTATCATATCATCTGTGAATGTGTTACTTTGACTTCTTCCTTTCCAATTTCTATCCTCTTGAACTTCAGTTGTCTTATTGCTGTAGCTAAATCTTCAAGTACTATATTGAATAGATATGTAGAGAATGGGCAGTCCTCGTCTCATCACTAATTTTGGTGGATTGCTTTTAAATTTTTCTCCATTTAATTTGATGTTGTCTATTGGGTTCCTGTACATTGTGTTTATTGTGTTTACGTATATACCTAGTATCCTTGATATCTCCAAGGCTTTTATCATAAAGAGGTGTTGGATTTTGTCAAAGGCTTTTTCAGCCTCTAATAAAATGATAATGTGACTTTTATCCAGGAGGGAGAGGACTGTGTGTGAGAGGGGGTGGGGATGAGAAAAGGAGGAATATGGTGTGGGAATGGCAGAGAGAGAGAGAGAGAGAGAGAGAGAGAGAGAGAGAGAGAGAGAGAATATGGAGAATATATAGAACAACTCGATCATCAGAAGCATCTCTTGCATGAGCTAGAAACCTAGACCACTGAGAACTCCAAGGAATCTGAGGGTAAGACTAGCTAAGACTCCTAGCAATAGAGATGTGAAGCCTGAACTGAACTAGCCACATCGTATAACCAGGGAAGACTTCCAGTGGAAGGATTGGAACACCAACCTAGCAACAAAACCATTGACCCACAATTTACCTTGCCTATAAAATGTGCAGTGGCAAAACATGGAGCAGACTTTGAGTGAAAGGCCAACCAATGCTGGCAAAGGTTGAAATCCATGCCATGAGAGAGAGCCCCCCACACACACCTGACACTGTTAATGATAATGTGCTATACTTATAGACAACAGCCTAGCATAATTATCATCAGAAAGGTTTCATCCAGTATTGGATGGAAACAGATGAAGAGATCAATCACTAGCCAAATCTTAAGTGGAGCTTGGGGAATACTATGGAAGGGGGAGAGGAAGTATTAAAGGAGCCAGAGATGTCAGGGACATCACAAGAAAAATTACATAATCAACTTTCCTGGGTCCATAGGGGTTCACAGAGACTGAACTCCCAACTAAAAAAACATCCATGAGGTGGACCTAGGGCCTTTATACCTATGTGAGAGTTGTGTACTTGGGTCTTCATGTCAGACTCTTAAAGTGAGAGTAAAGTCAGTGTCTCTGACTCTGTTGCCTGCCTTTGTATCCCTTCCTGTAACTGAGATTCCTTGTCTAGCCTCATTAGTCTTACTGTGACTTGATCTGCCAAGGCTGGTTGATATCCAAGGGAGGTCTCCTGTAAAAGGAGAGATGAAGGGTCCTGTGGGGGTGGAGATCAAGAAACTGGGAGGAGATGAGGAAGTAGAAGCGTCAATAGGGGGTGTAAAGTAAATAAATAATTTAAGAAGTAAAGGCACTAAGTAGAGGATACTTATTGTACGGGGATCCCATTTCATGATTCCATTTTCCTTCAAAAGAAAGCTTGGAAGAGTCTCTTTGATGAGATACATGTGAGCCAGGGAGAAATTCCTCGAAAGCACTGTCAGCCAGCATTGAGGACTATGTACTCTGCATCAAAGAGATCCCTGCGTTTTCTCTTGCTCTAAATAAATTCAATGAGACACTTGTCTTGACTACAGGTGGTTCTCACTTACAGCACGTTGACTACTAATGACTCACAAGCTCTCTGCTCTGCCAGTTTCTCAGAACCCTGGCAGGAAACCACACACAGCTGCTGTTATTGCTGCTGCTTCTGACACTTAAGACATTCTGGCCTGGGTCTTTGACTTCAGCTGACCTCCTCACAGCTTACACAGTTTCCTCAGATTTTGGTTGCATTCTCTTGGCTATTTGATCTTAAGTATCCTCTGTCCCTAACATAGTGTCCAAAATTCTGCAAATTAGCCCTGTGCACCTCTTGTTCATTTCACACAAACATTAACAAGTAAATATGTATTAGGTACTTACTAGGTAACAATAACTGTAGGTTTGGATACATGACTATATTTCCTTCAAGACGACGATGACTTGGTTTATGACTAGTAATATTTTGCTCATGGGTCCATTTAGGTTTGAAAGTGAAGCGACACTAGAGTAAACCAAAAGACTTCATGTAGGGTAGAGACAGTTGTTCAAAGTTCCTGACTCCAAGTTCTGTTCCCTTTCTAAGAATCATACCATCTTTACTAAAGAAACCCTTTGCTATTCACTTTTATACATAGATATTTCTTTTGGGAGTATCATCAACAAACCATATATTCTTTGTGAACTTAATTTTACAGATTCCTACACTGCAGTTTGTAGGTTTGTTTAAACTAAAAAAGGCAATTTCTATAACTGTGGTACAATGCAGTGACAGCAGAAAAGTTATTATTTCACCAAAAAAGGGAATCTGGTCAAATATACTAAAAGATATATTCATGCTGATTGTTTCAGGATTGTAAATTGTATTTATGAGGCAGTTTGAATGCTGAGGCCAGCAGGAGTTTGAGCTTTGAGAATACCAGGCTTGACTTGATCCTCAGCTCTGTCATGTAATTTTCTCCCCTATGAAAACCTCAAATATACTCATTTCTGTCTGTGAAATTAGGAAGATACTAATTTTGTTATCAGTTATAATAACGTTTCCCTTGCAGCAGTCCTGTTGGGTGGGAGTGGTTTGTTGTAGTACATGTAGTAGTCTTTGCATGTAGATCTTCAAGGATAATAGATCACCCTGCTGAAAGACTGTGTGATAGGAAAGGGATGGAATATCATCAGAGGAGATGCTTATGTGTGCCATCTGCATGGGAAAGCTATTGGTGAACTGGTCTGTATTAACAAGGCAGTGGGTTTCAGTTGTGTTCAGGGCAGGAGTTAATGTTGTTTTCCAGTTTATTCTTGTGCAAGCACTGGACTTTCTTACTTCATACTGGTCTCTCTTTCCTGTCCTAGGATCAGAGTCTTTTACCCTCTCTCTCACCTTTCCACACTACACACCTACTCAAAAGTCAAAACAAAACCAGATAAACAATTAAACAGTCCCTCAGTGACTTTTTTACCCAGTTGTACCACTTGACCCTATTCAAGGGTCTGGGATGTTATTGAACACCAGTAGCCCAGAGCCTGGACAAAGTAGGTGGATAGTAAATATTTTTGGAGTCAATGGATTGTGTAAACATTTCACAAGTCCCTTCTATCATACCCTTTTCAGTTCATGGCATTGTTCACTAACTCCTGTTACTGCTACAGGAAAAACCTTGAAATAGTTCTCATTCCTAATATTTATTTGGTCAGTAAGACCTGGCAGTTAGACCTCAAAAATAACTCTGTGTTCATGTCTTTGTCACTTCTGTTATATATGCCATAGAGAGTGTTGTCAGCATCTGTTAAATGATCTCTTTATTCCTATCTGACCTAATGTCTTACCTACTTCTTTTTTTTACATAACACTTTATTGATTGTGAATTTCATATCATGCATCCCAATCCCACTCATCTCCCTGTCCCTTAGTCCATGCCCTCTGCTCTTGCAACCTCCTTCTCAACAGAAAAAATAATTGTGGAAACTGTAGTGTGTCACAGTGTGTCCCACATTATACCCCTTTGTTCACACTTCTTTGCTTGCTTCATTGCAGTGAGTCATTGGTCTGGTATGAGGCATCTGGCCTCTGCTACACTATTAATACTGGAACCTTATTGGAATTCCTCTTGGATATCCTCTTGTAGCCTCATGTCACTGAGATCCTGAAGTTTTGCATCTATATGACTTGCACCTTCATAAGCTCCAACAGTTAATAGAAGGGGTAGATGTTTGGTGGGCCAACTCAAAGCCCTGGATTTGCACCTGGGTAGTATCTGAGCTGGTCATCCCTCCAGCTTTCCACCAACCACACCACAAGGGTAAGCTCTCCAGCACTGCCCAGGCTAGCTCATTCAGGGCCACAGCTGGCAAGGGGCGGGGGGGGGGCTGTCCTGCTCTCATGACCTCAAGCCAGCCCACCTTCACTGATGCAACCAGGGTCAGCTCTATTGTGTTGCCCAGGAAAAGGTACATTGCTCATTTTTCTGAATGCTGCCACAGACAAGGGGCTGGACCTTGCTCTTCTGCTCTCATGGCTGGTTCACCAATATCCCCACTACCAGGGCCACTAGAGCTGGCCCTGGTTAGGTACAAGGCTCATTCTTAGGAACGTTGTGGTAAGTGAGGGGCTGGGACACCTTTGCAACTCTTATGACCCCAGGGCCAGATCTCCCACCTGCTTTGAAATTCTGCATTCAATTCTGCAGAACACTGATTCTTACAGTACTAAGTTCAAGATCTTAAGCATCATACCAAAAAGACAGAATCAGCACCCCAGATTCCTTCCTACGCTCCACCATCAGCCTACCATCTCCACTTTTCCAACTTGTAGGATTAAGTTCCAGTTCATAAGCACCTCTTGCTTTCTTTAGTTATTTGCTTTTGCTACTTTAATAATGTTTTCTCCTCATATTTATATGAATAAATGGCACCTTTGAAGACATATTTAATTCTAAGTACAGAGAAAAAACATCTTGCCAGGTGCCACTTCCTCAAAGAGAAATCCAACTCTTCTGGAACCATGCACACTGCACAGAATTAATTACTTTTGACACACTTCTGAACCTAATGGGACCACATGGGACTATGGTGATTTCTGAGAAAAAGTAAAAAAACAGTCCATTTCTTTGCATCTTCATAGGTCTCATTTAACAAGTTACCACAAGCCTAGTGACACAAGGCAATATTTTTTTCTTTTGTAGTTTGGAAGGTCATCTGATTAATAACATTTCAGATTCCAGATGAAGTCATCAATGGGCAGGGCTTCTTCAGGTGGTTCGAGAGGTAATTTCTGATCTCTTCACCTTCTCATGGACTCCAGAATTTATCATCTTTCAGCCGAGCCCTCTGACTATTTTCGTTTAGTGTTCATCTTGCAAGAACTCTTATCAAAATATAGAGTTGGAAGCCCAGATAGAAAAAAATCTAGCCAAACCTTCTATTATTAACCTACAGATAATTTACTACCAAGAACTGGTTCATGCAATTGTGGAATCTCAACAGTAAATCCAATATCCATAGAACAAGCTGTTAGGAAGCACATATGTGATGTCATGGCTACTTTGCTAAATAATAGTACATCATGAGCCTTCTCATCCTTGTGGCTGTGCTCTTTCTCAACACTCATTCTGCACTTTGCTCATTTCTGATCTTGGCTAATGGTCATGCTGCCATGAGCATTAGACTAAAAGTGATAATTAAAAGGAGAAAATGACAAATAGCTATCCAACATTAAGTACTTAACATATATTTTTCAAATAAATTAATCCTTCTGCTCATTTAAAATGTTTTAAAAACTATCTCATTACTGTTTATTTGAAAGCAGTTGAAACATTTTATTATTTACTATTCCATACCCATTACTTTCTTTCTAATTTCTCTCAGAACTATGAACATGAAAAATTTCCCAATGGTAGCCAGTACCTGTACACAAACTCCCTTAGATAAGTTCCAATAAGTCAAACATATTACATCCTAAAATTCCCTCAGAGGTGACCATATTTTAAAATCAAACAGGTTGTAAAGTGTTACTTAGTTTTACTCATGTTGAATCCCCAAAGTTGAAACCACCATTACATACTCTTAACTGCCTTGAAAACTGTAGTAACACATCATTATTTTATAGTTTGTACATTCCCATGAATTATAAAATATATTTATCAGAGGCTTTGTTTATCTTCTGCTGTTTTGTTCAAGTATTTAGTTCATTAAACCTAGGTATTGAAGTATATGAAAAATGCAATGTTCGTTGTTATTTCTAGCTATTTTAATACTTCAATTTTATCTAGATATTTGAATTTAACAATAAAGAACACTGCAAATAATATTTATCATCTACCTATCATCTATCTATCTATCTATCTATCTATCTATCTATCTATCTATGTGTATACACACACACACACACACACACACACACACACGTGTATATATGTTTGATTTTTAATTTCATCTATTAAGGGGATCAGATCCAAAAGTTCCTGGCTAAGTTATTCCATCTTTAGTATTTCTTAAGAGTCTTAGTTTTGTGCCTACTTTCTTCAGTATTACCCTGTTACTATTTCTGGTCATAGAAGCTCCCCTCTTTTGTGTCTCATCTTTTCAAACATGCATGTACCAAAGCCCTTAATCTAGACTTACTAAGTACCTAAAGCCTATTAGTGTTTTTGTCTCTCTGTGTACAACACTTAAGTTTAGACATAGAATTCCACTTCTTACCCAGAACTCACTTAATCTCTTCTCCCATAAAGAGGTTCTAGTCATATGATCTTTCCTATACCAGCCCACCTCCTTACTCAAGCTTCTTGAAATCCTGCTAAGTCCAGAATCTATGTCTAACAGATTAGAATACCAGACAATATGGACAGGCTAACTTGTTAAAACTTTTCAAATTGGGTCAACTACCCAGAGAATTCTTGAGCTTGTTTGGTGTGAAAACTTGAGTCAGGTACATTCTGTGGAATATTTTAATTTGAGTTTCTGTTAAATTGCCTGGAATGATGCCAAGCCATGTGTTATTCATGATGTGTTTCTCCGCCCTGCCTCCTCCACTATTACCCACATTCATCTGACCGTAAAAGGCCTTCTAACTAGGGCAAACTCATCCGTGTTTGGGTTCTTCAAATGTTTCAAGCTATTTTTCCAACTGTTGAGGTTTGGCAAACTATTGTTAGATTTTTGCCAAGGTGGTTATTTTTTTTCTTTTTAATTTTCATACTGGGGTGTATTGCCAGGGAAATATAGTCCATATGTTTCTTATGTATTTATACATAACTCATGAAAATGTTTTTTAATCATTATGTATATTCACAATATCTGCATGTGATTCCTCATTTATCACTTGGTATCTTTAGAAATATTTCACCTCTTGCATTTGGATAAAAAGTATTGAACCAATTGTGATTCTGATAGAGCAATGCCTTGCAAAACTGACAGAATGATTTTTCATTTCTTGCTTTACTTTTATCTGAAGTAAATGTCCTATTTTGACTAACTCATCAAAAAGTTAGGTTAGTGAAAACAACTAATAAGTAACACATGGAAGCTGTTAGCAATGAATGGGGAGTGAGCTTTTCACATTGTGTTCATAATCACGGGCCCCAAAAGAATTTTCCTCTTTTTCCACTCTTTAGTAGGAAACTTTTCCCAGAAGTTAATCCAACCCAAGTCCTCAAGAAGGACTAATCAGGATTCTTTTCATTTTTTTAAGCATACACTAACATTTTCTTCCTTAACTTTAATCTCCATGTCTAAAGACGTTATACACTCATATTAGGTTAGAACATTTTGTCTCACTTTTCAAACATGTCTTATTATCATTTTACTTAATTAGTATTTTACATGCATTTTCTCTGAGGCCCCCACCATATCTTTAAGCTACTGTCACTGTCATCATCACCAACAGGTCTCCTTTCCCATGGCTTTCGGGCTCTAGCAGTCTCTGTATTCAACATAGACTGAGACATTAGAGGACTATACTTTGTTCCTGAATAGATATTTCTCAATCTTAAAGACAAGTATGTACATTTCAACTCCTGCATGGTTAAAGTAATTGTTACTTAGGGATTATAACTCACATGTAATTTTAAATTTTTTATTTATTTTTGAAGATATTTTTATTTCTATTTAATGTCAATCACCATTTTGTCTGTATGTAAATCTGTGTGTCACTTGACTGCCTGGTGTCAAATGACAACAGAATATTGTGTCAGTTCCCCTTGGACTAGAATTACAGATGGTTGTGAGATGGGTTGTGGTCTGGGAATCAAAGCAAAGTTGTCTGGAAGAATGGTCAGTATGCTTAACTACTGAGATGTCTGTTTAGCACCTACAATCAAATTTCTAATGATCAAATATTATCTTTGTAACTGTGAGAATTTATGACTATAAACTCAAAAGATGAGATCTGGGATAAATCACAGGTATGTTTTAAATTTTCATGAAAATGGAGACATGTGTTCTTTATCAGCAAGATAACAAAAATAAAATAAGTAACAATCATCCCAAGAGGCTTTAAGAAAAGAAGAGAAAAGAAAAGGAATATTTAGAAATTATGGAGGTAACTTAGAAGTGTCAACTGATAGCATAGAATAACAGGATAGTAACAGTGATAACAGTCATGGAGAACGGGGATCAATTTCCAAGTAAGAGTGTTTAGAAAGGGAATTTTTTCAAAGGAAAAAACATCACCAGCTTGAGCCAGCTCAATATAAAACAACACAACAAAACAAAAATCCCCAAAACAACAACAACAAAAACAAAAACCAAACACCTTTGAGGCAAACACATTAAACTGTTGCCTATTCTTGACTTCTACTGAGCAAATCCATAAACCAGATGACAAGATCTTAACTGGCTTCCATGAGCCATGCATTAGAGGCCTGGTAACCACCCCATGACTCTTTTGGAAGGAAGTGGGACCTTTAGGAAGTTGGACCTATTGGAAGAAAGTTCAACTATTGTGCATGTTTCCATGCAGGTGATTTTGAGACCCCTCCTCATTCTCATTGGTGTGCCCCTCTACCAATAAAATGATCACCATTGCCATGTTCTCTTCCCCAGGATATGTCCTAAAACAAAGGAGCCAAGCAGACATGGACTGATACTTCTGAAAGATTTTCTCCTTTACATGGTTTACATGAAATATCTGTTCACATCAATGCTAAGTTCATTAATATATCTTTGGATATAGTCTAAACAGGTCAGCTTTCTATGTGAGATAGAGAAAAAGGGAAAAGATAGGGTTCACTTAATTGGGGTTAGGAAGAGGATAATATAGAGAAAGGATTATACAGGAAGAAGGAGAGATTAAAGAACACCAAGGATGTTTGAAAAAGCCATAGAGAGGCATATTATTTTATGTTCTTACTCTGAAATACATATACAGATGCATGCACACACAGAGGGACCATTGTATTTTAAAAGTCTTACCCCACATAAGTTAATAATGCTGCTTTCCTTAGCCATAGAGTGTCTAACAAACCTCCATTGCCAAGCACAGGAAACTTCCCTCAGAGTGTTAGTCAGGGGAATCCCCAAAATTGGCATCTATATGCTTTTCTCAATGTCTTTCCTTGACTGCTCTGGAATTTGAGGGTAAGATTCTATTGTGGATGAAACTACATGCTTAGAACACTGGACTGGAAAAATCAAGCTGGAATTCACCTTGAAGTTCTCCTATCTTAACTCTCATAAGCAATAAGTAATCCTACCTAGCCTTAAAGGCTACAAACTACAATAATTACCAGTCCAGCAACATATCCCCAAGGGTACAATAGTGGCACTTTTAACATAGGGGTAACTGAAAGCTGTCTAACTGGATTTAAGTCCCATTTAACTGGACATGATTCATGCTTGCTACTATAAAACTACTCAATAATCAGTGTCTGAAGTGTTTATAGACCTTATAGGAAAACCTACTACTATCATTTTCTAAATTAGTATAATTTCTAAATTTTTTTGAAGAGTTTAGTACAGAGATATGCAACTGTTCAAACTACAGAAAATAAGTAACTGTAGAGTGCTCAGGGCCAACTGGTACACCTATAAAACAAGTCCTATAGCTAAGGCTCAGGGAAGAGAAGGCAGAAAGATTATAAGAGACAAAGGACCAAGATGCCTGTTGCTAGACAGTTTCTCTAGACATGGCATAAAGGCTACACCCATGCTATCTCAACAGAAAACTTCCCTCCATAAGTGTACATAATGCCACCTCCATTCAATGATTACCTCTTTATTTTCTCTTCATCAGCCACTGATAATGCTCAGCCAATGACAGAGATTCCACATTACAATTTCTGAATGTGTATAAACCTTGAAAAATGTCCAGATATTTTTGATTCTTTTACATTTTGAAAATAAATGTCCCCACAAATTTATATTGCTAGACACAGAATTCTTCAGGAAGTAATAGCTGTATTATGATTGTAGGGGCTTTATTAATCTAACTGTGCATATCAAAGACTCAGTTGGCCATGGTTGAATGACCAACTGAAACTTTATACTGGATCAGCTGTAGAGCAAAAGCCTCATGAGAATTTGCCTTCTGGGTCCAGAATCAAATATGGGTAATGATGACTCATAAATCAAACATTGGCTAAAAATAGACCAACCATCAACACTACTACCAATAGTAATGTCATGGAGTTGTCTAGAAACTTATGTGTTGCTCATATCAGGAGTCCAAAAGCTCTCTTACTTGGAATATTGAAATAAGTTTCTTTTAGATTCTTTTACAAGCTTTGGTTATGCCTGGATTCACTCACTAGAACCCAACTAAGATTAATACAAGAGAAAATATTATTAGGGTTTTTAAACACTGTTCAAATACTCTCAGCCTCCAAACACATGAAAGGGATTAAATAAATTGTCCAAGATACATCACTGTGGGCCAAGAAACACTTGGACCAAGGTGTCACCGACACCAAGCCACAGCTTTCAACATCAACTGTGTCCTGTGGCAAAGAGGCCACAAATAGAAGCCAGAGACCTCAATCACTCTTAAACAATAGCACTAGAGTCCATGGATTGTCAACAAACACACAGGAATAAGTACTCTTTAACTATCACCAATCCACACATTTTTAGTACTGTAAATAAGTCAAAGAGACAGCTTCTATCTATCCACCCCTGGTAACAGACCATTAGACTAAATTGATACACTTGACCTCTCCATGTTCTGTGTACTTCCTCCCCCTCAAACCAGGCTTAGGTTAAGGTTTGGCAGATCTCCCAAGGCCTTTGACCAATTTATTCTTGCCAAGGTCATGCATAAACTTACTTCCTCTTTCAATGAAGAGTCTCAAGACCCTGACTTCCTAACCTACTTAATGATGATGATTTTCTTCCATACTTCAGAAAGTCAAGCTTTCTACATATTGTGCAGTCAGAAGTATCATGTCAGAAAGAGAAATCCATCTGACCTCCATGGTTGTCATTCTGCCCTTTCTTTGTCAAGGATGAATCTTAATTAGAATTTGTCAGTCAGCATTTCCCAAATTATCTATTCAGCACCAGTGATAGCCGTTCTTCTAAGAGTTGTTCCCTAGTGAATCAAAATATCACTCACTCAGTTCCCTAGAAAACAGCAGAAAGCCTCTGTTACAAACATTTGATAAAGGAATAAAACAGATGCTAGCAATATCCTACCCATGGCTTTCTTCTCTGTAATGCTAAACAGTTAACCCTCCAAAAGGGAATGTTCTCAAAATATTTAAATGGTGATTTTATTTATTATTATCATTTTACTTATCTAATAACATGGTTACCCTATACTTAGCATTTGAGAAGTTTTCACATCCGAAGATGACAAACACTTCTGTCTGAGCTGCTTAGGGCTTAAGTAACCATGGCACCATGGCAGGCTGGTAGCTTTGCTACTCATTTTTCAGAGCAGGTGCACTTGCATCTGAGGCTGCCATGTCTGAGCAAGAACAGGACTCACGGAACTTGCATGAGGGCCCTCAAATGGAAAACAAAGGCCTTGGTGTACAGTGGGTGCGTTTGAATATTGGCTCTAACTTTGTGATATGCAAAAGCAGAAATATTTTACCTTTCACAGGTTGGCCTTCCTCTTTTTGTAAATGAAGACAATGATACCTGATAAGTTCATCTGTGAATAAACGGGGTTTATAAAACAAGGCTGGCATAGAAAATGAATTAAGTGATTTTTGTCCCTGACTATCATGAAAAAGTCTCTTCAAAGAAATGCTAGCACCTAATTTCGCAAAGTTTAGAATTCTTTAGATACGACTTGCTGGAAGAACCTAAAAAAAGTTTTGATAGAACAAAATATATCATGCTTTTCATGCTTTCAAAGATCAGCACTTATTTTGATATTTATAGTTATACATTATAGGTTATGTGTCTGCTTGTTCCTTGGGAGTCATCCACCTTGATCTCTCACTAGTTTGGAAGTCACCACAGAGACCTGATTAGTTACTAATAGAGCCACCGGGATCCAGCTGTCTACCACAGCATTAGGGTTACCTGCACACAAGCACACCTAGTTTTGTTCCCTTACCCCGTGAAAAAGGTCTGGGTATCCAATCAGGTACTTATGAATCAAGCATATTACTGACTAAACTACCGAGATTCCCCCACAGGCTAGATTTTGTATCACCAAAATCAACACAATACTTTATAAAGTATTAAATTTTAAATTTATGGACTTACTTCCCTTCCTTCTTTCCTTCCTTCCTTCCTTCCTTCCTTCCTTCCTTCCTTCCTTCCTTCCTTCCTTCTGTCCTTCCTTCCTTTAATAGATTAATCTATTAAATTACAGTCACCATTACTTAAAGAACCAAAGTTGTAAAGCAGAGAATGCAAATGGCAAACCATATGAGAGTTGCTATTTATTAAGCCAACCGTCAGATCTTCAGTTATAACAGTGTCTAGAGAAATATACTTTCTTGTTCTCATTGCATATCTTTCTGAGGAGTGAACTGAAAAGTTACATCACCAGTCTGGTTGGATTGAGAACAAATAGCAGAGCCATTAGATCTAATTCCTTCAAGTTCTGGAACTGGGTTCCTCCCTGTTTCCTGGACACCTCTGCAGTTCAGTGAGATGGACTCTAGCAAGAATGTTCTTCCAGAATTGCTTTTCGAGAGGACTTCTGCTCCAAATATCCTTTCACCAATGATAATGACACTGGCACATGGCACTTCTCCAAGGCATACTTATTTCTCTAAAGTTAAAGGGCTTTTATTTCATTTAGGGACTTTTGCTCAAAGGATTATATTGTTAGGGGGTTAAAATGATGGTCCTTAATTAACATCACAATGATAATTGCAACCCACATCTTTGCAAAGCAGAAGAGATCAATGCATAGAGCAGGTTAGCAACAGCAATAATGAAAGCTTGCTCCATGTGCTTCTTTGGATGTTGTTACTGCCCTTGATGTGCAGGTTTTAAAACATGAAACTCAAAGAACAAACTAAGAACTCTTTGGAATATTTGCATCTTAGAAGCCCAAATGGATGTTCCTTGATGGGTGTCTTAAAAATGGTAGGAAGTAGGTCATAGGAAATAGCCAATGGTAAACAGATGGCACTAGCTTGTAAAACCATATGAGTCTTGGAACCTGCAATATCTCAAGCTTGAATGATGGAAGTACATAAGTGATCTAGTGGGTTCTCAAAAAGGCTGCTACTGTTTCCAAAGTTGTTTCAAAATATTGTTCAAACATTGATGTCATGGATTCATGAAAACATGTATACTTTTTTGTGTATAACAGTGGTATGTTTGGAACATAAATGTTCTTTATTTACAAACTTACTAATATACTGAAAATAAAAGGAAATGAAAACATCAATTATCTATTTGAATGATTCCAGTAAAAGTGATATTTTTTCACTACAAAAGTCCTATTCATTTTAAGGAAAAACAAAAACCAAAACTCTTGTGTATGTCCCAAATTGTGTGATATGCAAATATTTCCCACACTTGAGACTGACATGATAGTATTCAAGCAAATTGTTTACTTCCATTATGGACAGTGAAACAATCTGCACTAGAAATAGAATACATTAGGAATTTGGAAATAGAATGCATCTGGATTTGTAACTAAACTTATTCAATAATGGTGATTTTTAAATGTGAACTGAAAGAATTCCCCACTGACATATCATACTAAAACTTTCTAGCCATGGTTGTATAGGTTTTTAGAAACTCACAGCAAAATACAAGATTCTTAATTTAAAATTCTTTTACTCTTGACTATTTTCTAATGAATTGTTTTGATGCCTTCAAACTTCTGAATATTTTAGTATAACATTCAAACACACAACTATCCTATAAAACCAAGAAAACTCATGGAATTAGGAAATGAACTTGAACACGTCACTAGACCCTCCTTCTAGACTTACTCAGGGTTTCATAGTTGTGTTCTAAATCCCCTTTGTAGACAAATCTCCCATTTGTTAAGGGTATATTCAACTTGTCATGTACCTTAAAATTCCTACAATGTTAGAGGATGTCTTGATATTGCCCTTAGCACATTTGAAGATTAAAAAAATATGTTTTTATTATTTATCTTTTATACTTTCTCCTCCCAGATGGAAAACTTAGGTTTTTGTACTGCTTCTTCATGATTGGGCTCACATTGTGCATTTCTAGCTGGGATCCCATAAAAGTAGCACTCCTGTCTCATTGTATCTTATCAGAAATAACTGTCCCATGGTTGTCTCCATTACTGCTGATGCTATCTTTGACCACTTGGCTGACGGCTATCAATTACTTTATTATAGAGTTACAGTTTTTATTTCCCCTTTGGAATAAACACAAATTTTGATGAGGAGATACTTTATGCTTATGCAAATATTCCTTTCTCCATCAAGTTTCTCTCTATAGTTTTAGGATCTCTTGGTAGTTCTTGGGTAAATTATTTCTGATTACTGTATGGTGACTGTGTGTGTGTGTGTGTGTGTGTGTGTGTGATGTAAATGAGTATGTGGATGAGTATGCATACATGTAGAGGCCAGAGTATGACTTTAGCTGTCTTCTTCTACTACATTTTACCTTATATCCTTAAGATGGGGCATCTTGCTGAACTAGAAACTTGTCATATCAGCTACACTGTTTTGCCATCCAACTCTCAGGGTCTTCCTGTCCCTACCTCCAACTGCTGAAGTTACAGGTCCTGCAACCATGCCAAGCTTTTTTTACTTGGGTTCTAGCAATTCAATGATCCTCTTGTATGCAAAGTAGCCACTTATCTCCTGAGCCAACAACATCCATTGATTTTAAAATTGACCAGTTCT
This sequence comes from Grammomys surdaster, assembly GCF_004785775.1. Lineage (NCBI taxonomy): Eukaryota > Metazoa > Chordata > Mammalia > Rodentia > Muridae > Grammomys > Grammomys surdaster. Next base: position 396,986 of record NW_021620926.1, read on the forward strand.
AAAATTATGTGTTGACATTTTACTGTGAGAAAAAATGTAGTTTTTTGCTTTGTATAAATTTTTCCCCTAAAGTTGAAGAATGTATGTATGTATGTATGTATATATGTATGTATGTATATACATATGTATGTATAAGCTAAGTAGAATACTGGGATTCTAGATGAAGTATCTCATTTTTAGTTGTATGTAAGGTTTGCTGCAATAAGGCATCTGAAATTTCTTCCTCAGAAAGATGGTCAGGAAACAACTCTTGAGTGTGGAGGTCAGCCTGATGTTCTATGTTTCCTATTTCCTTAGAAGACAGAAATACTGAAGGTTAGTAACACAGGAAATAGAATAGTTCTGTAGGTTGTAACAAATGTCCATGCGCTTTATACAGTTCTCATGCATTACCCAACAATGACTGTGGATCAGGAATAGCACTTAGACTTGCTATCTTCTCTCACTCAGCATTTCCAGACTTCAATCCAACAGTTTCTTGGGGCGTTTATCTTATCAGGGACTGGGCTACTGAGAAGGGACATACATGTTAATTTCCTAAGTTTACTGATGTAATTACTTTTTCAACATTTGTAGAATTAATGGCAGTTTGCTAATCTTAAGCCAATGTAATTCATGTTGACAAAGGAAATAGGTTAGAGGGAGGAGGAAGAATAAGGAGATGAGATGGGAAAAGATTGAGAGTCTCCAAAACAATAGTTGTTTTTATTTGTTCACCTTGTAGCTAAATTTCTCTCTAACTAGTCTTACAAGCCCTAGTAGTTTTTCTTTCTTTTTAAAAATAATAATCTATCATTTTTAAAAATAACTGAATTATAATATAATTATATCATTTCTACTCCCCTTTTCTTCCTCCTATCCCTTGCTCTTTCTGAAATTCATGTAGCTATATGTATGTGTGTGTTTTCTAATTACATAATCACAGTCTCCCAGTATATACAACATAACCTGTATATATAACCTCAGGGATGACCATTTAATATTTGGATAACAAATTTTATTGCTCTTCCTTAAGGAAGATCATTTCTCTCATTTTTAGCATTCCCAAGTACCCTGATTTCTTTGTCTAGGCTTGGCAGCATAAGCTTTGCCTGTTCCATATTAGCATGTCCATTGGCATCATCATTATTCAGGTCGTAAACAGCCATGTTGGTGATAATGACATTTCTAAGATATACAATCTCACAACAAACTTTTGATTTCACTGTCTTTTACAATTGCCTGCTAATTGGCTTCTAAATGGTAATTTGTTTTCTGGTATTGTCTACTGTGGGGGAACCCTGCTAATTAAGGTCAAAGTCTACCATGACTGGATTACACAAAATGGAGAACTTCCTTTACCAGAGAGGCTTCCCCTTTTCTGACCGTTTCTGGGGATCCTGATTGCCCACATGCTCTACCTGGAGAAGATTGAGTAGTCCTTTGCAGACCTACAAACTTCCTCTTCTCCTACGAGAACCCTCCCAGAAAGTACCAGGGATTCCTGGAATGCCTTTCCATGCAAATAAGACATTCACAGAACTTTAAAACTCTAGTCAATAATTTTCCGTTACTCCTTCTTCCTACTCACCAAAGCCCATATATACCTGGTGTTTACCCTGAAAAAGATGTATGCGCACAAGCCCACCCTGAATAAAGGTATGTGCATGAGCTAACATCATCTAAGAGAGCTGTTTCATTGAAAATCTTCAGAGAAGGCTTTCATCTAAAAGAACTATAACATTAAGATCCTAGGAGAAGACCTTTTCTATTTCCTCAACACCTGGCACTCACTCCCAGCTGACTGTGATCCAGCAGACTCCCTTCATCCTTCCAGCCTGGGGTACAACAGTGTGTGGACACCCTAAGAGGGAGAAAGCAGAGGACGAAGAACTATAACTGGACCTCAAAATGCATGCCACAGTCTATTACATACATGTTTACATTGTCTATATTTCCTTTATTGTCACTCTTAAAAACTCTATTAAAATGTTGAATTTATGAAATAAATCAAACTGTTATCCAATTTTACTCATTAGTCATTATTCTGAGTTTTTGATAGATATATAATTTAAATAGGTATATACCTAAGTATTTTTATTAAAGGAATAAGTAATTTTATCAATCATATAATTAATCATCCCTCATATTTCTTTTTAATATTTAATATAGTAATTAAAATTTATTATTTTTAGAAATAAGGTATCTGCTATTTTCTTGGAATGAATTCCATAGACATATTTTTGAAAGATATTCTTGGGTTGAATCTGATAGTCTTGTTAAGGGATTTTTATAATTTTATTTCTAGTTTAGAGTGTTGACACAGAGGGTGTTCTCCGGCGTATCTCTATGACACTCTGCTTTGCTTCTTAGGTTTCTCTGTGCAAAAATTTCTTTGAGCAGAGACATGATGGTATAACTTGAAGTTCAGGAGTTCCTGTTGTCAATTAAAACAAAACAAAACAAAACAAAACAAAACAAAACAAAACAAAACAAACAACCCACAACCCACAGCTCTTACCAAAAAGGGAATTAGAGATACATGTTTATTCTTGGGGCAAATTTGAGTGACCATGGCCTAGAATTTAGGATACCCCAAATTTTGTGTTGTAAATGTCAAGACTGTTTCATGACATACAGATCTACAGAACAAAGAAAGTCATAAATCAAGGCAAAATTAAAACGCATTGGGGGTACATAAGGCTATAAGAACCGAAGTAATGTCAAGTGAAGGGTTAAAATCAACATTATTCTTTCTAAAGAAAAATTTCAAAAATAAACTTAAAAATGTAGACTATCCTGTTTTTAGTGGACAGGAGCAGTGTATATCTTCTTTTATTACTTGGTAATAATTGAACCTAAAAGGGAATTTCAGAATACACTGTCAATTCAAGGGGAAGAGAACAGGTTGAGAACAGCCAGAACTACTTACTATGAGTTGTTTTGCAAACAGGTTGGCATGGAATCTGAAGTGAAGTATTAAGCCACACCGCATAGTACATAGTGAATGACTCTGGGTACACATCAGAGATGGAGAACAGACCTCTCAAACACTGTTGCATTATCATACTATTTAAATTTTAAATGGCAATCAACGGTTTGAGATGAGAGATTTTCAGGTCAGCCTGGTAAATATCCTGTCAGGTCGAGCTTTGCAACACTATTTTCACTGTGGGTAATAGGAGAAAATAAGAAGGGAGGACATTAAATATGAGGTTCACTCCCTGGGTGGATAATGTTTCCTGTTTGTGTTCCTACATTTCAACCATAAAATAATTCAACATTTGGAATTCATATTGTACTCACTGCTTCCCTTGCTTTTAAAAACAAAACATTTTTGTTATTAGCGGTTATGAGTGTATTTTTTCAATGACAGATTATTTTTTTTCCTCACAGACTTGAAAATGCAATGGGAAGTCAAGAAAAAAAATTATATCAGCTGTTTTACTATTGCAATGACTTTAACTTCCTGAAATAGAAAAAAAGTGAAAACAAATCCAGGGTCTAAAGTCTTGGGAGAATTTCTAACCCCTCTATGCTTTAGTGGTTTTATATGCAAAAGAGGAGCATGAATAATATTTGCTCTGCAGGGGTTTTATGAGGATTTCAGACTGGTCTATTTATTGGTTAAGCTTGAGAAGCCCTTCTCAGAGCTGCTGAATTGATTTTTCTACTAAATAGGGTTACCCAATAATGCTCATTGTCAGTTTTAGAGGGTAATCAGTGGTCCACCAACTTCCCATTACCTTTGCCTTCAGAGCACCAACGATGCTCACAAGTCATATCACTCATGTGAACACCTGCTGCACTCTGCCTGAGACCTTTTTCTTGACTTCCACACCTTGTACTGAGCATGGAATAATACCAGGAGCATAGCTCTTAAGCAATGACATCATTTTTTTTTCTCCCTGGACAAAATCAAATTTATTATCAGGGGGCATGGGGGAAACAACGACAGGTCAGGTGGGATATCTTCTAGATAATCCTGGTGTGGGAAGGCAAGGATGACCTGAGCCACGTGTTCTGTGACCTAGTCTGGTAAGGGCTACCTGGGGTCAGAGGCTGGCTGGGCAGCAACTTAAGGCCAGGAGGAGTCAGTTCTCCTGTGCTTGATTGGATGGTTCTCACTGGGACTCAGAAAGCAGTCACAGCCCATTCCTTTCTTTGTTCATTGATTCCAGTCCAAGTCTTTATGGTCAACATCTGGCTACTGTTGGTCTCCAATATCTCTGTGTCTGAGTGAAAAGCAATGACATCATTTTAAAACAACACCCCATCCCTTGTGATAATTTTAAGGCCTATGCTGTGCATTGAATCCCATAGTTTTTCCCAAGGGATTAACTTTAGTGTCACTAATGGTAGTTAATTTTTGTTGTTAACTTGTCTCTCTTCTTAGTTTTTCCACTAAAGCTTTTTTCTCTCTCTCTAAATAAATGACTATATGCAAATTCTTGTCTCAGTATGTACTTCTGGAAACCCAAATCCAAATATCCTGGGATACTTTCCGCAATCTGGTATGTGTGATTCCTGCAGCTCTGTTGTGTGTCTTAGCCGTCTAACCTGGCTATGGAGGGGTGATTAGTAATTATCTTGGCTATGTCATGACATAGAAGCTTCTACTAACCTATCTCTCTCTCCATTCTTATGTCAGCTTCAGGAGTCACAAAATGCAAAATGCAGTAAGACCATCATTTCCAATGAGATACTTTCAAGGGAAGTGTTTAATGAAGTTGAGACAATGGTTACAATGCAAATAAACATGCACTTAGGTTTATAAAAGTGGTTCTGTAACTCACTGGAAAACAACAATTTAATAGATGGATGGAGAGAAATAGTTAATAGAAAAGTAGAGACTTCAAATAGTGAATAAGTAACAATGCACAACTCTCATCTATAAAGGTGTTAAAAGAAGCAAAATATTCTCTTTGTGACTGACCTAAAATTTAAAAAGGATTACTTAAATAAAGCATTGCGGGCAAAATTCATTACAATTTGATGAAATAATAATTAATCATCTCTTTGTCATAAAGAACAGCTCGGATGCCAAGTGCTAGAATAGAAGAAAACATTTTCAATATTGAACATTTAAAAAGACTAACAAATACATTTATATGTATTTAATTTAATACAGACATTGAATCAGAAAAAAGAAAAATGTGGACAATACATGTGAACAGGAAAGTTAAAAGAAAACTAAAAAGAAACCCCATAGTCATAGATAAGATACACAGAATATTTATTAACACAGAAATAATTAAAATCAGAACATATACATACATGCATACATACATACACACACACACATACATACACACACACACACACACACACACACACACACACACACACATATATATATATATATATATATATATATATATATATATATATGATTGAAAAATTCTAGAAATTCTGCTAGTGTTGCACACTGGCATGGTAGTGGGGTCTATATCTCTGGATGGTTACTGTACACTGTTAAGACAAACAACACAAAGAGTGGTTTAAATCCTCCAAGGTTTACTTATTGCTACATTTCAAATTAATAGCATCCTTGGGTTTCCTGACCTAAAAAGTCCAAATTGATAGAATACATCTAGTGATCACTCTCAATCACTGCCAGTGGCAAAAGGAACCCTATCTGGTACAGAGATAGGATTGAGGATTTAAGGTTGGGAATTTCCATAGGTAAATAATGATGCATCATTTCTGCCCTTAATTATTTAGAATATCTACACATCTTCAGTTTCATAGAGTAATATGAGTCTTTTCACATTTTTGTTGAAAGTAAATGTCACTCTGCCATATTGAAGAGCAAGCTGGCCCTGATTAGTCAAGTGTATGGATATAGAATGGGCCCATCTTTCCCGTTGTTAGATGCTTTGTAATATTTCTTACTGTTATGCTGAAGCCAGCCCTCTCTATCTGTTCCTGTCTTAGTTTGCTATCAGATTTTCAGCTTTGTATTCTTTTAAACCTTTCACTGTTATTAGCAGTTGGAAATAGAACCTTGTGTTAAAACTGTCAACACTACTGAAGCAAGACATTTGGGTCTTTGTAGAACTTTCTTTAAGAATAAAACATTTTCTCTAGCAGTTTACGTTTTTAGTCATGCCAGTTGCTATTTTTTCTAAGTGGCAACAAAATTCAAAACTAAAAGCATGCGTTTCCTCTTGATGTTTCTTACTGGTACAGAAGAAGTGATGTGTACCTCCTGTGTCTTCAAGAACAGTATTATCCTGGTTGCCTAGATTTTTCCTCTTTCCTCATTATTTGTAAATTTCTCACACTTCTTGGCCCATTTGCATCCCAAATGTTGTACTTCTTGAACGCCTTTCTTACACTACCAGAAGCAAGGCATAAAGGAAACATTGAGGGTGAATCTTCTCCATTCACATTTCTGCGCAATATTTGCTCAAATTCTTAAGGCTCTGATCCAAGCCAGAAAAATCTGCCTTGTGGCTGAGGCCCATGGATGCTCAGTGAGCTGTTGAAATGTACCCTTGTGGAGTCCATTCCCTCTTGCTAAGAATTAATCTTTTTGGACTGTCAGATTGTCACTAAGACAGATACTCATAATGAAAAATTAAACTTTGGGGGAGTCATGGAAACAAAAGTAAGTGAGCGATTCTCTTGTTTAATGTCCTGTACCTGGCAGAATATTTAGTTCCTGTAATACCCAACATCTGTTGACTCTAAAGTCATCTCTGTTGACTGTTTCCAATTTGAGGGCAATTTATCAGAATTAGAGATATTTAATGTTCTGCACTTTGTCCCTAGGATCTAGGCATTCTTAGTAATATTTTGTTTACCTAAAGAATAAATAGATTACAGCACTGGCTTTGTAGAGAAAAGGAAAGTGCTCTGAATCTTTGTGTATTTAAAACATAAGTTAGTAACAAAAATGGAGAAACATATTTTGTGAGGCCAGAAAGAACCAAAATCAAATCATGAACTGAGGAGTAACTGGCAATACAAATAATTGTTCATGGTTTGGCATTTATTTTTGTTCTTTTCAGAATGTACACATTGAAATCTATCGTCTCTTGTTTCATAATGTGACCTTATTTGAAATTATGGTTATTGCTGCACACGTCAGGAGGAGGTTATATCAGAATATGCTTGGTCAAAACTCTAATGTGACTGCTACACTCACCAAAAGGGAGAACTTTGGATGTAAATAGGCACCCAGGGGGAATATAATCAGAAGACAGGAGGTAGAACTCCACAGTTTGAGAAAATTAGAAATTAGCAAACCACCAGGCCGATGAGGTGTTTGTGGCTCATTCTCTTTCGTGGTTCTCAGAATGAGCCCGCTCTATCACCACATTGACTCAGGACTTCTTCAGAACTATGAGCCAAGAACTTTCTATTAATTGAGACACTCAGTTCCTTGTAAGCCAGTATCATCAGGAAGACGTTTCCTTCCTTCCTTCCTTCCTTCCTTCCTTCCTTCCTTCCTTCCTTCCTTCCTTTTTTCTTTTTTGCTTTAAGGGAATTCTGAACAGCTTAGGACTTTCCCCACTGTGTTTATCTCATGAACTCAGAGATGAGTCTTCTGACATCTACCATTAAGAACATCTACCTGAGCAGTGGTTGAATTGTTACTGAAACAGCGAGGATATGTATGTAAGGAAACGTGGCAGAAGGACATGTTCTAAAAGAGAAAACTGTGCAAGTGCATGAAATACCCCTGTTTCAGAACCAGTCATATTACAAGAACCTGAGGACTTAATCAAAGTTCTGAGTAAGTGGTTCATAGGCTGCTGTTCTTCCCAGTCCCTTCTGTCTACTTCTCATATTTTAAGTTAAAAATCTTAGTAGGATGTCCCAGGGGTATAGAAATATTCATTCATAAATATTAATAATAATGTGGTTCTGTATCCCTTAAAAATAAGAAAATCCCAAATGACAGTGGCTGATGCTTGACTAAGAAACAAAAGCTGAGCAAACCATTGTGAACTCACAAGTTCTCATTTTTAGCCAATTACTAGACTGGATGAAGACGGCACCTGGAGGACTTGTTAGAACACTCAGATCAGCACTGAGATAATCAGATAGATTATCCAACACTCAGGTGAAGGACAGAAGCTGATTGTTCTAAAAACAGAATTCCCTCCCTCCCTCCCTCCCTCCCTCCCTCCCTCCCTCCCTCCCTCCCTTCCTTCTTTCCTTCCTTTTGTCTTTTAATTTTTTTCTTTTATTGAAAATATATTTTTTCTTAATATATCCTGATTATAGTTTTCCCTATCTCTAATCCTGCTCACTCAATCTCCTCTTCCGTCCACATTTACCACAGTTCTGTCTCTCATTAGAACGTACACAGGCTTCTAAGGGATAATAAATGATAGACACATATATGAACTCACCAAGGCAGGATGTACAGGGACTACACTGGTCTGTACTAGATGGAATCCAGTGTCCTAGAGCCGAAAGAAGTGAACATATGCCCCCATCCTTAACCCAGAATCTATCTTCAATTGAAACAGAAATTTTTATGTTTAAAATCAGGTGCTCATGCCATAATACACACACAAACACACACACACACACGAGAGAGAGAGAGAGAGAGAGAGAGAGAGAGGAATGATAAGTAAAATGAAATACCAAATTAGAAGAAGTAGTTGAAAAGAATTTTTTTCACAATTCTTTAAAAGAATACTTTGAGAGTCCATTTTCTTTTTATCATCAAATCTGGAAAAGAAATAAAAATGCAAATTTGTCGATCATCTGAAATTAGATGGAGTGGAAACCATTCATAGGACTATCCTTTCTTTTACTATTGCTTTCCCACACCCTACACTGACTCTTTTTAAATTTGATTTTGTGCATTGAAAGCAAGGGAACATTTTTAGACACATTTAGGCCTACTATGGAGACAGCCACCCTGGCATTTGAGGCTTCTGTGGGAAAGTGTGCCCAGCCACAGGCAATTCCTGTTGGCATCCATACTGTGGCAACATCTAAGCCCATCTTTCTTCTCTTCAAAGAGTAACAGAACACATGCTTTGTAAAAAGAGAGCGGCCGTTCAGTGTTTCCAAGTAGTAGATCTCCCCCCAACAAGTGACAGCGATGAATGTGTGCTTCGAAGTATAATCGGGAGACACACACACTTTTGACCTTCATTTCATATGCCTAGTAATTGTGACAGATGCTACGCTAGTGCTCTAATTTTGTCATTTGAGTTGGTAGGACAGTTCTTAGATTATTGGCAAGATCTATGTGGACAACAAAGATAAAACAAATACATTTCATGAAGAAGCACAAAAAACAAGGTGAGGGAAATATGAAGATGGACATTCCGGGTCACACACTGCAGATTCTGTCTGGTCAAATGTGTGGATATGCTCATTCAAGTAAACAGTTACAAATTCAGCTACACCGGAGGATGATGACATTGCTTAGGTGCACATACATATTCACAGGCAGAATTTTGTCTGTTATCACTTTGTTTACACTAAGTTAAAAATCCACAGGCAACCAAACTGCGTTTTTCATTTGCTGTTGCTAGTCATCAAAATATTTGTCTACTCATCAAATTAGGATTTAAGTCTGAACAGTTTTAATATCCTAAAATAAACTACAAAGTCATGTTAGCAGTGTTTGATTATATAGAACACATACTCTATTGATGTACACAAATGACAGTTGTTAACATATAGTGTTTTATATTTTAATTCTTAGTTACTGTATTTCAGGGTATGATATTTCAGTTAAAGCTCTGAGTTTCCCTTAAGTGTATCATATTACTTTTAGAAGAATAATTAAAAATGAACTTATTATGGTTTTAACATGAAATGTCACCTACATGCTAATGTGTTTGGAAACATTTCTCAGATGTCCGCATTGAATTGTGGAGGCCACAGATGCTGCAGGAGATGGGGCCTGCCTGGTGGAAGCAGGCCCTAAAAGGGCCAATGGCAGTTAGAGCTCTGCCTCCCTTCTGTCTACTCTTTGCTTCCCAGTCCCAGATGACAACAAGCCACACCCAAAGCAAGTCTCTCCTCCCTCCACTTGCTTCTGCTCTATAGTTCATCATGGGATAAAAAAGGTAATGGATACAGAACTTAGGAAGTTAATAATTAAATTTTCAGCCCCCAAAGTAACATGGTTTTTGTCGGAATAGGTAGTTGTATCCAAACGTACCCAGAATGGAGGAAGAAACAGCAATTGAAAGTGCTTTGTTGAAAAGCCTTTGCTTTTTTAAAAATCCACTATCTAGTTACAGTCTAGGCTACGTTATGAGGCAAATATATTTAGCTTCTGAGCACCTGACAGCTCAAGAGTTTCTTACCTCACATATTTATGTTGCTTCTTTTTTCCCAAATACTTCACAGCTGCCCTTCAACCTCAATGTGGTTGCAATCAAATCTAAACCTCTATTATTCCTCCTCTTGTTAAATTCATGATCCTGATGAAGCTCTTGACTGATCATTTTGTATTCTCTGTCTGTTTACTTTCCTAGTGATCATCCAAAGGAATTTACTTCACTGTAAACTTCTAACCATGTTTTTACCAACCTGTGCATCCAGTAGGTGAGTTCTTCTTACATTTTACTGAGAAATGTCAACCCACAACTCAAGCCCTCCACTCACATACCAGATCTCATCCACTGAAAATACGTGGTTCTTCCCTGCTTGTTTATCATCTCAATCTCTAGCTTTCTACGAATATTTTCAGCTATTGTTACATAGGTTCTATGTGGTCACTAATTCATTTTTTTAATTAATGGAGGAATCTAAAATTGCTAAGAACTTGACATTTAATGTTCTAATTTCACTTATATTGTGCTTTTTTTTGAAATGCGTAATTTCAGTTGGTTTTATAACATGAGAAAAATTATCCTGAAGAAGAGTCGACGATACCACCTACATTCTAAGAATAGTTAGTAAGAATCTCAAGTGAGAGAATGAGAAGACTGAAAACAATGGGTGTTTACTTTATCTGAATTTGAAATCTCTACAAAGAGAGGGCCAACATTATAGTGGCAAAATCTTCAATGAAAAAGTAGTTGTCTGACCACTTTAACATTTGTGCCTCAGATACCATGAGAATAAAAAAAAATATGAGGTATACTTGGCATTACTAAATAAAGCTCTTAAGTTTCAGAAAAATAATACTAAAATATGAACTATAAAATTAAAATATTTTTAGTTAGTACAATTCCTATTAGGTAAGCTCTGAACTTGTTTGTAATGATACAATTGTGCAAAGATGTCAGTAGGTCATGAACTTTTTCCTTCAAAGAATGATGAATTGCAGTATAAAATATTCATTAGTGTATACATATAGAATCAAATATTGTATTTGCCCTTATATAATATTTCTGACCATTGGCGTGGTGAATTACAAATAAAAGGTTACACTTTTATAATTGAAAATAAATATATATTTTAAACTTTCAGTGGGTGAATAAGCAAGGAAATTGTGATATACACAGATTATTGAACAGGAAGTTGGATGGAACTGGTCATCATCATGGTAAGTAGAGCAAGTCATTCCTGCAAAGACCTGTATCACAGGTTCCCTTCAAAAAGGAAACTTTTCTTGGTAGCATGGAAAGATGAATGTAAAGCAAGAAGCTAGGCCTGGTGATATAAAAGGATTAGTAACAAGTTCAAAGCCTGCCTGGTCTTCAGAGTGAGTGAAAAAAAACAGGTAAGTCGACATAATGTGACGATGTTTTAAAACTAGTAACAAAAAAGGAAAGAAATAATTTAAAAAGAAAGGAAGACAGGAGGGAGGTGAGAGAGGGAGTGTGATGGAGGAGGAGGAGGAGGAGGAAGAGGAAAGGGAAAGAGAGAGACAGAGAGACGGAAAGAGACAGAGGAGAGAGAGAGAGAGTTTTTCTTTTAACATGGAAAGGGAAAAGGGGATGGGATAAGAAAATGTAGAGTAACACAGGAATTCAATATGATCACAGCACATTATATTCAGGTGTGGAAGTTTAGCAATGAAACCTCTTTTTTTGTATTTAGTACATTAGATACATACAACTATAAATCATAAGTTTCAAAACGTCCAGTGTTAGGGTTTGGGAAATGAAACACCCCCCCCAACATCACAGACTATTGGTGGACCACATTTAAAAAGAAAACATTCTTGATGATGAAAAATGTTTCTAAAGAGTATGTCATTGGCCTTATCTTGGAAGGGATCTCTTCCATGGAACATAATTACTCTTTAATATTGTTTGCAATTGGAAACAGCCTTGTGCTCCCATCATCTTGATCCCAGTGCATGTAAACCCACCCTTCTTCCAGAACTGATTGTTGCACAAAATAATTTGAACCAGAAATACTTAAGTAGGGAGAACACACACCAATCTAATCTAACTTTCCTTGTGAAATGCTTAAAACAACAGGATTTTTGGCAGAAAATTATTGCTCTTTACAAAACTTGCCCTTTAAGCATGGATCAGCATCAGCCAATATTTCTTTTTAACATCTCTAAGACACTCAAAAGGGTGGGAACATTGACAAGATAGGTCAACATGCTCAGCCTACAGATTTCTGGTTGCTAAGACTCTGAAATGTCTGATTTTTATTTTCCATATCCACGTTGGCTAGTTAGCACATTAAATTGTTTAACTTCTCCACAAACACATGAAGCCCCAATCCAGCAATCATCATTAATAATTTCTACTTTGAGAAAACCTTTATAGCATCCAGGGACTCTTATCAGCCACCTCCATCTTATAGATAGAAATAATTGCTATTATTCCTTACAAGCAAACAATTGAAAAGCTCTAAGAACATACTCATGAAAACAGCATAATTCCACTCAAAGTATTTGGAGGCAAAGCTGGACTAGGACATCAGGACTGTCTGCACAGAGTTTGCTTTCCCAAATGGGCTTCTATATCCCCTGGGTCACCAGCAGCACTGGGCTTAAAGGAGCTGAAAATCTAATCTCCTAGGAACTGCTTACATGTTGGAAAGTAGGTACTCATGACTTACAAACACTGAGTCTCTGCAGGAGTGAAAGCACACAGGAAAGCAAGACCACACCAGAAGATTTTCTAAACCCAAGTCACTTTTGGTACTTGACTATCACTTTCTCTCATCAAATCAGCATGAAAGCCTGAAAGATATGCAGCACAACTAGCTGAAGACTGTCTGCAACAATTTGGTCCTTCTGATTCCTTCCTGTTACTCCAAGTTGAGTACCCCTCATCCAAAGTTATGAAACATGTTTCTCAGAGTTTAGCTTATTCCAGATTTTAGAATATTTGCATGCATACAAATATTCTGAGGCTGTAGAAATACGACTTAGAAAGGAGACTCAAGTCTAAACTTGAATTTTTTTATGTTTCATAGACCTCATCTCCACATTTCCTGAATGTAATTTTATACAATTCATGTAGTGCACTTGAAGCTTGACTGTTAATTCTTTGCATTTTGTCAGCTGCAGAGTTTTTTCCTGTGACATTGTACTGATGCCCAAATGGTTAAGGTTTTGGTGCAGATTTTGGTGCATCTCAGGTTTTGGATTTTGGATTAGGGATACTCAACTTCGAATCTGCTTGAATTCCAGGGTCCTGTCCTGATTACAAAAACATCCAAGCTAGCAATAAGCCTTCCTTTCAGACTAAATGTAATCCTGGGAATACTTAAGAAGATTATTAATCAGGTATTCTTTATTTGAAATTATGGAGTTATGTAATCAGATTATGTTCTTCCCAATACCTACCTGAGAATCACAGAAAAAATACTCAAGTCAAATTTTTTTATTTTATTATGATTGTATATGTGTAGGAACAGGGCCGTATTATACCTAATATGAGTGTTGAGGTCTGAGGACAAATTTCAGTAGTCCATTCTCTCCTTATATCTTATATCAGGTGCAAAGATCAAAGTAATATTTCCAGGCTTATGTAGGAATAGCCTTTACTCACAGAGCTACCATGGCAACTCAGAGGTGCTTATTTCTAATGGTTCTTTTTTTTTTCAAAGAATAAATTTGATCCCTGTCAAAGTTTTGGGCTTTGTAAAATAGAGAAAAAGAGGTAGAATTTTGGGTTATGGACTCTGTGGTGGCAGAAACAGAAGTGTCTAGAGAGCAGAGCAGGTACCACATTGTCCCCCATGAGCTGGCAGCCACTCTTCTGTTTCTCTTTGCTTTCTTCCCTGGTGTTTATGCTTTGAGGAAAGTGTGTCAAGGACTCAGTTTAGTAAGTGAGACAACTTTCTTGGTGTAGGATTTAAAATGTCCAGTCTGTATAGATTACTTTAGATTTGCCTGTTTTTCTTTTGAAATATGACATTATGATTCTTTACATAGTTTTCCTAAGATTCCCCCAAACACAGTAAGCCCACAGACAGACAGACTGACAGACAGACACACACACACACACACACACACACACTCACACACACACACACACACTTTCTCCTCTTTCCCTTGATTGATACAATTAAGACATTAAGGGTCAGTTTCTAAAACCAGGTAACATATTCCACAGAGGATGAGAAGTGTGGATCTCTGTTGCTGGAATGCAGAGAGATACTCCAGGCAGGAAGTTAGGCGCCCTGGCTATGCCAGCTTGGCACTAAAGGCCTTCTCCGAGTTTCCCCACAGTGGGCCCCAGAAGACACATGGAGTCAGTCCGTGGGTTTAAGAGGTTTATTTTCATGGTGGATGGTAGATGGATCTGGATGCACTTCCCTGAAACTCTGGGCAGACCTAAGTTAAATAGGGAGGGAGAAGGGGACAGGTCTGGGGAAGAATGCTAAATTGGTTATGCCCTCCCTCTGGACTTCAGATATCTCATTAGTATGTAAATCTCTCTAGGGCCTGAGGCCTGTAGTTGCATCCTCTACCTGTGCTCTTTGGGAGGGGCTGCATTGCCCTACATGACTGAACAGTGCAGCTCAATGGAGATCTACGCCACGTGTTAGGAGCCTGGATTCTGGAAGCACGGCTGAATAGATGCCAATCCCTCACAGGCAACAGACACCTGTTAGGTCTCTGGGCTATTTCCAGCCATCCTATCACGGTCCCACAGAGAAGGCATAATGGTTCACGAGGATAGAAAGCATTTGGGCTGCTCCATCAGACTTTATCAGCCTTTAAAAATTCTACCTGAATTCCTTTTTTTCTTAATTGTGATGTGTTATATAAAACATTGTGTTTTTACCTTGAAGAGATCTGTGTATGACGAAAAATTTAGTTTTAGACCTTTGCATGAAAGATTCTGTATGTTGGGAATCACATCTAATTATGTTTCTAGACTGTTAGTGTATAAATTTCTTCTTTCTTTTAAGGTGTGTGCCCTGAGGTATAGCATTACTTTTAGGGAAATTTGTTACTATACAAAAAACAAAACAAAACAAAACAAAAGAAAAAATTAAAAAGAAACCCTGAGTTTAATATCCAACATGCTATGAACTGGGTGTAGTGACACACACCTGTAGTCAGAACACTTGTGAGGCAGAATCAGGAAGGTCAGGAATTCTAGCTCCTCCTCAGCTACATACTAAGTTTGAGGTCACTCTATGCTACATGAAACACTGTATCAGAAATTAAATTAAAATAATATGAACATTTCTGTAGGAAAACCATTTAAGGTCTTTGAATAACTTTGCTTTGAAACTACTTCATAAATTAAGAACTTAGAAAAATAAAACATTGCCTTTTTAAGTCTGTTTCCTCATCCAGAAATGATGAAGATAGAAATAATACTTCCTCATTGTTTTGGGTGGACAGTTAGTCTGATATCATCAGTTTTGACTGGAAGTACTGGAGGTCTCAGAACCATATTTCATGGCTTACATTTGATAAAGACTTTGCTAGCAGATGTGGGGAGGGACGCTGGTGGAATTCTTTGAGGTAATGTTATAGTAGAACAAAATATCTAGAAAGGTTTTATTGAAATGCCAGGAATTTTAGGAGGTCCTTCAGAATTCCTGTAGAAATGTTTCCCTTAGGAACTATCTTTTTTTTTTTTTTTTGGTGTGTTTTCAAATTTTATTGTGATTTTATCATGGAATATTTATCCCCTCAAAAATATTTTTGGAAACCAAATTCTTCCACAAAAATAATGTATTTTCATCATCATTATGGTAAATAGTTTAATTTCCTAAAATTAAAAAAAATAATAATATTTACAATTAAATACACACACACGCCTTCCTCCCCTGCCTGGTCCTGTGGGCTGGGGCAGACACAGAGTTGGTCTGCTCCTGTTCTGTGGAGATACTGACTCCTGAGTCATCCTAGAGGAGCCACTGCACTCAGAGCAGCCGGTAAGAACTCCATCTCACTCCCTAAGGCCCAGAGATACATCTGGGAGCCAGGGACATTCAGGGCACAGCAGCTACCCAAACCCCACCCCTCCGGAATTCCACTTCCCTTCCTCCCCTGCCCGGTCCTGTGGGCTGGGGCAGACACAGAGTTGGTCTGCTCCTGTCCTGTGGAGATACTGACTCCTGAGTCATCCTAGAGGAGCCACTGCACTCAGAGCAGATGACACTGAGTTGATCTACTCCTGTCCTGTGGAGATACTGACTCCTGAATCATCCTAGAGGAGCCACTGCACTCAGAGCAGCAGACACCAAGATTAGGATCATAAGACTACAGTGACATCTGGACTCTGAGGAGCTCTGAAACAAGCAAGATAACTGGAAATACAGACTCCAGTCTTACACAGTGAGGGCAGGCAACACTAGAGTTAACCAGATGGCGAAAGGCAAGCGCAAGAACATAAGCAACAGAAACCAAATTTTCTTGGCATCATCAGTACCCAGTTCTCCCAATATAGCAAGCCCTGAACACCGCATCACACCTGAAAAACAGGATTCAGAATTAAAATCACTTCTCATGATGATGATAGAGGATTATAAGAAGGAATTAAGTAACTCCCTTAAAGAAATACAGGAGAGTACAAGTAAACAGATAGAAGCCCTTAAAGAGGAATCACAGAAATCCCTTAAGGAAATGCAAGAAAACACAAAGAAGGAATTAAACAAAAACATTCAGGATCTGAAAATGGAAATAGAAACAATAAAGAAAGCTCAAAGGGAGACAACCATGGAAATAGAAAACTTAAGAAAGATCAGGAGTCATAGACGCAAGCATCACCAACCGAATACAAGAGATAGAAGAGAGTATCTCAAATGCAGAAGATACGGTAGAAAATATTGACACAGTTGTCAAAGAAAATGCAAAATGCAAAAAACTCCTAACTCAAAACATCCAGGAAATCCAGGACACAATGAGAAGGCCAAACCTAAGGATAATAGGTATAGATGAGAATGAAGAGTCCCAACTTAAAGGGACAGTAAATATCTTCAACAAAATTATTGAGGAGAACTTCCCTAACCTAAAGAACAAGATGCCCATAAACATACAAGAAGCCTACAGAACACCAAATAGAATAGATCAGAAAAGAAATACCTCCCGTCACATAATAATCAAAACATCAGATGCACAAAACAAAGAAAAAATACTAAAAGCAGTAAGGGAAAAAGGTCAAGTAACATACAAAGGCAGACCTATAAGAATTACACCAGACTTCTCACCAGAGACTATAAAAGCCAGAAGAGCCTGGACAGACATCATACAGACCCTAAGAGAACACAATTGCCAGCCCAGATTACTATACCCAGCAAAACTCTCAATCACTATAGATGGTGAAACCAAGATATTCCATGACAAAACCAAATTTGCACAATATCTTCCCACAAACCCAGCACTTCAAAGGATAATTGATGGAAAACGCGAACACAAGGAGGGAAACTACAACCTAGAAAAAGCAAGGAAGTAATCTTCCAACAACCCCAAAAGAAGATAACTATACAAACATAACTTTACCTCTAATAGCAAAAATAACAGGAAGCCACAATCATTTTTCCTTAATATCTCTTAACATCAATGGTCTCAATTCCCCAATAAAAAGACGCAGACTATCAGACTGGATACACAAACAAGACCCAGAATTTTGCTGCATACAAGAAACGCACCTCAGTGACAAAGACAGACACTACCTCAGAATAAAAGGGTGGAAAACAATTTTCCAAGCCAATGGTCCCAAGAAACAAGCTGGAGTAGCCATTCTAATATCAGATAAAATCGACTTTCATCTAAAATTAATCAAAAAAGATAAGGAAGGACACTTCATACTCATCAAAGGAAAAATCTACCAAGGTGAACTCTCAATTCTGAACATCTACGCTCCAAATGCAAGGGCACCTACATACATAAAAGAAACTTTACTAAAGCTCAAAACACACATTACACCTCATACAATAATAGTGGGGGAATTCAACACCCCACTCTCAGCAATGGACAGATCATGGAAACAGAAACTAAACCGAGACACTTTGACATTAACAGAAGTTATGAACCAAATGGACTTAACAGACATCTATAGAACATTTCATCCTAAAACAAAAGAATATACCTTTTTCTCAGCACCTCATGGTACCTTCTCCAAAATAGACCATATAATTGGTCACAAAGCAGGCCTCTACAGATACAAAAAGATTGAAATAATCCCTTGCATCTTATCAGATCACCACGGACTAAGACTGGTCTTTAAAAATGACAAAACCAATGGAAAACCCACGTGCACATGGAAACTGAACAACTCTCTACTCAATGATGACTTGCTCAAGGAAGAAATAAAGAAAGAAATTAAAGACTTTTTAGAATTCAATGAAAATGAGGACACATCATACCAAAACTTGTGGGACTCCATGAAGGCAGTGCTAAGAGGAAAACTCATAGCTCTAAGTGCCTACAAAATGAAACTGGAAAGAGCACACACTAACAAGTTGACTGCACAACTAAAAGCTCTAGAACAAAAAGAAGCAAATACACCCAGGAGGAGTAGAAGGCAGGAAATAATCAAACTCAGGGCTGAAATCAACCAAATAGAAACAGAAAGAACAATACAAAATATCAATAAAACCAGGAGTTGGTTCTTTGAGAAAATCAGTAAGATAGATAAACCGTTAGCCAGATTAACCAGAGGGCACAGCGACAGTATCCAAATTAATAAAATCAGAACTGAAAAGGGAGACATAACAACAGAAACTGAAGAAATTTAAAAAATCATCAGATCCTACTACAAAGGCCTATACTCAACAAAACTGGAAAACCTGGAAGAAATGGACAATTTCCTAGACAAATACCAGGTCCCAAAGTTAAACCAGGAGCAGATAAACCATCTAAATAGTCCCATAACCCCTAGGGAAATAGCAGCAGTCATTAAAAGTCTCCCCACTAAAAAAAGCCCAGGACCAGATGGTTTTAGTGCTGAATTTTATCAGACCTTCAAGGAAGACCTAATACCAATTCTCTTCAAACTATTCCACAAAATAGAAACAGAAGGAACACTACCCAATTCGTTCTATGAAGCTACAATTACACTCATACTCAAACCCCACAATGACCCGACAAAGAAAGAGAACTTCAGACCAATCTCCCTTATGAACATCGATGCAAAAATACTCAATAAAATTCTAGCAAACCGAATCCAAGAACACATCAAAACAATCATCCATCATGATCAAGTAGGTTTTATCCCAGGAATGCAGGGATGGTTCAATATTCGGAAATCCATCAATGTAATCCACTATATAAACAAACTCAAAGAAAAAAACCACATGATCATCTCACTAGATGCTGAGAAAGCATTTGATAAAATTCAACATCTCTTCATGATAAAAGTCTTGGAAAGATCAGGAATTCAAGGCCCATACCTAAACATAGTAAAAGCAATTTACAGCAAACCAGTAGCCAACATCAAGCTAAATGGAGAGAAACTTGAAGCAATCCCACTAAGATCAGGGACTAGTCAAGGCTGCCCACTCTCCCCCTACCTATTCAATATAGTACTGGAAGTCCTAGCCAGAGCAATTAGACAACAAAAAGAAGTCAAAGGGATACAAATAGGAAAGGAAGAAGTCAAAATATCGCTATTTGCAGATGATATGATAGTATACTTAAGTGACCCCCAAACTTCCACCAGAGAACTCCTAAACCTGATAAACAACTTCAGCAAAGTGGCTGGTTATAAAATCAACTCAAACATATCAGTAGCCTTCCTCTACATGAAAGATAAACAGACTGAAAAAGAAATTAGGGAAATGACACCCATCACAATAGTTGCAAATAATATGAAATACCTTGGTGTGAATCTAACCAAGCAAGTGAAAGACCTGTACGACAAGAACTTCAAGTCCCTGAAGAAAGAAATCGAAGAAGATCTCAGAAGATGGAAAGATCTCCCATGCTCATGGATTGGCAGGATTAATATAATAAAAATGGCCATCTTGCCAAAAGCAATCTACAGATTCAATGCAATCCCCATTAAAATCCCAACTCAATTCTTCACAGAGTTAGAAAAGGAAATTCTCAAATTCATATGGAATAACAAAAAACCCAGAATAGCGAAAACTATTCTCAACAATAAAAGAACTTCTGGAGGAATCACCATTCCTGACCTCAAGCTGTACTACAGAGCAATAGTGATAAAAACTACCTGGTATTGGTACAGAGACAGGCAGGAAGATCAATGGAATAGAATTGAAGACCCAGAAATGAACACACACTCCTATGGTCACTTGATCTTTGACAAAGGAGCTAAAACGGTCCAGTGGAAAAAGGACAGCATTTTCAACAAATGGTGCTGGTTCAACTGGAGGATAACATGTAGAAGAATGAAAATTGATCCATTCTTATCTCCTTGTACAAAGCTCAAGTCTAAGTGGAAAAAGAACCTCCACATAAAACCAGATACACTGAAACTAATAGAAGAGAAGGTGGGGAAGAGCCTCGAATACTTGGGAAAAGTTCCTGAACAGAACACCAATGGCATATTCTCTAAAATCAAGAATTGACAAATGGGACTTCATAAAATTGCAAAGTTTCTGTAAGGCAAAGGACACTGTCAATAGGACAAAACGACAACCAACAAATTGGGAAAAGATCTTTACCAATCCTACATCTGATAGAGGGCTAATATCCAATATATACAAAGAACTCAAGAAATTAGACTCCAGACAACCAAATAACCCTATTAAAAAATGGGGTATAGAGCTTAACAAAGAATTTTCAATGGAAGAAACTCGAATGGCTGAGAAGCACCTAAAGAAATGTTCAGTGTCCTTAGTCATCAGGGAAATGCAAATCAAAACAACTCTGAGATTCCATCTCACACCAGTCAGAATGGCTAAGATTAAGAACTCAGGTGATAGTAGATGCTGGCGAGGGTGTGGAGAAAGAGGAACACTCCTCCATTGTTGGTGGGACTGCAAGATGGTGCAACCACTTTGGAAATCAGTCTGGCGGTTCCTCAGAAAATTGGACATAGCATTACCTGAGGATCCAGCTATACCACTTCTAGGCATATACCCAGAAGATGCTCGAACATATAACAAGGACATATGCTCAACTATGTTCATAGCAGCCTTATTTATAATATCCAGGAGCTGGAAAGAACCCAGATGTCCTTCAACTGAGGAATGAATTCAAAAAATGTGGTATATTTACACAATGGAGTATTACTCAGCTATTAAAAACAATGAATTCGAGAGGTTCCTAGGTAAATGGATGGAACTAGAAATTATCATCCTGAGTGAAGTAAGCCAATCACAAAAGAACACACATGGTATTCACTCACTGATTATTGGATATTAGCCCAGAACTTTGAAATGCCCAAGATGCAACTCACAGGCCACATGAAGCTCATAAAAAAGGAAGACCAAGTGGGGGTGATTCAGTTCTTCTTAGAAGGAGCAACAAAATACTCAAGGGAGCAAATATGGAGACAAAGTGAGGGACAGAAACTGAAGGAGGGGCCATTTGAAGACCCTTCCACCTGAGTATCCATCCCATGTGCAGTCACCAAAGGTAGATGCTGATGTGGAAGTCAGGAAGTGCATGCCGATAAGTGCCTGATATGGATGTCTCCTCAGAGGCCTTCAAGAGTCTGACATATTCAGAGGCAGATGCTCACAACTAGCCATTGAACTGATCATGAGGTTCTCAATGGAGGAGTTAGAGTGAGGACTGAAGGAGCTGAAAGGGTTTGTGGCACCATGAGGAGAGCAACAATACCAACCAACCACAGCTCCCAGGGTCCTAACCACCAGCCTGGGAGCACTTATGGAGGGATCCAGGGCTTCAGCTGAATATGTAAGAGTGGAGGGCCCTGCCGGGCACAGGTGGAAGAAGAGATCCTTGACCTCATGAAGGCTGGATGCCCCAGGGGGTGGGAATTTTGAGGGTGGGGAAGTTGGAGTGGGGGGGTACGTGGGGGTTACATCCACGGAGAAGAAGGAGGATAACATATGAAATGTAAATAAAATATCCAATAAAAAAAATACACACACACACACATGCACATACATATATACATATGAAAATAGAAAAGTAATTTTCATTTCAATGTTGTAACTTATAGGAGGAAATTTGACAATGGGACTACTTGCAATGTCTCAGGTATTCCTTGCTTAAAAACAAATAAACAAACAAACAAATGAACAAACGAACAGAACAGGTAAGACAACCCTGGCACTGCATACTACTACCATCTCAAGCTTTCATTTTGTAATTTATTTTTGGTTAATATACTGATTAATGGAAACTCAGAAACAAACGTAAAGGATGTCTTGCAGCTAGACACAAACTTTTCCTTTAGGTAATGTGAAGACAATGGAAGGAAAGAGATTGGCAGTCAACAGACCTCTTCAAATGAACTCTCTGTAGCTCTTCAGCTAGTAGCCAACATGCTATTTATGTCCTGTCAGACTCTTACATTGGTCCCTGGGTAAATTAGTAGTACACAGCAAAATTCAACTCTAGGGACAGAGATAATCTGTATGACTGTAAAACTGTTTTTCATCTCCTATAATGATGTGTCAGGGTGAGTATGCTCAGCATATTCTATTTTGGGAAAACAAACACACAACTTTTATCTTGAGATAATGCAGAAGACTAAAGAGGACATCCATAGATGAGTGCTGTACTAGCCAGCTCTAGATTCCCCCAGGCAAATAAAACTTTGTGCTAATTCATTTCAGGTCCTATTTTTTTAAATTATTTTATTTATTTATATTCCAGTTGTTACTCCCCTTCAGTCTCCCCTCCCACAGTTCCTCACCTCATTACTCCTCCTCATTGCGTCCCAGAGGGTGCTCTTCCCCAAACCAGGTCGCCCCCTTCCCTGGGGCCTCAAAGGTTCTAGAGGATTAAGCACATCTTCTCTTACTGAGTCCAGACCATGAAGACCTCTGCTACAAATGTGCAAGGGGTCTTGGACCAGCATATGTATGCTCCTGGTTGGTGGCTGAGTCTCTGGGATCTCCCTGAGGTTAGTTGAGGCTGATGGTCTTCCTCTGGGGTCACTCTCCCTTTCAGCTTCTTCAGTCCTTTCCCTAATTCAATCATAGGGGTTCCTGACTTCAGTCCGATAGTTGGGTGTTAAGTATCTGCTTCTGTCTCACTTTGCTGCTGGTAGGGCCTCTCAGAGTAAAGCCATGCCAGGCTCCCATCTGTAAGCACATCATAGCATAGTGGTGTCAGTCAGGCCTTGATGTTCCCCATGAAATGGATTCCAAGTTGGGCCTTTCACTTGACCTCCTTTCCTTCAGTCTTTTCTCCTTTTTGGTCTCTGCAGTTCTCAGACAGGAACAATTCTGGGTCAGGAATTATAAGTCTGGGTTAGTAACCCTGTCCCTCCACTTGAGGGTCTGTCTATCTACTGAAGGTGGATTCTTCAAGTTCCTTCCTATAGTGTTTGGCATTTTGGCTAAGGTCATTCCCAGTGAGTCCTGAAAGTATCTCACCTTCGAGTCTTTGGTACTTTCTAGAGGGCTCCCACCTCCAACTCCCTGTGACTGCTGGTTATTGTGACCCTCCTCTGACCTTGGTTACTGCAGCTCTCCTGAGATACTCACAGGATCTAGCATTTGGGTGGGTATTGGGCCACTACTCTGGCCCAGGCGGGGAAGTAGATTGGAAAGAAGGTAGCGATCCTCAGTCAGTGTAGACCTCCTGAGAAGCAAGCAAGCTTCAGGGTTTGGGTAGGTGTTGGCCAGACCTGATCTTCAGGTCTCAATTTTATAGAGTTGTGGTGAGCCCAGGTGTTTGTTTCAGTATTATTACCAGCCCTGTCTATGTGGCTGTGTATGTATAAAAGACATTTGACATGATAATCTGAGTAGAATCAATGATCTCTCCCAATGTGAATAAGTCTCATGTTATTCATTGATGGCTTGGATAGAATAAAATGCTGAATGTAAAGGAAATTGGTCTCTATCATTGGGAGGACATATCTATCTTCTGTTACTGGGATTGGATTTGGGCTTTAACTTACGTTAAACGAGTGTTTCCTAACCTTCCTGAGGCAGTTTCTTATATTGTGCCGACCCTCAGTCATAAAATTAGTTTTGTTGCTTCATCTTCCTAACTGAAAATTTGCTACTATTATGAATCATAATGTAAATATCTAGTGTGCAGATGGTCTTAGGTGATCCCTATGAAAGGGACCCAAAAGGGTCGTGGCCCACAGGTTGAGAACTGCTGCATTAAACCCTTACTATCTCCTCCTCTGGTTTCAGGCCTTCCAACTTGTTCTGGGAGAATAAAAGTTGATTTTCTGGGTTTCCAGCTTTCCTACTAAAGTTCAACTTGTACACTTATATTATGAGATCATGTATCCATATATATATATAATAGATATCTATTTATCTACACTATATATTATATGCTATCTATCTATCTATCTATCTATCTATCTATCTATCTATCTATCATCTCTTAGCCATTTCTCCATTTATCTAGCAAGCTTGCTTGTTTCTACAGAAAATACTAACACCATACAATCTTGCCTTGTAGACTCACTGACAAAAATAAGTTATCTCTGCCTTTTACGAGCACTATGTCTGAAGACTCATCACTCCTATATATGGCGATTATGAAAAGATATGACTTATCTCTCATTACTAAAAGACTCATTTGAAAGATATTGACCTTGTTGATGTTATATTTCAGTACTTTATACTGA
Source organism: Grammomys surdaster (assembly GCF_004785775.1). Taxonomy (NCBI): domain Eukaryota; kingdom Metazoa; phylum Chordata; class Mammalia; order Rodentia; family Muridae; genus Grammomys; species Grammomys surdaster. Next base: position 421,978 of record NW_021620926.1, read on the forward strand.
GAGTACCTTTTCTTATTTTTATTTTTGAATTTTGTTCATTGTTTAAGGTTACTCCTTTTCAATGTAAGAATTTCCTGGATTCATCACTACAATTACATACATTTGCTTTTTCCGAGTCTTTTCTGAGTTTTCTTTTAACAAGTGTATTGCTAGTGGAGTAGAAAAGTCTGCATAAAGACCGTAAAATATTTTTAGCTCTACATCTATACTGAAGAAATATTAAATCAAAATTTAAAGATAGTTAGTATTACTCCAAATAAAAGAACAGTAAACACCAAATGAATGAAGAGTGTGTTGAATGGTAAATTAGTATCAAATCTGAGTGCACAGAACTTGAGGGAATCACCAACCAATGTCCAATTTGACTGAAGGCTTAAGGTTCACAAAAAGTGAACCTTATTCAACACTGCCTGGATAAACAACGTCCAAACATTAGATAGCCCAAAGACCTATGATAGAACCAAACAACACTAGCCTTAACAAAAGGTATTAACAAAAGGCCTCCTAGTGATATTGTTCAGAACTTACAGGTCAGTCAGCCCTTTATCCAGCTATCATCAGGGAGGCTTCTTATGGCAGCTGATCGAAAGAGGTTCATAGACCCGCAACCAAACAGTGCATGGAGGAAGAGACTAAAGGGGAGGTCTCTGTAAAATCCCTTCCCTCAGAGCTCAGGGAATCTCACAGAAGAGGAGGTGGAAAGATTGTTAGAGCCAAAGGATATAGTGGGCACCAGGACAAGGCCTCTGAATCAACTAGGCAAGGTGCATATGAGCCCACAGAGGATGAAGTAGCAAGCACGAGGCCTGTATGGCCTCTCTGTATACGTTATGTATACATTCTCCTCTTATTGGACTGTCATATTCAGCTTCAATATGATAATTTTTGCACCATCTTATTGTATTATATTTTATTTTGTCATGTTTAGTTGTTGTTTCTTAAGAGCCTGTTCTTTCCTAATGAGAAACAGAACATGAGTGGATCTAAAAGGGAGGAGAGGAACTGGGACGAGTAAAAAGAGGAGAAACTATAATCAGGATGTATTGTATGCAAATTCAGTTTTCAAAAAGAAAACTATCTATTTTGATAAAAGAAAAATGCAAAGAAAGACAACTGAATGTTAGCAATAACAAAAAAGTATGTGGAATGGTGAATATATATCCTGAGTGAAATTTGATTGCTTCAGTGGTAAGAAAATAATTATAATTTTTGTGTATTATAAAATATATCTAAAATTAAAAATATCATTAAAAGATGCAAACAGTTTAATTTTTACATATATAAATAATGTGGATGTAATTAATATTGAAATATAGATTAAAGGTAAAGATTTGGTTTTGTTATTATTATTATTACTATTATTATTATTATTTTGAGACATACTCTTATTGTATATCCCTAGATGGCCTGGAGCCTACTATGTAGGCCAGGTTATACTTAAACACACAGATATCCATCTGCTTCTGCTTTACAAGTTCTGATATTAAAAGTTTATTGCTATTTTTAAAAAGACCTTTAACAATCAAAGCAAAAATAATAATGGAATGTATTACTAACAGATCTGCAGAAGAGAAATGGAAAAGTGAAAGTACATGTCCAAAAAAGAATGGCAGGAAGCTAGAGCTGTAATTCTATCTCTAGTCCTGCAAAAATGCATTTGAAATTTAAATGATAAATATATTCTGACAAAACTGAAATTAAGACATAAATAGAAACAGCAACAAACTGAAAAACTCACAAAGTTCTTGCACTTTCAAGACAAAAAAGAAAACACCTTCAAAATATGCATTTTAAACAACCTCTATGCAAAAAGTAAACAACTTGGAAATTCAAAAAATGAAACTAAAAAAATGAAAACACATTGTCATATACAAATCCTTTAAAGGGGAGCAGAGGCAGTTCAGTTGTTAAGATAATTGACTGTTCTTCTAGAAGGATTCTAGTCCAGGCCCCTACACTTAGCATCTCACAACCACCCGTGAGTTCAGATCCAGAAGATCTGAAGCCCACTTCTGGCTTGTATTATTACTGTCACACACACACACACACACACACGCACACACACACAAATGAAAAATAAAGGTAAATCTTAAAAATGTTTAGAATGATGCTAGCTACCATCATGCATTGAGGAAAATCATTTTGTTTAAAATTCGGAAGCAAAATTGAAAGTTAAACAGCTCAAATTCCCATGTGATAAAATAAAAAGAAGACCTAAACCTGGCCTGGGAAGATCACTCAACCAGATAAGATACATGGCTGAGTTTGAAACATATTGATTTTCTTTCAAAAAATTTACTTTCTCTATTAAGAGTTAATAGTGTGATGTAAGTGGAAACCCAAGGGATGGCAGCATGAACAAAAGACGTTATAAAGTAATAGAAGAGGAGTAGAAGACGTGTCCACACAGAAAGGAACAAAACCTGGAGAGTGCATGATGGGTTCCAAATGAAAACTTCTTCATGAAGTTGAAAATATTCTATTATAAATATGAAACAACAATTTGACCTTTAATGATGTATAAATTGGTTTTTTGAATTTTAAATTTTGATTTTATGTTTTTAATGTAGCAATAGGACCCCAAAGATAACAACATAACTCTTAGTACTGCTCCTGCTACAATGTTCTATTCTGAACAGAATGGATTTTAGTGGTTTTATTTTAAAAGTCTAAATACACTAAATTAGAATAGTATTTAAACATTCATACATCTGCTTCCACCAACTCCAACAATTATTCATGGCCAATTTTAATGCTTTAATACTTAAATTTATTACAATATTATTTAAAGAATATTCTAAACATAATATTTTATCCATAAGGCTTTTTATTATATTCTTTATAAGAATGACTTTTAAAAACATATCTACCATAATATGTAAGACTATAAATTATTAGTAATTTGTCCTTTTAAATATTTTAATTATTTGACACAATTTTCTTATTTGTGCATCTTGAATTAGATTAATAGTGTGTGATTTTTAAGGGACTGTGATATGGGGTGAGGCATAGAGTCTTCTCAACACTGAAAGGCCATGGTGGATAAAGTGTGGGTCCCCAAGAGAGTTCACACTGAGGGTTGAGGTACAGAACTGGGCCTGTATCTTAAACAACACAGTGAACATTTTGGAATTTGAAATAACAATAGTATCACGAGCACTTTTTATCAAAAATAAAAAAGTATATCCATATAGTTATTTTATAGCCATCAAGACAGATAAAAGTCATGTCAGAAAGTCTAAAATGCAAATGAAAGCTGCAAATAATTTAAGAGAGTTTCTGATGTCTTACCTGAATTTCAAAACTCAGGAATAAATTGGAAGGAAAAGACGAGGAGGAGGAAAAAAGAAAGAAAGAAAGAAAGAAAGAAAGAAAGAAAGAAAGAAAGAAAGAAAGAGAGAAAGAAAGGAAGGAAGGAAGGAAGGAAGGAAGGGAGGAAGGGAGGAAGGAAGGAAGGGATACAGGTAGTAGGGTCCTATTTATCATCAGTGTTTTCTCTGGAGTAAGTTGACCAAGAAACATGTCCTGAAAATGTTCTGGTTGATCAGGGATGCAGAGACAGTTTCTTGAGCAAAATAGCCATTGCTAATGTGCCTCACACTGCTGTAAACAAACTCCCACCATGATTCCATACACATCTCTAATGAAACTCATTGAGTCACAAGAAGAAAAATAACATGAATGTAGAAATGGGGTGATGTGGTGAGAGGAAGGGGGTTAGTAGGAGAGAGGAGGAATTCAGAGCACATGGTAGGAGGCAAACATACTGAAATACAGTACACACATGTATAGAGATGTCATAATTAAACCATTATCTATATTGCAAATATGTGTATCTACAGATAATTTGAAGTAGACTACAGGATTATTAGTAAGTTATATACAATTAATATATTACTTTAGAATTATTTGTTTTACATGTGTGAGTGTGAAGCAGAAATTTCTGATTTCTTTGGAAACTCAGTTGTGTCAGTGTTATTTTTCTGGGAGCTATTTAGTGAGAGGATGTTTTGCTGAAACAGATACTGTGAGAGGGCATGTGATGTTTTGCTGGAGTAGATGCTTGGAAGGGCACATGATTCATTTAAAAATTGTATAAATGGAACCCCGTAAACAGTGAGAGGTTGCAACGGTCTTCAGTGGTCTTTGCTGGTCAGACAAGAGTTCGCTGGTCTCACTTTTTCTCTGGTCTACACTAGTCTTCACTGGTTTTCCCTTGATAGAGATAAATGCACCAAAGAACCCTCATGGTGTTCCAGCTGATTCTTGCTGTTTTCATTGACTTGTGGCAATTCAGTGGGGCCTTGAGGTTTCTGTTGGATCTTGTCATTGTGACTGATTCTTGTTTGGTGTTTGCTATTGAACTGGCCTGCTGGTATCCTGACAAAGAAGAGTGGAATCTCCCCCCAAAACTACTACTAAACAGGTCCACAATTCCCTTTTCTTATAAACCTTCTTCCCCTACCTCTGGTTGGTGGGATAGATCATAAGTTGTATCATTCAAGAACCCTAAGTAAAGTAGGTTTAGAAAAATCTAAGCCTACAGAATATTTTGGTGCCATCATGTATGTATATGTACTACACACATGCCTACAAGATGTTAATTCTCCTAGATCAGGAGTTATAGCTAGTTGTGAGACACTATGTGGGTACTGAGAACTGAACCCAAGTACTCTGCAAGAGTAGTACGTGTTCTTGACTATCAAGCCATCCCTCTTGTCCTGAAATCTAGTCTATGATTTTTCACATTTTAAGATTCTTTTTAAATTTTATTTTATGTTTATGAATGTTTTACTTACATGTAAGCATATTCACCAAGCCAATACAATGTGTACAGAGGTCAAAAGAGGACACTGGATTTCCTGAACCTATAGTTATAGACTGTTACGAGCTGCAATGTGGGTGATGTGATCTCTGCAAGAACACCCATGTTCTTAATTGTGAAGCTATCACTCTAGCCCTAAATCTATTCTATTTCATATACTAAAATTGGGCATCATCCTATTCTGGTATCCATATGATATTCTGGAGCCAGTTTCCATTTATTAGTGAGGAATTATTATATATACTATGTATAATTGTATATAATAAAGTATGTAAAAGTTTATAAATATAAATTTGTGTCAATTACCAGGTATAGTACAACTTATACAAAGTTGATATAGCTATATACTACTTTATTAAGTTATAGAATAATATATTAATTTTGACATAAAGGCAGGCCCACTAAATCTATAAAATTATCTTGATCTTACTATTAAAATAACTTCTGAGATTTTTTTAAATCAAAGCTAGTAAAATATTCATATGTAAATATACATATGTCTGTGCAAATTTGCATATATGCATATGCAAATATACATACAAAATTTCTTCATAAATATAGAAACAATCCTAAACTAATTCAAGTTTTGTATGTCAGGATTAAAGTTCCAGATAGTTGGAAGTCATCAGAATTTTGTTTTTGTTTTTTTCTTTACTCCTTGGGATCTTTGAATCCTGAGTAATAGGCACATAAACTTTATGTTTTCCCAGTTCTCATTGGCTATAGATTCTCATAACGAATTTTTGACTTCCACTATTTGAAGATCTCACCTTACAAAACTAAAAATGTGTTGAATTCCTTTAGAAGGTGCAAGGATGGGCTGGATACAGCCTCCTCTGGGGCATTGTTTCCTATGCCCTGGGCTCCTGCCTCCTTCCCTCATGCACTTGGTGATGTCAAGGCAGTAACTGTGGATCATAGCTATGACCTCCACAGATTTTTCCAGGTTTTGACACCTTCGGAAATTGAATTTTTCATGGGAAGCCTTAACACTGTGGGAAAAGAAATCTTGGAAGCATAGCTTGTTTGTAGCATGATTTCATTGATGTAGTAAACATTGTGGGAACAATGATTTATATTGGCCAAGCTCCACCATAAAGAAGCACACAGAGCCACAGGATAACTGTGAAGGAAGTATAGAAAAATAAGCGAAAACATATGAAATATTAAGGAAAGGTAGAGGAGAGGGAATGCCAAGAAATCCAGGCACATAAATACCTGAGTAATATTTTTTATTGGCCTTTTTTCTTTCGTGTGTGTGTGTGTGTTAAAATCTCAGTAACTTATGGAATTAAAACTATTAGTCATTCCCTTCCCCACATCCTGCCTTTCTGTGTTTATAACCCCTGTGTGAATGAATTATGATTTGAGAAAAAATAAATTCTTTAAATAAAAAAAAACTATTAGTCTCTTGGCAGTTTTATGAACCTAGATACATATTTATATACTATTCTATGATGTTTACTTAATTTTTTCTTTATAATTTGTGTAATTCATAATCACAAGTTAGTCATATTTTACCACATTAATCTTGTTGCCTTCCCTTCATATATATGAAAAATTTATTCCATTAAAGACTTCCCTTTCTCTCAAGATGGCAATAAACTGATCAGGGGTTAAAGAGGATCACAAATTCATTGAATACAGTTTCCTTGCCTATAGCAACCTCTCTTACAAGCTAACAGATGTTGACAATTATTAAATCATTTTTTTTTTAATTTTCCACTTTTAAAGATTCTAGCATATGCTAATTGTACTGGCTAGGTTTCTGTTTCAACTTGACATAAGCTAGAAAGGAAAAGGAGAGAAAGTCTCAGCTGAGGAAATGTCTCCCTGAGATCCAGCTATAAAGCATTTTCTCAATTAGTGATCAATGGAGGAGGACCCAGCCCAGTCTGGGTGGTGCTATCCTTGGGCTGGTTGTTCTGGGTTCTATTAGAAGCAGGCTGAACAAGCCCTGTAAAACATGCTTATGAGTAACAACCTCCATGGCCTCTGCATCAGCTCCTGCCTTCAGGTTCTGGCCTTGTTTGATTTGCTTGAATTCTTCTCCTAACTTTATGCAATGATGGACTGTGATCTGGAAATATAAGCTGAATAAACTCTGGTCTCCAGCTTGCTCTTATTCTTTGTCACAGCAATGAAAGTTCTAAGACACTAATTTTATTAACAAATTCTTATAACCTTGCTTCTTTGCTGTATTTCATGATTATTTCTTTTATTCAATGGTCTTAGCAGCACACATCTTATCCTACTTTACAAATATTGTGAATCAGCAAATGTTCATATAATGAACGTTTTAGTCTCTGCCTACTATCCATTCAAATGCTCTCATCTGCCCATGTTTCTAAATATATAAATACTTCAAAAAAACAGATGGAACATGAAAGCATCATTGGGCACAGAAATCAATCCAACCCTTTTAAACATGAAGAGACCCTGGGGCAGAATCAGAGGAAGGAGAAAGGAAAGCTTGGTCATTTTCAAATAATAAAAATAAAGGACTGACTATTTTTGTGCAAGTTGGCATGCCTTTAATTGGGCGAGTAGAGTTGATCCAATGAGAATAATACTTTTAGTTTTAAGTCATATTAGTAAGTGGCACTGGGCTCCAGGATACCTATTATGGCTAACAAGAATATGTGGCAGAATTTTACCTTAACTACTCCTCATCACCATCAACACAGAAGAGGAACTGTTATTTTGTTGTAAAGAAAATCTGCAAATCATTATAGTAAAACACAGCAGTTATATTCAAGTCTTTAATGTCATTGGTATGAAATTCATTTTCTGAGATTTTTCAGTACTCTTAAACAGCTATTGTGTCAGAGCTCATTCATCACACATGACCTTCTATATATGACTATAGAAGATTTTTGAGAAATTCATAATAATATACTTTAGTTTTGGGTATTCTTTTAGTTGTATGTGATTCCTATATTAGGTGAGAATTCAATGCACTATACTGATACATCTTAAAATTTGATTGCAATGTACATATACTGTTTATAATGCAATCTCCTAGGGCATAGGAGCCATATCAAAATTAGAGAACATTTGAGTATTTATATAGAATATATAAATAAGAATTTCTGTATACAGGAATTAAAAGACCTCAATTTTTATTTCATTCATTATTGTAACTTTAATTGCTCCATAGTCTAAATTCTGTTTGATCTTTAAAAAAATATTCGTTTATCTATAGCTACAGAGAAAGTTTGATGACAAGTACATCCACTTACGAAATGTTGCATGCCAGTACAATTCAACAGTGTTACAACATAGCCAGTGGGGCATGTAGGCTATGGGGGATTCTAGATATCAAAAGATCTTAGCTTAGCCAGCCCATAGTAAGAGATGTCAATTAAAAGAAAAAAATTCAACAATTGCATTTATATTAAGTTGAAAAAATTCTCAGAATGTAGCAAATGTTTGAAAGTATCTGACAGGTACTGGAGGAGGGATAATGCTCATTGCACAGAAGATTCAAAAAGACTAAACATTATTAAAAGGTCAGCAATGGGAAGAAAGTAGATGGAAGTCCACCAATAGTGACATCAGTGTGATAGGTCCCATTCATACAAGAGATTCACTTAGTACAAAACCTAGGAGGGAAAAATTCATCTGGAAAGAGACACAAAAGAAAACTGATGCATAGGTATTGACTACATGGGTAGCCTGAGAGACTTATACATTTGAAGTGAATAAAGGGTTTGAATCAGGGTGGAATATGCTAATTTCTATTCCTTTGTAACAAATGACTCCAAACTTAGAGACTTGTCCCAACCATACTTATCATCTCAAAATTCCTGTAGTAAAGAAATATAGCTCTAATTTCACAAAGACTTGTGGCTTGGGGTATTTTTTGAGACAGAAATAGAGATAAGAGCCACAGACAGAAGCATCTCATGGCTTGACTTGACATTAATTTCTAAATTGACTTTGTGCTTGTGGGCAGGATTAAGTTTCTTATGGACAGTTGAGCAGAAAGCTTCAGTTCTTCATTGGACATTGTCTAGAGGCCATACTCAGTTCTTGACATACTGTTCTCTTCATAAGGCAATTCATGATGGCAGTTTGCTTCAACAGAGACCATGATAGGTAGCCAGAGGAGAACAAACAAGGCATGCATTTTTTTTCTCTATAAACTCAGAAGTGACCTACCACTGCTTTTGTCTTGTAATGCTTATGAGAAATCAATATATACATGCAATTCTCATTTGGAATTGCATGTGGTTGGCCTGTCATCAGATGGAGACTGTCGGGTGTCTGCTAGAAAGCATCATGAGATGATGACTTGGAATTATTTCTGGTCCTTTGTGAAGAATGGAAATGAAAATCTGAGGTAGAGGTAGCTTGATATGGTGATGAATTAGAAGAAAAGATGATCAAGCATCTGCCTGTAGTGACCAAAGTATTTACTATAGATAAAGTAAACATGGATAAAAAATCTGGAATAAAAACAGATCAAATATTAATGAAATGTGAAGGAAATGTTCATTAAGAACGATATGTTATGCATTCCTTAATAGGCTAAATATTTTATTGCCAATATGAATTTCTTTAAGGGACAAATGTATGTAACTTTTCCTAAAATTAAATTTTTACAAGCCCTCTTAAAGAAGATTTTTATATTTGTATCTATCTATATATCACTACAATATATTTCAGACTAGGATAAGAGTTTTAGTCTTGTGATAGTTTAATATACAGATACAACATTTTTGTAACTTTTATCATTAGAGTGCAAGCTTCCAAACTCTAGAGGTGTTCAAAGATTTAAGAAACTGAAAGTTATTGGAATTCTGAGTAAATAGAAACCATATTGATTTATCTCTATTCGCATGTCTTCTGTTTGCTATAGCTACAGAACACTGGAGAAATATAGCAAAATGTTATCATATAATTTGAGAACTCATAATGTATTTTCATTTGGACCTGGCAGAGGCTGTGCTTACCCACAGATCTTGTTTTAAATGAATTGGTGGAATAACAAAGTGCTTCCATTTTGCCCCTCCTTTATACCATGTATCTTATATTAAGGACAGATATTGCAAAGGGTATTTGCAATGGGCACAAATCATTGTAAATTACAGTTAAGATAACTACCAACTCACCTACCAACAAGTACATCTCAGGCCAGTGATCCTTACTTCACCAACTTCACTTGTAAAATATTACTGAGGAATGGTAAGACAGTTTCCCAGAATGACATGGGTATAAAGGTCCAAAACGTCTGTGCTCCTGCAATTTGAGAAAGTGAGAAGTTTGACATGAGCAATGGAACGTATTAGCACCACAGCTAGATAGTCATACATCCACATCTAAAATGTGCAATAGAAATATGCTGACACAATGTATTTCTTTTCTGTAAGTAACTACCATCCATTTTATGTTTTATATGAGATTTCTATTCAAGTACAGCATACACAAGGTTCACAATGAGATGTCTGTCTGTCTATTGTGTTGCTTTATAGTCATTACTTTGAGATAAAAATGACATAAAAAATAATGAGGTTTACAGCTAGTGAAGGTAGCATACTGTTCAACAATACACCTTTTTTTGTTTCATTTTGCTCAATAGGCTTGATTTTTTATTTTTGGGTTTTTGTTTGTTTGTTTGTTTTTGTTTTTTGTTTTTGTCTTTTTGTTTTTTTGTTTGGTTGGTTGTTCCGGCCCCGTTCTGCTCCACATTTGGGGGCCACTTTGCCCCAGCCTGAGCTGCTGCTCTGGTCTGTAAGTCAGGGTCTAGCAAGAGAGAGGGTGGGGATGGAAGGGCAAGAGACACGGAGAATGGAGACAAGACAGAGAGTCTGTTCAAGTCTCTCTTTATTGAAATGAAATCCTGGATATTTATACCCTTTACCACATGCCTTGCCACCGTGAACAAGGAGGGAAACACAGCTGAAGGCACTGTGTCATGTGCCTTGCAGTGTGGATACCACATGCGCCTTGCAGCTGGGGACATTAAACAACAAAACAAGATATGTGAGAAAAATAAGATGTTTATCAGAGTGTGCTCAGCTGTTGTGGGCTGTTGAAAACAAGTCTCTTGTCAGGGTATATGGTTCAAAATGGCTGCAAAGATGATAGGCGCTTTCTGCTAGGAGTTGGCTCCCAACATTTTGTTTTGTTTTGTTTTGTTTGTTTGTTTTGTTGTTGTTTTGCCATAATTCTATGGGAAATGTTTTATTCACCTGCCTGTTGACTTATTGACAGGTACATAATAGTTTTTGTGCTACTGTGAATGTTTTTATGCATATAAACCACATTTCAAAAAGTCAGCATAGTGCCCATTTTTGGGCTGCCAGCCTCAATAACTAGCATCATTTTAGTTCCCCTTGACTCTTTCTCCATTTCTGTCTCTCTGTCTCTTTGTGTTTCTCTTAGTCTCTTTCTCCCTCTTTGTCTCCTTCTCTTCTTCCATCCTGCCTGTGTTGTGTACTTGTTCTATAGAGGAGTTCAAACATCCTTTTTTTTATCATTCTCCATATTATTCCCCCTAAAACAATGTCTCTCATGAATTCACAGCTAGCCTGGTGGCCAACAGGTTCCAACAATTCTCCTGTTGTTCTTACCTGCCTCCAGCTCTGAGTGATTTTTGGCCATTGCTGGCTTTTTATAGGGGACCTGTGTTGACTGTCTAGAATGTTATTGATTGTGTAGAAAATAAGGAAGTGCTTGCTAAATATTTTCTTATGATTTATTTCTCATAACTCCAAGTAGTAATACAATCTATCCTAACTTTAAGAGGTAAGCAAAGACCTATTTCCTGCTGTATAGTAATAGGTGTTAATTCAATAGTAACAACTAGTTTTTCCACTTCATACATCTGTTGAGGATTCCTAACTAGAGCTGTGTCACACCCTCATACATTATACTGATACACCCTTTGTGTATACTAGCTATTTAGTATTTACCAACTGAATTGTTTCTTCTCTCGATCAGTGGTGGCTCAGATACAGGCCAGATTATACCAGATTAAAAATAGATAAAGGCAGGTTTGTTAGGAGGCAGATCTAGAGCAAGTTCACTAACCTCATAGGTGGAGTTCAGTGAAGTCTTGCACCTGGCGAAAGCCTGGAGATTTTATAGAGCTTAGGTAAGGAGCCGTGATGTGTCAGTTAAAAGCTGGGATTGTGCCCATATATAATAAAAAACTGAGCTCTTGTGTGGGCATTTTTGGGTGGGCTGCAGGAAACACAGAGAATAGGAGTTATCTTGAAGCCTTCTTGGAGAGGTCAGGATTGGGGGAAGGAGGGCAGATGAGGTTTTCCAGCTTGTGTAGGGGCAAGTAGGGGTTCCAGACCATTGTCTTCATGTCACAGAGTTCCTTGGTGTCTGGGGGTCTTGTGGAAAAAACTCAACAAGATCCATAAAAAGCTTCAGCAAGAAATGTTTGCTAGAATAATATGAATCTTGGCATCTTATAGGGTATTTACAGAAGACATGGAGTAAGTGATGTTAATGAGATGTCTATAGAAGATAAAACTTGCTCAGGAAAGTTAAAGAACAGGTCCTAAAGTCAAACAGCAACCATATAAGGCAGCAGTCCTTAAGGGACCAATACATTGTGACTCAAAGCACAATAATGTTTATATCATTCCAATGTATCTCAGAATTTATAAAATTTACATTGCATTCTATTGTTATTGACTTGTTATTTGTGTCTTCCTTTATATGTTATAATTTATTGCTTTTATGAATTTATTTTAAAAGAAAATTAATTCTTAAAAGATGACATTATATGTTGAAGAAAGACAATGGTCCCATTATTCTTAAATGTAAAGAGTAGGATCTTTTATACCAGAGAATGACAGCGAGACATGACTCTGGTACCAGGAAGTATGAAAAATGTAGGTAATGATTAAAAATAAGACAAACATAGATTGTACCATTCTACAATAAATAAGAGACTCAATTAGTGAGCTAAAAATCCTGCCAGGGAAGAGAATAGGAAGGAATTGAAGTTTGGATCTGAGGTTCCGGCATGTTTATGGGCATCAGTGAGACAGACTGAGTCTGAAGAAGAATCACTGATGAAAGACAGACAGTCCCAGAGAAGGAAGAATAGAGTTATTGGAACCAAAATAGCATTGAAAGAAAGAAACAAATAAAACATGAAGGCAGAATGCACCATAATTACATAAAGTCTGAAGCATGGTACTGTCATGATTACAATAATGTTCACCTTGTAATCAGAGGACATCATTCCAGTGAAGCATGTGACACCTTACTCAACCTTCTCACACAGACCTCCACCTCACTGTCCATGGACAAGACTCCATGCCTCTACCTTTTTCTCTTAAGAGTCATTTTCCAGAATCCTCTCCTTAATATTGCCCCTGGTTTCTATCTGAAAATGACAGGTCTTCCTGCTCTGAGATGGTTTTTATGGGAGAGATAAAAATAATAGATATGAGTTGACAGTCAAGTCAGTAGGACTAAAGTCACAGATACGATTTCAAAACATAGGTTACTCACTAGAAATGGTCTGTGAATTAACAATGTTCTTAAAATGGGGATGAAGTGAATTATCAAGGCTATCACGTTTCCTCTTTGTTTTCTTCTAGTGCTTTGATAAGGTTTACAAATAACATGTGCCCCTGATGCTAAGAGAAAGTTTCTGCAATATATTTACAGGGAAAAGCACTGAAGAAAATAGAATTTTTCAATTTTGAGACATTTTTTAAAGAAAGGAAAAGAAGAAAGGTGATGTATAAACATGACAATTATCTTTATGCCTTCACAATGGAAATGAATCCAAGGGCTTTTCTTCAATATATAGAGATTTCATTTTAGTTTTTTTCTTTATTTTTAATTTAATTTATGTTTTGTTTGCATGTGTGTTTGCATAGTATGCATATGTGTGGTCCTATGAAGATGAGAAGAACATGTTGGCTACACTGGAACTAAAGTTACAGATGATTGTGAGTGCCCATTTGTGGGCTGTGTTTTGAACCCAGAACTTCTGGAATAGCAGCAAGAGCTTTTAGCTGAGCCATCTCTTTATCCCCCTCTTTTTACATTTAAACTAAAACCTTTGTTATTAATATACTGAATGTTATTTGAGGGGAGTCAATAGAGGGCCTTTTTCTGTGTTTTTCTCTTGGTAAAGATGAAGATTTGGGATGATATAGCCCAGTGGTAATGTAACAAGTTCCCAGACTTTAGCACAACTGGCTCCATGAAGGAAGTACTATTCCAACCATAAGACCTACCATGTAGATAACACCATCTGCCAGAATGAAAACAAAGAAGTCTATCAATGTACATAGTTCTGGGAAAACATAGTCTCTAAAAGTACTAACCTTCTTGGATTCTGTATTTTTGCTCCTGGCTAACTTTTGTTAACTGAAATATTTCAACCCAGGATACAGTTTTTGTGCTTAAAAGTTCACTGGGAGAAAGGCTCAGGGATACTGAACAAGCAATGCAGTCAGCAGATGCCTAAGAAAGATGTGTCTGAGCAGTCTTCTCTGGTGGATACCCAACAAGAGTGGAATGTTTGGCCAGCAAGGCCTTTGGTTGAGCTCTCTTGCATTACAGAAGGGAGAGCAGCAGAAAACAGACAAAGAGGCAGAGAAAGCACATGCTGCAGTCAGTATACCTCATGGCTGCTTTTCTGTGTGAAGACTGCTGCTCTGTATGCTCTGTACTGCATGAATGCATCACACTTTACCCCAAAAGTCACCTCCTTTGTTAGAAAGCTTATCCTTTGAACAAAGGAAAGTCACTGGCTGGTAATCTAATCATTGAAAAAGAGCCTGGATTTTTTCTGGCAACACAAAAGAGAAACCATTTGTGGAGAAAATACTTGCAACTAAGAGCTGGAAAGGAAGGGGAAAGAACTTTAAATAATTACTACTCAGGCGGTGTCAGTGCTCCACTAACTGAAAAGAATCTGAGTGTGGTGGCATCCTGTCACCAGCCCCAAGAGCAGATCAGCCTAGAGTTCAACAAGAGGAGGAAGCAAGTTGCAAAGAGTCTTCTCTTTAACGATATTTTTGGTTTTCCTGATGAAAGGATGAGATTTTTTTTCAAGACCTGTTATATATTTAGAAATAAGAACAACAGCACAACATTTTTTATTGCTCTGGAACAGGGCACATGTTTTTGTTGGATTTAATCAGGATGTTAAGGATCTGATTGAATTGTTGTTGTTTTTGTGTTTGTCACTGCTGCACGTCATGTTGGCAATCTGTAAAAGCCAGATGTGTGTGTCAGGGAGCGATGTGGAAAGTAGCTACCCAAACACACATGGCTGGCTTTTAAAATGCAGCCTGACTTCTATTAACATAAACTTCATGCTTATTCACATTTTTTTTTATATATTTGTAGCTTTCTGTAGACTTTTCTCTGAAAATGGTTATTGGTCTAGTTAGAAGCTATCAACAGGAGAGCTTTATTCTTTGATGATTCTGCAGATTGACTCCACTATCAAGATACTACCATTTGTGTTTTTAGCAAGTTTTCTCTTCCCAATTTCCAAATGCTGACCCCATGCTTTAGGTTCACATAATCTTTCTGTGGTTTTGTGACCATGGACTTTTAATCTCTTTTTCCACTGATGTAAGGTCACCATCCTGCTAGACATAATGCTTAACATGCTATTTAATCTTTATTAAATATATTCTGAAAAAAATCATACCTTCAAATAGAGTCAGCTATAAGATTAGAGCTCCATGACCTGAAATTTGCCAGGAAGCAATCGAGTCTACTGCAACTAATTTACAATGTTAGAGTCATCATAATCATGACAAATTGAATATGTGTTGAACAGTTTCAGGCTATTGTCTTAAGACTCTACATACATACATACATACATACATACATACACATATACATACACACGTGTATGTGTGTGTATATAAAGGGTCTTACCGATATAAATGTCCTTTATTAATTTATTATTTTGTTTATTCTATGTGTATGTATGTGGGTAAGCATGTGTCAAATTATGAGATGTGTTGCTCATAACTGATTCTCTCCTAATATATGAGTTCCTGGGATTTTTTTAATCTTGCTACATGTGCCTGTGCCAACTGAACCCTCTTACCATCCTGTAATCTCTTTCTTGATACTGTGCAATTATAAAAGTTTGAAAGTAGCTTTGAAAAGAACCTTAATACTTGTACTTTACTACTCTTGTTAAATTTAAGAGACAGCATCTTGCACCTGGGTTACATTTACTAATGTGCTAGCATACTTCCAGGTCAAATATTTTGTGTGATTCCTCCAATGTGCCTGTGACATGAAACCTGTCATTAGACCTTGGCTGAGGAAAATGAGTCAGAGTATGGTTCCGCAGGCAATGGTCATGCTGCAAAATTCGAAGATGAGACATTCCGGCTCTACTCCCAGGAGAGGTTCAATTAGAGACTTGAGATACAGGACGGTCTCTTTAAAATCAGCATGCTGTATTCTGTAAAACCTCAGGGTTCTCCCAGTCTCTGCTTCTATGAAAGCCATACAAAGTGGAGAGATGGGCAGTCAGTCAACACTAAATCAATAAAGACATTGACTCAGAATTCTGTTCTCCTATCTTGTAACTAATAGAACTCTCCAGAAATATTAAAATTTTAGCGTCAAAGTCCCTCATCCCAATTTTCTTGGCAGTGTTTCGTCTTATGTGAGAGCTACTTCAGTAGTGAAAACACAGAATGCAGGATTCCACCTAAAGCTTAATAGGGGACAATATCTGTTTCGTATGCTACGGCACTAGTGAGCTGTATATTTTCTTAAAAAAAAAAAAAACAGAGGGAAAAAGTGATGCCTGCAGATGGTTGAGGGTGGCTATAAATCCAATGATTTATAAACAAGAATTGTGATGGGAATAAAACCCAATGCCCTTATAGGGAAAGGCAGACATGCAGTGATTTGTACATGCACCACACATCATGGTTTGGTTTTTAAAAAGAAGCTTATGGTGGTGCTAAGGGCAAGCCTGTAAAATGAGACATGAGATGTCTGGCAGATCTGAAGCACAAAGGACCCTCTGAGAGAATTTGTGTTTACACTCGCACAATGATGGCTGTAAGTAGATCTTTCTAAACAAGACAGAGCAATTTAGAAGGATTAAGGGATCTGAACTTAGTGGAGTGTGCGCAGCAGCTTGCTTTCTTTCCAAATCGTCCATGAACTTAAGCTCCTCATGCGATAAACCTAGAACAAAGGGATTTTGAAGAGTTCCGTTTATGGAATTTGCTTCCTATGGGACCTTGTTGCTTGTGACTCGACTTTAGAATGCCATTTCTTTTGTTCCATGAGGCTAATCCATTTTAGTTATTTTCAATGTAGAAGCTAATGGTTTCAATGAAGTAGCTCCCTAAGGTTGGGGAAGAGGCTATATAGGGGTTTGGCCTGGCTTTTGTGTCTACTTATGTTTCAAATATAATGGAAAAATGTCTTTCAGTTGTAGTTCATTCCTGTTTGGCTTCCATTCCAGGATAAACTCAGTTTTGGGGAGTGGAAATCATAATGCAATGCTTATCCACTTTTGATTTAATTTGGAAGGAAAAAAACATTACAGCCTTAGCAGTGCCCTCTAACACTGTTACGAAGGCTAATGTAAGCCTGCCTCTCAGATAGAACCACATAACTAATCCTTTGCCTACTATTCTCATCTAGCCTTAGTTTCTTATACTCATCCTGTGTTATGGAGAACTTTCAGCAAAATCCTTTTGTTGTGTGAGAAGAACACATGCACTTAGAGGTAACATGGAGGATCGTTATTAATTAATGACTGCGTTTGAAAACTGCGTACTTGTTTTTACATTTTAGGTGAGAATACTGTTAAAAGCATCACTTTCTCCATGAATATGGATATCACTATATTGCTCAAGCAGGCCCCAAAGTCCTGGGTCCAAGTACTTAAGCCTAGTCTACCAAATAGTTATAGCTGGGAATAGAGTTAATCCATACAAAGCATTATTATGTACAAAGACAAAGGACTGATTAGTGTGATCTGGGTGAGTGGGAAATTTACATGAAATCATACATTTATAGTATACTTTATTAACTGATTGTATTCATATAAAACATGCTAAATATTAATCATAATTATAGCAACCTCATGGTTATAATTATATTAACTATATACTTTCTCCATGGATCTCATCCATGAACTGTGCTTTGAACAATTGTGTTTGTTCAGCTCTCTTGTTGGCACTACTGGAGATAGAAAGGTACCATAACTCCAATTTAATTTAGATGGTTCTAAACAAAAGTATTATATAGAATCAACTTGTCTAGAGGTTCACCAAACTCACTTCGCATAAATTTCATGAGAAAAATTTTCAAATAATTGCTTTTCTAGTCTATGGATATAAGAATTTACATGTAAGATTTCACTAGGAGCTTTCTTTCTTTTTAAAAGTTTGAGAATTCTACACAGTATAATTTTTTCCGCATTGTTTCCCTTTCTCCCTATCCAGATCCTCCCCCTACCCACATACCCCAACTCAACCTCATGTACTTTATTTCTTTAAAAAGAAATGCAAACACAAAAGGCCGTTAAAAATCATGACCTTCAGGTTGTGTTAGCCAAGTTCCCCAGAGCACGGGTCCTGCTGATTTCTCCATTGATCTCTTTCTCCCTTTTCTTTGATAGAGCCTCAGATGACTGCAGTGGTTAGCATTTCATACATACAAGATATGTATTAGTTAGTCAACTTAGATTGGGAGGTTTCTTTTAACTCAGTTGCATTGACATGTATGGTAAGGGAGCATAACATAGTGCAGAGAACATGGCAGAGAAAACTCTCTTATTTCCTGTTAGTCAACAATCAAAATAAAAAAAAAAAAGTCTGATGTCTTAAGATCTCCTTCAGGAATTCTTGGTCTTAGGAGAGAGTTGAAATTCCATTAAGTCCAATCTCTAATGATTCCTCTACGTCTAATAATACCACAAGTTGGAAATTCACCCTGTAACACACTCTAGTTTGGGGCATGTGGCAAGTGGAGGAAGCCTGGACTGAACATGTAAAAAAATGTATTTGAAATTCTGAGTGAATGTGTAGTATTAACATAGGCATAGCTATGCCAAAGATGAAGGCCTCAGACCATGGGAAATTGCAAAGACTTTTTCGTGTGTGTCAGCCTCAGAATCGGCAGTCTTCTTTCCATTCCAGTGCAATTGTTAATGCAGAACTCAGAAATTGTAGCTTTCTCCTCTTCGATATTTGCAGCTTGCTATCTAGGTGTTTCCAGCTTTCCTACGAAAATCAACTCCTCCCCTCTGTATTATATGTACATAATTAACAAGCTGACGTTCTAAGTTACTGTGTCATTGGTACAGTTCAATTAGAGCTTGTATGGCCCACTGAGCCAAGATTTTCTGTGTCCCTGTGTCTGTCCTTTCATTTGTCTATTATTTCTGCATTCATTCAACACCTCAGTTTGGTTTCCAGAATCAATACCCATGAGCTTCCAATAAGTATGAAAAGATTGGTGTATGATCAATATTGGAACTAATGATATAATATGTTCTCAGGGATGAAAATATCTTTACTGGTTAAGAACATTTGTTGCTTTTTTTCAGAGGATGCAGGTTTTCTTCCAAGTATCTACAAAGCATCTCTTAACTGTAAACGTAAGTCCAGAGGACTTATCTCCTATTTCTATCTTCTGTGGTTAGTAGACAAGCAAATGAGGAACATATATGCAGGCACATAAAGATACATAAACATTTACAAACAAGGAAAACTTAAACTTTATAGAATTCTATAGATCAGTATTCTCTATATCAATTCTAAAGTCTCTGGTTTTTAAAAACAGTGGACCATGGAATTGTGGTCTAATGCATTTTAATTGATCATACTTTGGTTTGACTCTCCAACAAATGAAAAGCATCATGAAAAGTGTAGCTGTCCCACTCCTTTATCCTCTTGAGAGGGTTGTGACCTAAGAATTTATAGACATTACCATGAATTGGTTCCCTATTCCACTTCTTTTGTATAATTAATAAAATCTCATTATTATATATTCTGTATATGTCACTGACAATCAATGTTTCAATGTTCTTTACTAAGAAATCAGCTCAATTGAGAAGTGGATTTATGTGGATGATTAGGAAAATAGAAAGTTGAAAAATAGTACAGTTATTTTTTTTTCTATGAGATTTCTAGATTCAATATACAGGTAACACTGATCCCCCCTATTCTTTCCTATGTCTTGCTATCTTTCCATATTGTCTTCAAGAATTACAAACTTTTGCTTTTGTATTTACAGAACGTTAACATTTACAATCTGTCTAACAACCAGGCTCATTGAGCCTCCTAACTTTTGGGTGTAGAAATTTAAAGTTTTTAGAATTCATGATTTTTTCTTTTTACGATGATTTGTTGATCAAGTTGTCAGCATGAGTCAAATCCTACCTAACTTAACAAATGAAAGTCTGAACTTCAACATCTAAACTTAAGGAATAGTGAAATGCTTTAAAGTATTTTTCAGAGAGCCTGACAGGCGGACTGTGTCTGATGCTTTCCTGAGAAAGTCAAGGAGTAAGTTACCAAAAAAGGAGGGAACTGAAATACTGGAAATCTTGGGAGCAAGGTTAAGAAGCAGTGTTTCCCACTGACTAAATTTTGTTTATATAAGACAGAAAGCTTGCTTTGCATTTTAATTAGTTGTGATAAAACACCCTGACTAAGATGACTCTTAAAAGTAAGCCTGATTCTGAAGCTTACAGCTTCAGAGGGTCAGAGTCTCTGATGGCAGGGCAAGGGCATAGCAACAGCAACTGCTATAGGCTCACATTTCCATCCACAGTGTGGACACAGAACGATACACTGGGTATACAACAAGTATTTGAAACCTTAAAGCCTAGTTCCGTGACCTACTTCTCCTAAGGCCATGGTTCCTAAGTCTTTTTAAACAATTAGTCCAACTGTGGGCCAAGTATTTAAACATGGGAGGCCTCTCTCATTCAAAGCATACCGTTGCTCAAGAATATTTCCTTCAGCAAAGAATTCTGGGTGAGTTAGACTCATGCAAAATTATTTATCAGTACAGCTTAAGTAAGAAAAAATACGAGGGTAGAATTTGAGAGTTCAAAAGCCCATGCCATTCCCAGTTAGTGAATATTCTTTCTACCTCAAGCTTGTGGATCAAATGTAGACTCTCAGCCCCTTCTCTAGCACCATGGCTGCCTACATGCTGCTGTTTTCTCCACCATGATAGTCATGATCTGTGACCTTCTGGAACTCTGAACTCCAAAATCAAATGCTTTCTTTTGTAAGATGCCTTGGCCATTTTGCTTTGTCACAACTATAGGAAGGCACCCAAGACACAAAGACCATAAGCATTATAATATTTAAACCAAGAATACATTTTTAATCCCATGGCAAGAACGGACCTTCGATAATTTTAGAATATTTAAAGAGGTAACAGTATTGCTTCTTTACACCTAGTTGTAAAAAAGTATAATTTCCTCTATTTAAAAATTACATAGAAAGGAAAGTCCCCCTTTATTATATCTCATTATTATATTAAGTATATTCTCATAATAACTGTACTGGTTATAGGAAGTGCTGTCTTATTTTGTTCAGGATTATTGTATATGGCATTAGAATTTCTATATTGTATATGGCATTAGAAGTGTACGACATAAACCCCACATCTTACAAAAAGACTATTCTAGGACAAAGGCAAATAACATTTCTTTATTGTACACTTTGTTGATTTATAAGTCATTCAGTGTTTCGTTTCACATTTGAGATTCCATATTAATGTGACACTTTTAAAGTACTCATTTCCAGGAATCTTTAGTTATTTCTCTTTTATTGTGTGGCTTGCCCACTTCATAATTTAAATGTATCAACTGCTCATATGCCCAATCACAGAGACCCTCTCCTGTTTCTCCCTCAGATAACTATGTCTTAGCATCCTCACCCCTTTCCTGGAGTTGTCCAGTTGCACCTCATGCTTCAGTTTGGTCAAGCTGTTGCTGTTTTAGGTTTCTTTTCATTGCTCTTACAATTGGCTCAGCTATTTCCAGTCTCCAAATCTTTTTATTTATTCCTTTACCAATTTTCATGTCAGTACACTCTCAAGTAAATTTGGGACAATATGAATAGAAGTATTTGTTCTAAGTCCTTGCATGTCTAGAGGTGTCCTATCTGTATTCACTGATAGTTTGCATGGGGAGAGATTCCCTACTCATGTAAGAACAGCTCAGTTGCTTTTGCTATCTCAATGAACAGTCTACACATCTTGGTGATCAACCAAGAAAATATGTATTTTTGTAAAACTTAAGCTATGTGTCAAACACAGAATAGAAAAGGAGCTTTGTGTATTATAAGCGAATTAAGTCACCACCTCAAATGCTCTTGTAATTAGCAAGACAGATAAAGGGAGCCCTGTATAACAGCTCTGAAAAGGCCCACATGATGGTGACACATATGACTTCCAATTATACGAAATAGGCCAAGAAAGTTAAATAGCCACATTAACTAAGCCAGGTGAAGTGCGTATGACACACTATGCACTTTATACCCGGAGGTGAACTAAAGGCCTGCCACTCACACTTCACTGTCCAAATAGCCAGTTTGTGCCAATAGCAGACATGTGTCATTAACACATATGGAATTATATGGGTATAGAAGTGCAGTTTGACATCAACTTTTAGAGGAGAATGAGATCATTCATGGGTAGTTACTGCACTATACATTGTCCTAGCATTTCCGACATCTCATTACTTGTGTTTGATTATCCCCACTCTAAGGATATTTTTTTGCTTTTTTATTTTGCTTTGTTTTGGTTTTGTGATGCAATGTGTCTACTGACAGAGGAGTGGCTTAGATTTTCTTTTCTGTTTCTGATGCTATAAAATTCATGATAAAGTGACTGTGAGTTTACTAAAATTTGCTTGATATTAAATATTAAATAGAACATAGAAGACTTCACGCTATTCAGTGCTGAGTGCATTTAAAAACTATTTTTTTCTGATAATTAGTTTTCCTCATTTTCTTGCTTTCTCTTTTTAGGACCACTGCAGTTGTATATATGTGAAGTATTCTTGTATATGTGAAATCAGAAAAATGCAAAATAATAGAAGAATCTATACACTCAGGTGAGAAAAAAATTAACCTCCCTCATAGGCAACAATATGACCCATTGAAGAAATAAATAAATCAGTGAGCACTTACAACAGAAAGTTTACTGTACTTTTTAACACTCACCTCACTTCTTATGAATACATTCAGATTTTTGGAGTGGTTACAAGGATTGAAAATTATTTTAAAAAACTCAACTAAGCAAATAAATGTCAATTTTTTCATAGAACCTAATTATCTTTAAGCGTTAAAATCCAAGAATTATGTTAAATATTATATATATATATATATTATGAATTAAGAATATTTCATTTTGAATTGCAACAAAAATCAAGTGTACAAATCAGGGTTTTCTAGAGGACAATAATGTATCTTTTCTGTCTACTTGGTTATTTATTGATATATTTGCTTGTCATCTATATATCTATACTCTTTTTCTGTCTACCTTCTACATATAATATATGTACTCATATATTGCAGAAGGAATTTATTGGTTTGGCTTTAAGCTATGAGGCTGAATAATCCAACAAGTAGTAACAGAAATTACAGTAGCTGCTCAATTCAAGAACCAGACAGCCTGTAAAGCCCCACTCTCATTATGAAGGACTGGGTGCTCCCTAGAGAATCAGTGGTATGATTTTGTGTTGAAAGACTAAGGAATTTGTAATACAATGTTTCCAGGCAATATCAGCACCAATAGCTATATTTTCTCAGGAAGCATAAACTTTCTATTTGTTTTTTTGGCTTTCACTTTACTCAATTTCTATTCTTATCTGTATCCCTAAAATGATAATGGTATTACCCATATTGAATTACTACCCCATATGTCAGTCCTCTTGTGACTTTTAGATTCCATGAACCTAGAATCCAGCAAAATGCTAGACATATGTTGGAAAAAGTTATACACCACTTCACTAGCTACATACATCTTCAGGTAGTCATATTGATAATCAAGACCAGCCATGATAATAAGAAATTATCACAGCATACTAAAGCATAAGAACTATTATTTCTTCAGTAGGAATTCAAGATATGTTAGGGCCTTGAATTGTTTCAGAAATTCAATACTATCAGGGGAAAATGGTCCCTTGGACTGTTCTATTTCACATTCACAGGAGGTCTATTTTTCTATGGAGTGAACTATATATAGTAATGTTATTACGTCTATGGTTTGCAACAATAATATGACTTAAAATAAAAGGGCAAATATATCTTTAAAGAATAAAAATTATAAACATACACGTGGGATTTCTACTTAAAGTAGAAATGGGACCATTTTGCTGGGTCATGCTGACCAAATGAAACCTAACTGAATACAGTACCCTAGCGATTCTCAAATCTGATGCACGTCTGAGAAACGGGTAACTCCTTCATCTCCACCTCCTTTCCTCCTGGCTACTTGTCAAGTTTTCTTTAGCATCAGTAAGGAGATGTCATCTGCCCACTTGGGATCCATGAGTTTGAATAAATGCTAACTTCTAGTTGTCAAATTCTGTCACACACTTCAGATGATAAAACTGAGAGAGGGTCCAACTTCATTGTGTTCTAGGATCTGTGCCAAGAAGGAGAGCCAAGTACAGTTGGACTGAAATGAAGGAAATTCTATTCTTAGGGAAGCTTAGCCACCAAGGTCCCAGAAGTATAAAGTTGAAAAGAGTGTCACAGATGTGGTTGCAAAAGTTACATAACACATTTCTTCCAAGAAGAGCATTATTATCATTGATTTTTCAAAAATAATTTCCATTCATTAAGCTTGTATTTGCTAAAAACAAATATAGGCAATGACTTTCATTCTCCTTTCATTTTAGAATTATATAAGATAGACCAACCTGTAATACAATATCAGATCAGATCAGTCAATACCACAATGAGAAGTAATCACTGGATGAGTAAGTGTAGTATGCATTCTCAGTTAACTTATTAATGTTAGAATCCATCCTGTTCTGAGGAGTGCTGTCTTTTGAGCTTTTACCTCTCACTCCTTTGGCATATAGACCTTTTCAATGGTATTTGCATAGAACAAATAAAAGAGTAGTTTGAAATATTGGTAACTCTATACATATTTGAAGCCTACTTCAGGACAGAAATTAGGAGGAAAATTTACTTAAGGGAGTCCTAAATATGATGAAAGACTCACCTCTCTCATGAACTGTCTAGAAAATTTTTGGCAAAACCTAAGCTCCCCAGACCTCCTCCACTGTCATGCATGGCTTTGGACAAGACTTTTCCATAATCTTGGAAGTTCAATAGGTTTGGCCTCAAGGTGGTATACACACTCTGGCTATGTTTTTGGCTTATATTCCACTGTAGAACTTGAAATCCTAGCACTGTGAACCCCGCTTTTCAGTCTGGCTTAAGTCTTAGCTTTTGGGGAACAAGGAGATGACTCCTTCCCACTGCTCTCTCTCTTTTCTTCCTAGGCTGCCATTTCTCAGTAACTTTCATGTTTGCAACATTTTCAAGAAAATTCTGAGACTTTCTCAGGATATGGGTGGCTTTCCTAGGTTAGTCAGCCAAAGTACCGATTTCCTTACCATCTTTTTATATCCTTTCTCTTTCTTCCCAGAATTATGCTGTCATATCCTATATCTACCTTCCATCTGTAAAAAAAAAAAAAAACTCGACTACACCAGTAATATGAGTATAGATTCTTTAACTGCACACTTACTCTACTAAGCTCAAAGAGAGTGTTTCCTAGAGTTGTAAGCTGGAATATGGCAAGAAACCAGCTTGTTCTTGAATATTCAAGTTCAGTATGTTCTCTCTGGATTACAACCAAGAAGAATAACTTCTAATCTATCTCAGGCATCAGAAGATTTTCCAGGTTGGCTACCAAGCCTGTGGCAAAAAGTATCTCATACCATGTAGGTGCTGCTGTCATATTTCGTTACCACCTACAGCTCAACTCCACATAGTAGGCTCTTTTCTACGTTTGTTCTCATTCTTTGTGTTCCTATATTGCCTGTAGCATAAGAAATTAAGAGGTTTATAGGTTACATACTTTTATCACCAATCTTCATAGGACACATGAAGGAAGTACATCTTACCCCAAATTTTTTTGTACACTTCTCTGTTGATCTTTGCTGTGTTGAGCGTAAGTTCTTGGTGGATCAAAATCAACAAATTTGGTAGGTATTTTTCTATCAGCAATTCTATTTTTTAAAAGATATTTTAGAGAGATGGAGAGATATAAGATGTATGCATAAGTAGTTTACAACATAGAAGAGAAAAATCAGCATATAAAAGTGTTACTTTCTGGAAAACTGTTTCCAACACAATGAAAACATATTTCTGACAATAGATTAATGGATATTGTTTCAAGTTAATAAATTTCTGCCAGTTTTCTCTGGTCATATTAGAAAACTGACACAATATCTTTTGATTGGCCCCAACTTCTGTTATAAGTAATCAGATGAGAGAGAGAGAGAGAGAGAGAGAGAGAGAGAGAGAGAGAGAGAGAGAGAGAGAGGAGTGTACTCTCTTGAACTCAAAAGTACTATTGAAATCTGACAGCTAATATTTTCTGTAAAAGATAAAACTGACTCTAAGGAGATAATCACAATATCCATTATAAAGTTGCAGAGGGATTATGGAGCACCTGAAATAATTTCTGACACATATGAAATGACCACAAATGTGAACTGAGATGATCAATGAAGAGTACAGCACAGCATAGTTTAGTCTGTTATGGGAGGCAATGCAATTAAGTCAGTGTGCTTCAGCATATGTCATTTCACTGTCCTGCTGAAAGATGGGAATCTGGGCGCCGTTTACTTGGCATCAAATCCTGGTTCATTACTCTAACTGTGGGGGATGGTTACCTTAACACTTACAGATAGAGTAAATAGTGTTATCGTTTCTCTGGATTATAAAATATATGAAATTATGTCACACACATGTAACATGTGTGACATATTTATATACATACAATTATGTACATGTCAGTTTCTATACAGCAAATTAAAATAGAGAATATAAACTTTCTATAAAGTATTGTGTTAACTGTTAGTGAAACAGATAAAGGTAGGGCAGAGAAACCAAAGAGTCGGTGTTGAGAGACATCTTGGAGGACAACAGAGTTAGAAAAGCAACACAACCTTCAGGAAGAGCAGCGTGGGAGATGCTGGGAGGGCTGATGCAGGATGTTCCATTGGGGGCACTGAGTCTGTATCCATGAAGACCTTCTGATTTTAAGGGGATTGCTGCCATCCAAGGCCAACAAAATAGAAATGTCTCAACTTCAACTTCTCTGCTCCCTCCCTTCTAATCTCACACCAGTGCCTCCTCTTGGTTGAATTTGGCCAGACACCAGCTGAAGCAAGTGCCTGGGGAATTCAGCCTTGCTGCCAATTAGAGCAGGGTGACAGACAGGGACAGACCTGTGAGCCAACAGGGAGTGCTTTGATGTGTGTGTAAAAGACAGTTCCTTCATTGTTGCCTGTTTGTAGAAATTGAGCATTTAAGCCATGTGAAACATTTATATGACACTATGACATGTTATGTACCCAATTGATGTTTGTTATTGCTACTATTGAACTAACTTCACATAGCAAGTAATGGAAGCAATGTTTGAACCTTCTTCTATCATCTAGGGATTATGAAAATTACTGGTTTTTAATATCTAGTATAATTTTCTCTCGTGAGCTATATAAGGCAACAAAATGTTTGAAGCATGGATCAGGGAAAAGTTGGTGGCAAAGGGTATCAAATTTAAACATATCTTCCCCTTGTATAATTGTATTGTTTTGTTTGAACACAGGTTGGTGAGCTGCACAGATGCCATTTAGATTATATTTTGAGAAATCTTTAATAATAATAATGACAACAATAGTAATTGATAATCATAATAATTGCCTGCCTCCTGAGTTTATTTAAAGAGACTTGTGTAGTATATTGTAACCATGGAAAGTTTATGTTCTTGCCAAATAAAATACACATAAAAACCATTGGTAAAACGTTTTATTGTTATTATATTTCACTTTTGTGCACAGTATTTGTATTAAAAAAAATGACCTTCCTATAGTGACTATTAGTGTCATTGTACTTCTGTGTTTTATAAACTGCCTATTTTCTCATGTCTATGGCCTTCTGATTTGGGATAACAAAAAATTCTTGAGTGAATTCCCTGACTGTTTTTATCCTTTGTCTCCACTGAGCTGCAAACCTAATAGAATTATGGTGGGCAGTACCCCCTTTTTTTCCAGCAGAAATATCACATCCATGGCTAACCCTGTTTTTGGTACCCATAGATATTCCCCTCTTGTAATCCGAATGTGATAAATAAAATCATCTTTCCTTTTTCCAAATCAGAAATCATTACACTGCTCCCTACTCACTTTCTCTAGCTTTCTTCCCCTGATTCCACCTAAGTTACTAAGTGGTAAGTTAGTTACCCTATTCAAAATCGTCCAATATACTTCATAACATTAGTACAATAGCGTTTTTGCTATGTTCTGTTCTGACTCATATTAACACTTGACCATATGACTCTCTGAAATTCCTCTGATTTCTGATCTTTGCCACATCTAGCTTTTGTGTGTCACAAATCTGATAGTATTCATGCTTAAAAATATTTGTTACCTACTGATCCAAGTGTAATTTTACCTCATTTAATAATCACTCAAGGTTGATGGACTCTGTCACTGGCCCATTCTGGAATGTGATGCCTTATAGGCACCTTTTGGTCATTACTATGAAAGCAATTTTAGTGCTCCAGGTTAGCATCATTTCTAGAAGAATATCCTTTTTGAAAGCACTAATTCTATGTGTCTAATTTATTCTTTCTCTGACAAATCTTATATTGAGGTGATCAAAAGTGTTCGTTTCTAATTTGTGTGTCTTAAAGGTTATTCAACAGTAGGTCCTTTGGCTTAGTAAATTTAGTACTGCATGAGCACCTAGACCTGTAGTCTTCAATGTGTTTTCTATGGATTCATGCTTCTTGTAGATGGAGATGCTTGTTACTCAATACTATCTATTTTAACAGATGCGAAAAAAACCAACACAGATACACACACACACAGGCAAACACACATACACACACGAGAGAGAGAGAGAGAGAGAGAGAGAGAGAGAGAGAGAGAG
>NW_021620926.1:451042-480583 GCF_004785775.1 Grammomys surdaster
AGGGAGGGAGGGAGGGAGGGAGAGAGAGAGAGAGAGAATGAGGATATAAAGGTATTATTATTAGAATTAGTTCCAATGATCCAATAAAGAATGAGAATTCACATAATCTACCATTTCCAAACTAAGCATCCAAGAAATCTATTGCTGTAGGTACAGCCTAAGTCTAGAACTTAACATTAGAGAGGTTCAGTGAGTTCCAGTGGTTAGTGATGAGTCCCATCCAGACAACAGAAGATGGATATTCATTTCAAGTGGACAGAGACTAGATTATCCATTCCTCTTCCTTCTTATTTTTTCATACTCTTAAGAGATTTGATGTTACCCATCCACTTTGGGAAATGTGATATGTTTTATCACTTTACCAATCTTTCATGAAAACAACTCACAGACTCACACATGCGGAAAGTTCAAACATAATATGAGTATGTCATAGCTAAGACTTCATCAAGAGTCAAGGTTGATACAAAACTTTAACCATCACAGTATAAATACCAAAATAATCTATTAAAGGAGCTTAATAGGCATCCCTCTGGAAAATAGGGAAATAGTATATATTTTTTGGCCATAAACCAAACATGTAGAAGTTCTAATGTTAACAAAATGACAGCTTGTATGAGAAAACATATTAATTACCAGTGTGTGCAAATGGCTGCAGAGACCCTTTTACAACTAGAGCACATGTTAGTTGAGTACAGACAGAATCAACAGATCATATCTATACATGCTAGACTGACTAGAGTTACCAGCTCTGGGAAAAAGGAGCCTCATCCTCAGGCTTTAGAAAGAACTCCATTCTATACTCCAACTCTGGCTGGTAGACTAATAAAAGAAATAAAAACAATTTTTACTTTGGCAGTGACCAAACATGAACTAGAATTGGTAGTATACATCTACCAATCACAAAAATTTTTCATCAAGATGAAGTAGGAGGATGGCAAATTCTAGGCACTCCTTGGCTACAGGGAGTTCATGAAGTCAAGGTTCGTTTGGACAACTTAACAAGGACTATGTGAAAATACAAAAAAAAGCAAACAAAAAAACCCAAAAAAACAAAAACATGTAGCTCTATGGTAGCACTGCTTGACTAGCGAAGTAAAGCCCTGGACAGAAACCCAGTACCATGAACACTGAAACTGAATGTGACTAACATAAATTTGACAGCTTATTATTTTGAAAGTTTTAAAATGACTAAATAACAAGATAATCCCATAAATTTGTCCCAAGTTACCTATCATCAAATAAGAGAGGCCAATGTTCATGCTTTCCATGTGTGAGGTACTTTCATAAGACTCTAATGAATTTCTTCATTCTGTATTCACAGTGAAATGGATCTCTCCGTTCTCTTTCTCTCTGTGTGCATATGTGTGTGCATGTGTGTGTGTGTTTGTATAGATATCAATGAAGTAAAAGGGCCAGAAATATTGTAATTTTTAAATCCTTCGCAGGACCTTCCTTGTATGTATATCTTCATGTGTATATATAGACATACATAAGCAAGTGTATATGTACACTCATATACATATAGACACATATATTCACACACACTATGTACACATATATGGGCATGTATGTGTGGAAGCCAAAGGTAAACACTGGGGATTTTCCTTTATCGTTCTGCACTTTCTCTTTTTGAGACAGGGTCTCTCACTCAACCTGGACCTCATTGATTTGGTTAGTTTGGCTAGGTAGTGTGTCCCAGGATCCTCCTGTCATTACCTCCCCAATGCTAGTGTTATAGACACACACTGAATACCCAGCTTGTATGTGCATGCTGAGGCTCTGAATTCAGCTCCTCATGTGTGCAGAGTATAACTTTCCTAACTGAGCCATATCCCCAGTCCCAAAGTTTGTTTTTCACACCTATACTATAACAACTCCCATAAATTTTTCCTATAGTAATCCCTTTTTAGTCATGTTTATTTTACTGGTATAGATGTCAGTATCAGATAATTTGAAACCAAAGACCTTTCACATAACTTTTAAACATTTTATTCTTCAAAGATGGATTAGATTTTTTAAAACGTACACTAAAATTTAGAGCCAATCCTAATAATCTGAATGGAGAATTCACTTGGTGTTGGGAGCTGACTCCTAGCAGAAAGCGGCTATCATCTTTGCAGCCATCTCAGGCCATATACCCTAACAAGAGACTTGTTTTCAACAGCCTACAACAGCTAACCACACTCTGATAAACATCATGTTTCTCTCCCATATCTTTTGTTGTTTAATACCCCCAGCTGCAAGGTACATGTGGTAAAGTGTCTTCAGCTGCATTCCCCTGCTTATGCTTATATATACCCATGATTTCCTTTCAATAGAGGGGACTTGAAGAGACTCTCTGTCTTGTCTCCATTCCTCATGTCTCTTGCCCCTCCATCCCGACTCTCTCTATTGCTAGACCCTGACCCGCAGACTGAACCAGCAGAACGGGTCAGAGTGGCCCTTAAGTGTGGGGCAGAATGGATCGTTACAATTTGGCGAATTTCTTTTACTACATGTGTGATAGATAGTATGCTTTGAGGTTAATAAGTTTGATCAGAAGATATTTCCCAAATACTCATTCAGTCATATATACTTGTTCAAAATCCTTAATGAGGTATTATGGAACATGTACATAGGAGTATATATAACATCAAGGCTGTCATGTTTTTTCATTAGAGAAACCATGTCCTAAAGGTTCAGATCCATATATAGTGCTGTGCTCTAGAGAGCAAGTCATGGTCACATGTGCTGTCCTTTACACTCCTAAGCACTAAGTATTTTTGGAGCTTGTCATTCATCAATCAGGAAAAAATTGCTGCTGTACAAAAATTCATTTTGACAGGCATAAAAATACTTTAAGTGTTCTTAAACCAAAATTATCTTCAAATACTTGGAATGTGTTGTTATTTTCCTGTCCATTATAAACATACCTTAAAAGGAGAGAAATTGTGTCCCAGAGAATATTTTTCAGAATCTGGGCCCCCTGCTTATAGAGTTTCCAAAGTTTTCCAAAGAAATAACTCCTGTGTTGTCCAGTTTTAAAGCAGACTCTTTTGTGTGTGTGTACAGCCCTCCTGAGAAGGTCATGCTGGCAGACAAACAGCCTTAGACCTGAACTATAACAACAGGGCTTCCTTTTGTCTCAAGTATACAGTCCTTTGATATGGATTTTGAATTGGCCATCCACTGCAGTCATATCCTTCAACTCCTTAAAGAGTCTCTCTCTCTCTCTCTCTCTCTCTCTCTCTCCCTCCCCCTCCCCCTCCCCCTCCCCCTCCCCCTCTCTCCATTTCTCAGCACAATCCTGGCTAGTATAAACTTCTAAGACCTTGCACATTTTATCAAATCTTCCTTCTGAATAAATGCATAAATCAAATAAGAGAATAATTCACCTAGGCATGGTTGCACACTGCTTCAATCCTAGAATATGAGAGGCAGAAACAGGCAGAACTCAGAAAGTTTGAGGCTAGCCTGGTCTACATAGCAAGTTCCAGACTAGGAAAGACTACAGAATGGGACTGTGCTTTCCCCAACACCCTCCTCAAAGGACATAATAAATAAATAATGAAGTATAAGAATAATTTGTTAGGCATCTTATAACATTTTATGTTGTACTTGGTGACTAGAAATTATGCAGATTCAAATATGATTTAGTGATGTCCTTTCCCATGAATGTGCTCAACAGTAATCATGAACAAGTTGCTGTCAAACAGAAGGTAGTTTCCACCAGTGATTCTTAGTGGGTAGATGCACACATATGTTGTCTTGATAACCTTCATAAATAGCACTTGTCATGTGCCCAATAAGAACTGTGTACATCACTAACCCTTTCACACAAATTATGTTATTTACACTCCAGAAAAACTCTACGAGGATGATGCTAATGTTATAGCAATTTCACAAATGAGCTGATAAGTTATACAGCGATTAAACAGTTTATGTTCAAAAAGTTGGTTAGTATTACAGCCAAGGTTCTGAGGTCTCTGAGATACTTTGATGTCAGCTGGGAGAAAGGGGACATAGGAGGAGGGCCGAGTCGATAAAAATGAATCAAGTTTCTGCTGAGATCATCTTTGATCATCTTTGATCTCAGCAGTTGAGAGAAAATGGGGAGTGGCTGGAAATGACTTTATTTTCTAGATGGTCTTACAGCGAAAAAAATATCATGCAAACCCAGTTAAGGAGTTTATGATCTAATTTGTGTTTTAGAAAAATAATTCTGGCAGCAGGAGGTAGGAGAACTTGAGGGATCTTAGACAGAATTACAGTGAAGAAACTCACAGCCACCTGGGAAAAATGATATACAAGCCGCACTAAGTCTAGCACTGGGAGGGGGAGGGGATGCTGAGTGCAGAGTCAGGTGACCAGGGTCACTCACTGGCTTAGACATATTTCAGAAAGAGAGAACTTCAGAAGATTCCTATTGTCCCTTACCACCTTAGACCGATATAGTGGATAAGGTGATGATAAAGCCATGTTATGAAAATGGGTAGGGATAAAGTATGTTCTGCTGGTGGCTAGAGGGACAAGATCTTGAAGTAAAAAATAATCTACTTTACTGGGTGACCTCTGAAATATTTAGAGGTCTTATCTTTTCTTTGTTGACTCTGTTCTGGTAAGTACTGTTGGCCATTGAGGTAGAGAGGCTATTTGTTTGTTGCTTTTATATAAATGGAGTCCTCAGGTAAAAAGCTATGCTGGGCATGAGTGCAAGAGTTCTGGGTACTCTGGAGGTGGCTGTGGCATGCAAGGGAAATGTGAGACCAGGAAAGGGGCAGAAAGAATGGAAGATGGCCCACGACAGACCCATGGTGTCCTCAACTATGTAAGCCTGGAAAAGGGAAAGATGGAAACCTATAAGGTAGAGGGAAAGGGAGAGGTAGAGCTTTTTGAGATGTTTTATAGTGGAAGAATTATAAAAGTTAAAATGTAGTTAACAGGCTGGTGTAGCAGGAAGCTCTTTCACAGAGAAACATTAGTAATTTCTGGAAAATAGAAGTAGACAGGACTCGAAAAGAAAGTGAAGGACTTAACATATCAGGGCATAGATTTAAATTGATTTAAATATTTAAAATAATGATAACCATCCATAACTGCTTTGCTAGATTTGGGAATGATTCTCTGCATGACTGCATTTTTATTATCATGGTTTATCCTCAGAGTATTGTGCACGGCTATGTCAGGTGTTTCTCAAATTCGATTTCTGTGTACATAGTTCTTAGTTCATTTTTGTGATGACAGAGTAGTCTGTGAGCCAAAATCTCCCCCCCCCCCAAATGCTATAGATTCTTTTCACATGCAGCCTTTCCAGTTGATGAAAGAATTTCTTTTTCTTACATTTTCCCCAAATGCTCAGGGCTTTGGCTACATGCAAGAAACCAGTGACTTCTCTGACACTGGACACTGAAGGGCTGTACATTCTCACACATTCTTGGTCCATGTGATACGCTTCCTTTGAAAGGCCCATGACCTACTGATGATTGTGGGAAATTCAATACATTGAAAAAAACCCACAAAGATATTCATTATGTGTCATTCTCCAGTTTCCTTCTCTTCTCATGGGATTGATTCACAATGGTTAAATTTAGTGGTCAGAGTTCAACACAAATGCTTCTTGGTAAAGAAGCTTGACATAGAGAAACTCCCTCAGCAGAATTGGGCATCTGCCATGCTGTTCACTAATAAGCACAGGAATCATGAACTACTCTGCAGAATTGTTATATGTCAGTGTTATAAAAGGATCCTTTGGCTCTCCAAGACATTTCAGGTGAGAGCTATATATAAAATTTCTAGATTTGAGAGATCAGAGATCAAACTAAATATTTAACCAAAAAGGTAGAAAATAATATCCTTGTCTGACAACTTCAATTTTAATATTTCATAAGGGATATATTTCAGATTCATATGTGAAATGATTATAATCTATACTTAAAGACCACATGTTAGTGGTGATATGATTTGGAATAGTAGAAAGAATGTTTTTATGTTTAACAAAGCTAAGGACCTCACAGAAGCCACCCATGACTGTCCTTCTTTCCTTCCTTCCTTCCTTCCTTCCTTCCTTCCTTCCTTCCTTCCTTCCTTCCTTCCTTTTTTCCTTCCTTCCCTCCTTCCTTTCTTTCTCTCTTTCTATTTTACCAAATGATAAAAGGCCATAGAACTAATGTTATATCTGCTTTACATAGTTTTGTCTTTCTATTGAATCACTACAGATGATATCACACTAAGAAGTTTGAAACTGCCTCTTTGGTGTTGAGATACACCTTCCTAGCTCACAGTTGTGATGTGAAATTATCTTAACAAAATCCATATTCAAGGGAAGTGTTGGGGGTGGGGCATGAGATCAAATCATTAAGGTCAAAGACTTTGGAGATAAAATATTCCTGTGTTTTACTGGTTCACTTGGGAACTTTTCAAAGCTTTTATCTCTTCATTTACAAATTGCTGATGTGGTATTGCAAGCACTGGTGGCTGACCCTTTAGGAAGTGTTTAGTAAGTGGTAAGCTTTGCTTAAAAGCAATATGTGACTTTAGCAGTAACTGTAGACTAAAATGTTTTCTGAAGGCAAGGATAGGGTAAGGTAGCCCATGTTTTATATAAGATAACAGGGCAAGGCATAGAGAATTAAATTAAGGATTTACCCATGAACACCCCAGGCTATCTGAGTAGAGTTATGGCAGAATCCTGGTTGAAGGAATGCTGGATGTTGTTTCTTCTAATGAGCACATTGGCTGACCTGAGAGTATGGCAAATAGAATATGAGACACAAAGAAACAGATGAATTGTTTGGAACTGACATGGTAATGAAAGCAACTACTTAAAACATAACAAACACATGAGTGTAGACAGCTGACTAAACCTTGGCAGTTGTAAGGTATACAAACATGGTTCAGGAACATTGTGATGTTGTAGGGATACTTGGATAATGTACCCCCAGAGAAAGCTTTTGAGATTACTATCTGTGTAAGGCCACATCCTTGGAAGAGATTGATGTTTATTTTAATGCTTTGAAATTCCTAATATTTAAATAAGGATTGCATACATTTATACTTCAAGAAGACCAAGTCATATCTTTTTAGGCAACTCTGAGTAGCATTATTAGCTAGATACATGATTTTCAATCAAATTGATTCTGAACCAACTTCATCACTGACAACATCTAGACTTGGGTGTGGTTGTGACTGAGTTCTTTTTCAGGCCTCTACTGTACAGGTCCTGGAGACAAGGCAAATGGCATATCAGTGCCCATGAATTCCTTATGATGAGGAATCTCTTGGTCTGAACTGTGCCAACATGTCATGGTCTAGAAAATCTAACTTGGTATAGCTGATTTTGGCATGTATTTAGTCCCTTGATAAACTGAGGAGGAAGTAAGCTCCATACAGTACGATACTGTGTATCCTACTGTGCAGGGAACTCTGCTGCTACTGACAGGGTGTGTTTTAACAACTAAGTCCGGTATGGTAAAAATCGAACCAGCCTGATCTACAAGATGCTCATTTGATTTGGCAGCTCTAGTTAGCACACCAATAGCACCTGTATTACTCGTACATTTTTTTTTTTATTATTTTCAAAGCTGGAAATGAAAAGATTAATTCTGGCTGAGTGGTCAGAAAAATCTGTTCTAAGCGCCAAATCATGTTTCTTGCTATAGTTCACTTCTGGGTCAGCTTCCTATTAGTGGGAGAGGAAAACATCTCAATCTCTTACATTCACTGGCTAAACAATTCATTGTCTGACATTCTGGCCTGGGGTTTTCTTAAGAGATTTTTCAATAACTGCTACACCACATAAACAGGGCCTTTTCAACCCTTTGCTTTGTTGTTCTGCTCCTTAGTTCTTGCAGATTGCAGAGACTGGGCCAAATATCTTTGCACACTGGAGATTATTTTACATGGACCAAAATTGTAGGTTTCCTCTCTATGTAGGCAAGACCACTTCAGCCACAAGGAAATTAGGTTATGGCTACAGATCTATCACCCATACGTTAGGGTCATGCCAGGAATACAGAGAAGTATAAGCAGAAAAATAAAAGGAAACATGATAAAAAGTAGAAACTCACAAATATGACGGTCAAAATAACTTGAAATGCAAGTACTAATTTCTTTGGGACAATTAGAGTCTGGTTAGGCAAAAGAGACAGGGGAGGCTGTTCTGAGAGACAGTGGGAGCTGCTCTGAGAGACAGTGGGGGCTGCTCAAAGAGACAATGGGGGCTGTTCTGAGAGACAATGGGGGCTGCTCTGAGTTTACTTTATGTAATTTTCCTTCATGGTTTTCATGGCCTTCTTCTCACCAAGAATTATGCTCATGGAAGGAAAGAACCACTGGAGCTAGGTACATTAGGTTTCAAGTAATTTTTCTTTCTCTGCATTCAAGTTCTTTATATATTAGTTAAAGGGACTTTGTAATCCCACTAAGGTGTGATTTCCTGGTATTATAACAACTACCTTTGACAACATCCTGTAACTCAGGGCTACAGAACTGATAACAATCAAGGGGTTTAACAGAAGGCAAATTTTACATGGATAAAGATCATATTCCTGATAAGAACTTAGATATCTTAGATTTTTGCATAAACTGCAGATTAAAATGACTCAATTCTGTCACTATGATTTTAAATGTTACTTAATTTTATATGGACATGTTGGCCTTTGCTTCATAAGCAATGCTATATTTTACTATTTTAACACTAGCACTCCAAAGGCATAAAGACAAAAACTTACATCACATTTCATCCTGTTCCTCTGGATTACTATCCTTCTGGTTTAGGAAGGTTGTGCCTCCTTTCCCAGGAAATGAGTCAAACCAATTTCAGATGTCAAACTGGCAGAATACCCCAAGTAAATCATTCTGTGGATGAGAAAGAAAGTGAAAAACACATCTATTTGCTAAGACATGTGTTACAAATTGAATTAAGTTCATCTCAAGCTCTTATGTTGAAGTTAGGAATCTCTGTATTTGTAAACAAGACCTCTACAGTGATGGAGCTAAAAATGTAGTGATGCTGTCTGCTCTTAAAGAACTGCTGCTCAAGATCTTCTTAAGAAGAAATTGAAATGTAGACATACAAGAGGAAAAATATGTAAAGAGATACAAGAAGACAGACATGTGCAAGACAAAGAGAGAGGCCCAGAGTCCTTCTCTTATACTTTTCAGAAACTAATCTTCTGAAACCTTGCTTGAATTTCTAGTGCTCACAACCATGGATTTACAATGTTTACACCTCCCATTCTGTGAAATGCTTTCATTGAAGTTCAAGAAAACATAAGCAGAATGTACTTATTATTTGGCATAGACCATTGATTGACTGGGCCTTTGTTTACCATATTTTATTATTTTTGAGTAAATAGTTCATTACCTCACAAATATCAAGTAGTCAAAATATAAATTCTGTTGTTGCATATAACTATTTGGGGTAAATAAGGAAGATGTATTGACTGCCAGAAGTTTGGATTACCAGACATTAACTTAACATTTGTATGTGAGATCCTCAGATGCCTTATCAAAGACTATTGATCGTATGACTATCTAGGTAGATCTTATGATTATTACTCCATATTAGAATATGTCTTAGATGATTTATTGTTGCTATAGAAAACTATGAATATAGGAAATTTACAAAAAATAAATTTTAAGACACAGTTCTTGATGCTATGGAGATCTGGTTAGAGAAGTGTTTCTCAACCTGTAGGTCAGGTTTCCTTTGAGGGATCAAATGACCCTTTCATGTAGGTCACCTAAGAACATTAAAAAACACAGATATTTGCATTTAGATTCATAACAGTAGCAAAATTAAGGTTATGAAGTAGCAGTGAATATGATTTTATGATTGACAGTCACCACAAGATATTAAGGGTCACAGCACTGAGAAGGTTGAGGTCTATCTACCAGAGCCATTGCTGTGATGAAGATCATGATCAAAATCAACTTGGAAGAAAAGGGCTTATTTTATCTTGTACTTTGTAGTCCAACATGTAGGGAAGTCAAAGCAGAAACTCAAGACAGGAGTGTGGAGGCAGGAACTGATTCAGAGGCCATAGAGGAGTGGTACTTTTTTATTTGTTCCCTATGGTCTACTTAGCCATCGTTTGTTTGGTTTGGTTTTCATCTTGGACCAGCTGCTCAGTGGTTGAACTTCCAACAGTAAGCTGAACTCAGCTACTTCAATCATTAACCAAGAATATGCACCACAGCCTTTCTCACAGGCCAATTTGATAGTGGCTTTTTCATAGTTGAGGATACTTCTTCCAAATGCTACAAGCTTCTGTCAAGCGGAAATAAAACTAGCCATCACAGCCACTAGCACCACTTTGCTGTTCCATCTATATGCTCTCATTTAATTCCAAAAATATCCCTACTCCCAACTGTCCCTGCTACTAAATACTATCCCCACACAAACTTGGCATTAAGCCTGAAACAGTTGAATTCTGCGAGAAACATAGTTGACCATCACAAGAAATATTGATAGGGGACCCTTATTTATAAAAGATGGGAGAAACAAATATTCCTTCTTTTTCTCTTGTCTCTTTCGCCTACTGAATGCCAATGGCCCATCAAATACCACTCCAAAGATGAGACAGCCTCCATTAACCTGTATCTGTAAGGCAGAGAGTAAAGCAGATGGATTCTGTCAAAAATGCAACCTTCTTGATGGAGCAAATTCACAGGACTGTTACTTAAAATCACCTTCTGTTCAACTACTTAGATTGTGAAGCTCATTTTAGAGCTAGCATTATTCAAGGTTGTGCAGAAAATGTTGCAGCAGTAGTGCTGCTAAAATATATGGCTCTGACATACAGGTCAGACATTGATCAAAGATAAAGCATATGCCTTTGAAAGAACCAAGCACTCGGGTGGTAAAACACTTCCTAAAAATTGCCTATAATATGTTGGAATACATGATTATGAAGCTCATAAGGGAAAGGACTTGGAAAATGGATGAAGGGAAGACAATAGTTTATGTTGATTGTCATTTTCTGAGTTTAGCAAATTATTGTAAGGAAAGAGATGAGCTCAGGCAATAATGGGTGTGATTGAGAGCACTCTCAAGGAGAATAAATCTGCAGGAATGTGGGGTCTCTGGGGTCAGAGACACTTCCATTCCAAAATGGGGAGAGATAAGGCCTAAAAAGCTTTTAGTCTCCAGGGCCCATTAACAATCTGTCCTGTATCAGAGATTACATTGAGTGTGGATCTTCCTGTCCATCTGGTTGTAGTAGCAAAGATGTCACACAGAAACTTGAAAGGGTGAGCTTTTGCACTAAAACTTCAAGAAATCAATTGAGTTTGACAGTGATATTTAGAAAGACTGTGGTATGTAATTACTGAAAAATGGGTTTAAAGGATCTACATAAGGCTTCCAGGTTTAGCAAGCAAAAACAGAAGGTTGCTAGTTAAACCAAGGTTCAGATAAGCAGCAAATAGTAGCTCAGTAGAAGCCAGTCTCTGTAATACATATTAGTTATTTTAAAGGTCTTATTTTTGTTTATAGAGAATCAGTTGAACTTGGTATCATGTATGCCGTGTAGCTTTTCTAAATTAGGGAAGTGTTGAAGGAGCATATCTTCTGAATAAGCAGTGAGTCCAAATTATAAATAAAATAATCATTAAATCGTCTTAGAATAACAATGAGCCCCTAAAATTGCTACAGAAACTGAGTTTGGAAGTCTGAGGGCAATAGTAGAATATTGCTTCCTAATGTGTAGTTCATGTGGGTTCTTTAAGGAACAACCTTCTAGAGGAAAGATGGAAGAACTACAAAGAATATTGCTTCCAGCACCAGAAAGATTTCCTTAATTATGGTCATTAAGTATTTGTAACAACTGGAGATTTTCTCTTTCTGTTTATGTTGCTGTTGAGTGGCCTATTTTTCTACATTGTGGATGCTGATATTTTAACACTTCTCTTGTCCATTGCTTTTATATTGACTGAAAAGAAATGGGTTTAAGTTGGGTTGTGACTTATTCTCTAGTGTCTTCTGGATCATGAAGAATTTTAAGTTAGAGATCTGGACTAGACTTGACTTGATAACTGGTCATAGTTACTGTAGTTTCCTCAGGGTTTTCTCTGATCAAAAAGAATCAAGCACATTGACATTTGGAAACTAGAAGGCAGATTATTAAGTACTCTGTCTCTCAAATAGTTTTTGTTCTCATAGGATAGGCAAGTCAGCAATTTTTTTGTCAGGTTCCAATGAATAAGTATTTGACACTTCATAAACCATGAAGCAAAATAGGGGATATCCTGTAAGGAATTCAATAACAACCACTTAAAATCTAAAACATATTTCAAAGTTTTAGGCCACACAAAAATAAGCAACAAGTTAGTTTTTACCCAAACCTGGATTTTTTGACTCCTAGAATGTAGAGGACTCGCTTCTGGCAACCAAAGTACATGGCTTGAACCTGAAAATGAACCCCCAGACAGAGTTATTAAATTAACAGGCTGGCAAGCCAAGGATAGGTAAGATTCTGCACAGAGCCTTACCAACCTAAGACATAAGTGTATTGCTTTTGATAATGCATATTCTATAACAGGTAAGGAAGGCACTCCTGTCAGAATGACCTAAGACAGGCTCAGTCTTGTTTATGAAATAAAAAAGTGGGAGAGGCGGAGAGCTTTTGGTGCTGCTTCTCAAGAATCAGACTTGGGCCAAGGACAAAGAAATGGGCTGCTTGGCAAGAATATGACATTGACCAAGGACAAGGAAATGGGCTTCAGGCAAGAATCTGACATTAGGCTAGAACAAAGAAGTAATCTCAGGTAGGAATCTAAATCATAGGCTAGAACAAAGAATTAATTTCAGACAGGAATCTAAATTTTAGGCTTGAACAAGGAAGTAAACTTCAGACATGAAAATGACTTTGGGCTAGGACAGAGAAGTTGGCTCAGATATTTTGGTCATCCTGATAAGCCCTTAGCAACAGTGATCATGGGAGTGTTCACAAAATTTTGTTTATTGACTTACTTGTTCTTTGACTATTTGTGTTTATTGTCTTGCTTGTTCCTTGACTATTTAAATCTATTATATTGCTATTTCCTTAAACTAGAACTGACCTTAATACTTGCATATAATTAAAATGATATAAAACAAAAAGGAGGAGGGGGATAGGATAGGAGGTTCTAGAGAGGGGGAATGGGGAAAGGGGTAGCATCTAAAGTGTAAATAAATAAAATATCCAAAATAAACAAAAAGCAAAAAGATCAATAATGAACAAACAAAAAACAAAACAACAACAACAAAAAGAATGTTGAAGACTTTTGTGGCTTAAATAATTTTATTTCTTGATTCTTTGGTGTATTAGGGAAGTCATATGACCAGCTCTAGTCAATCAAATATGAGCAGTGTTTGGGTCACTGCTGGTTAGAATGTGCAATTTCATCATGATTATTTTGTAGTCGATCACATGATGTTAATACATAAGACCACTTGGAAAGTAATTTAATTTGAGGGATAGTAATCAGCTTGCTCCCAAAAGAGAATGAGGTAAATGTTTACTACTGCCGGTAGTTTATTTTAAAAGTAATACTTTTATCACATTAAGCCAAGAAAGCATCTTGTGTTTTATCCATTTCTCCATACTAATTATTCTGATTAAGCTATAACTCCATTTTATACATTTATTTGAACATCATAAATAAATATTTGAACATAATATTTATCTAGAATCTTAGATTTCTGTCCTTTAAACAATTCTTCCTTTGTTAATTCTGATTGATTCAGTATGGTTTTTTCACTTTAATGAGTTCATATCTGTCTTTGATGCCTCCAAGCAGAGACTTTTTAAAAAGTTTACATAAAATTGTACAGTTATGTTTTTAAATATTTTATTAAAATAATAAAAGAGGAATTATGAACTATGAAAACTCTACTTTGGCTACTTTTTATGTATGCACCAATTATTAATAAGACAGTAATGGTAATACCATTTAAAAATGAAAGTATGAAGTTAATATAGCTAGAAAGATTTTATTATAATTTTACAATTAATCCACTTTAATATTCATTTTGGTAAAAGGAAAGGACACTTTCTGAAAGACATATTTTTCCAATCTCTCTTTTTCTACTAATGAAACAATCTAAGTGCCCATTTTGTACAGTAATAAAAGATGATTTAAATAAAAGTTTGAAGTGATACACACCCACATACAATGAGAGAATGAGAGAGTGAGAGTGAATGAGGGAGAGAGAAAGAGAGAGAGAAAGAGAAAAAGTGAGAGAGAGAGAGAGAGAGAGAGAGAGAGAGAGAGAGAGAGAGTCATGAGTATACTGAAATGCCCCTGAAGAAACTTTAGAGAGTTGTTCTATCAACAAGAATTTGAACATGAAACAGATCACTCTCTCCAATACATAGGGTTGGAAAGATCCACTACTGAATGGATCTGTCTTATAGATTCTCTAGTGTAGTAGCCCTCTGGTATACTACAACAATGAAAATCACATTATGTGCCTCTGTGAAGTTTAGTGTGGGAGACTTGTTTGTGGATAGGAATATGTATGTGTTCTCTTACTCTCTCTTTCTCTGTCTCTCTGTCTCCCTGCCTTCCTGTCTCTGTCTCTCTGTCTTTCTGTCTCTCTCTGTCTCTCTCTGTCTCCATCCCACTGTCTATATAGGTTCATATGGAGGGCAGAGGTCAATGTTGGGTATCTTTCTCATTTCCTTTCCACATGACTTTTTGAGGTAAGGCCTCTCTCTGAGCCTAGATTTTACTGATTAAGCTAGATTGGCTGGCAATACAGCCCCAGGGATCTTTCTGTCCCTGTCATCCCAGTACTAGACCTGTGGATTCACTCCTAGGATTTAAATGGTTGCTTGGGATTCCAAACTAGTTTCCTCATGCTTGTGAAGAAACCAATGTTACCAACTGAGCAATCTCTCAATTTCTACACATGAATTTTTAAAATTCAGGATAATTTTGTTAATTTTTACAGATATATAACATACTTGAAGGTATACGCTATATAGAATAAGTTTTAGAATGGCTGTTAGGTATATGTTTTCCAGTTTGGTGTTTGAAGTATCTGTTTTATTGTCAGTGAAAGATGTAAAGGGGTAGACCTAAAAGT
This sequence comes from Grammomys surdaster, assembly GCF_004785775.1. Classification (NCBI taxonomy): domain Eukaryota; kingdom Metazoa; phylum Chordata; class Mammalia; order Rodentia; family Muridae; genus Grammomys; species Grammomys surdaster. The sequence continues at coordinate 466,095 of NW_021620926.1, forward strand.
AAATGTTGGGTAGATAATTTATATGCTACTTTTATATAATGAGATCCATATATATATCATATTTGTTGAAAGATTAATAAATAGTGGATTATTAAATTGGCAAGACAGTTCTAACAAACTACTATCTGGTTGCTACCTCATTAGGCTCTACTTCCCTAGAAGTTCAATTCCCAAGGTATTCTGGAGTTCGATTTATACAAGGCAGTATAGTTCATCAGTTCTCAACCTGTAGGTCATGATCTTTTTAGGAGGCTGAATGATCCTTTCAGAGAGGTTGCATAGCAGATATTCTGCATATCAAATATTTACCTTAGGATTCATAACAGTAGTAAAATTACACTTATGAAATAGAAAAATAGTAATTTTATGTTCGATGGTCACCAAAACACTGAAGAAGTGTATTAAAGGATCACAGCTTTAGGAAGGTTGAGAACCACTTGTAAAAACAGATATGTACCTTATGCTAATTCAGCCACAGTGCCAAGGTGTTTTTATCTTTTAATCTTTTACTACTAGGGATCAAACAAAAGATTTTGAGCATACTAGACAAGTACTTTACCACTGAGCTATACTTTCAACTGTGAATCAGTGTTTTTGCATGTCTTAGCTTCTAAATTGTTGTTGCAGTTTATTCTATACATTTTTTTATCCACTTCTTTGAGGGTGGGCCTTTTGAAGTCAAGTCTGGCTTTAAACTTCATAGTTAGTCCAGAAGGACTTTGACATCCAGATCCTTGTGTTTTATCCTTCCAAGTGCTGAGAGCAGAAACACTAGCTACCATGGTTGGCTACTAGCGTGTCAGTTTATATGATTGCTTCTATAAAAGTATTGACACATTTGTCAGATAATTGAAGAATGTGAACTCTGATATATGTATGTATAACCAGCATGTTCTTTTTAAGTTTTGTGTGTTCTTTAGTGGTAGAGCTTAATGATATTGGGAACTGTTTTGACTGTAGGGTATAGTTGCTTCAGAGGTCAATGTCCTACTTTATTTAACCAAAACAATAAAAGTCTTAGGAAAAAATAGACCCTGAGCACCAAGTGCACATGTTATGACTCAAGCCATTAAAATAGCATACAGAATGGTCAATCAAATCCACCCAGGTTTGTTATAAATAGCTATGATCTTACATTGGGAATTTAATCTCATCCTCTTGGAATCCAAATCTTGTACCAATTTACTCTAGGCTAGGAATGTACTTTTGTTTTGCTCCTGAGGAGGAAAAATAAGAAAATGTAATTAGTTTGTTCTTGGGTATATTGGATTGTGAAGAATCAGCAAACATTTACTTTAAAAGGTCTAATAAATACACTTGGCTCTGTGGGCCATATGGTCTTTGTCACAGCTTGTCAGTTTTCTCTTCCTCATTCAAAAGGAGCCACAGAAATTAGGTAAATCTGTAGTCTTTGTTGTTTGTTTTTTTTTTTTTTTGTAATAAGTGTGTCAGTTGCCACGAAAACCATGTGTGTTTTCCAAGAGGGCCATTTCAGCAACCAAGGTAACAATAAAAAAAAAAAAAAGCAAAAAAAAAAACAAATCCCAATGACTTATTGTTAGCTTAGCCATCAATGCAATCTACCAAGCAAAAATAGTTTCTGAAAAGAAAAATTCCATTTTATCTCTGAAACTCTCATATAGCTGCTAAGCCACAGACATTTTCTTACACTTCCTTTGCCTGTTTTCTTTTGCCTTTTTTGAATTTGTGTACCTATGTGGGAGTGAGTAATCAGTGATCCTCAAAGATTATATGTGTAAGAGTTACTTGGGAGTTCCTGTATTCTGAAAAAATAGATTTTAATATGATTTGTCTGACATTCTGCATATCCAAGTTGTCTTTACCAGTGTTACTCTTGGTAGGCTGACCAACAACCTACAGGATGTTGCCATGCACCCAAGCATATATAGGCAAAGAAAACTGAGCTTGATGTGTTTTTAAACCACAGGACACGGTGCTGGGTGAGTAGGAAAGAGGGATGGATATGTTAGGAGCTGGAATAAGGGAGGGGAAATGGAAAAAGGGGATGACATCTGTATTGTAAATAAATAAAATACCAATAAAAATTTTAAAAAAGAGAGTTGAATATAGTAAAATTAATTTGTATGACATAAGTAGGTAATTAGAAAATAGATCACATATAAGAGATCTTTGACAAGAAATATTTCAGTCAAACTCTCATATATCAAAAGTAAAGAATAACCTAGTAAAAGAATAACTAAAGCAGTTACATAAAATTGGCTTTCTCAATAGAGACTTGACAGGCCTGGTCACAGTGCAATGGTGTATCAGAGAGATGAATAAATTTGACCATACTATTAACTAAAATGAGTTTTTTAGCAAGACAAATACTGCACATTTTTACTTGTATGTGGACTCTTCAAAATATTAAACTCAAAAAAAAAACAGAAGAAATTGGTCATGGGATTATAGCTAAGAAAATGGAAAAATGTTGGTTAAAGAATGCACAAGTTCAGTTAGGAAAAAAGAATATATTCTGGAGAATTAATATGCTGTATGATAGCTATCAATACTATTGTATCATGCACCTCATATTTTCAAAGACTGTATTGCAAATATCATTGTTAAAGAAACTTAACAATGTTCCATGTTACACATCCTTATTAATGTGATTTTACTACTCATTTTACAGTGAGTAGTCACTAACTCATCACAATGTATGCCAAAAATACACTGAAGAGCGTTTATACCTCAATAAAGCTACTAGGGGAGCCTAATCAGTAAATGAATGAATAAAAACATAGAAATAATTGTATTTAGAGACAGATAAATTGTCAGGGGTCCTGATTGGGCACTGTGAATGTTCACCTTAGTTTTCTCACATTTAGATAAATGACATCTCTTATTTACACATGTGATACATTGCATCATAATCCTTTCTGTAGCTTTGATGTCACTACTGAGAATGGCACCCATTTTCTTCAGCATTGTAGTTAGAATATGAAATAGTCTGCACAGGCTCATGTGTTGATATTTTAGTGGTAGGAATCTTGCAACAGAGTGTTGGCAGAAGGAAACAAATCATCTAATTTGTGTCTTATAGGGCATGATCTCCTTGGCCCTTTCCTGCATAGCTTCCTCTACCATCTGAGTGTGCCTTATTGCCATGAAGTTCATTTGTCATGATGTGATATGCTGTCTAAACATGGTAAAATGTTCAGCCAGTTGACTGTGGACTGAACCCTTTGAAAGTGTGAATCAACTCATCTTATTTTCTTTACAACAGTTTCTTTTAAACATTTTTACAATGGTGAAAATTAGCATGATTTAATTCCCAGGAGAAAAATAATATCACTGGAGGTCATATCTGCAGTCTACATTTTCCGTCTCTAGAGATTTGTCTATAGTCAGTTTAGCCAACAGGTATTGACTTTACCAGTCACTCAATAGGAGTGTATGTAACATTATGGGCAATACTTGAAACAGTTCAATACAGGGAATAGGAAACAGAAATGAAATAAGAAAGAATGGTGTATTCTTTATGCTTAAGTGTTGGAGAATAAATCAGAATTTCAAGGGTGGCATCACAACCTCTGCCTGTTAGTGAAAACTCATTTAAATGCAGAGACACAGAGCTTTTCTGTGTTTTTCCAATTTTGTTTTCCAAAGAGAAGGAGTGATGTTTAGTAAGACTACAGTTTCTACCCAGAGAAAGTCTGATTATTTCCTTGTCTACAAGTGATGGTAGCTACTTGGAAGGAAGAAAGCTGCACTGTTCTGGTACTTACAATAATAAGGAGCAGTCAGGAACAGTTTCATACACTTGACAGCTTTAACAGTAATTAACTTGACATCAGTTTTTAATAACTGGCTGCTTTTGAGATTTGTGGAAGTCCATGTTAAAGCTTTCTAAAAATTCAAACAAAATGAACGATATTTATTTGAATGGTTTTCTGTCTCCTGCCAGATTGAAGATTTTCATTCTTCTAATATTAGACTTTAATATTTGTTTAGAAATCATCAAGTTTTGATTTATTGTTATTGTTTTTATAAATTCTGCTACTATTTTATTGGGCTTCAATAACTATTTTATTGGCTGTATTTTTAAAAATCAAGTCTTTTATACTTCTGATTAACTTAGTAGTTATCTCTAATCATGGATAACTTACACATTTGTATAAAGCTATTTTGATACATCTGATGGCTAATTATATCATTACTAGCAGTCTCAAGATTAGATATTTTGGAAGAGCTGATTGCAAATGAACTCTGTTTATTATGCTCCCAAATCCCAGGACCCAGTCAGGTTATGGGATAACTCACCAGGAACACCAACTTTTGTCCCGATATGGAGAAATCAAGTAGAATATATGGGTAGCAGCCTTGGCGCTGGTTTCTGGGAAGAGGGGGAAACAGGTTTGGAGTACAGGGTTTGTATCTAGATACTTTTAATGTGGGTAGTAATAGCTGGAGTAACAGAGTCCCAGAAAAGCTCAATAAAGGACATGCATGGAATGTTGAGTCTAGATTTATGAGTTTTTATATGAAAGTGAATCACAAAGCAAGTCTCACAAAACAGTTTATTTTTATACATAGTGTCATTTCATTTCTTTAATGATCAATGTTATGGATACTTACAAAACAGTACAAACTGTCTCTAAACTGTAAGCTGCAGTAATTTCTCATAAAACTGATAATTAGAATAAGACATTATCAGCTAATTGCTTGGCAAACACTATCATATCAATAAAAGAGAGAATATACTAAGTATACAAAGAGTAAGTATAAATTTCCTAATTTTTGTTTGCTCTTTTAGGACAGAGTCTTTCTTTGTAGTTCTAGCTGTCTTGGAACTCAATGGAGACCATAACTCAAGAGAAATATCACTGCCTCTACCTCTGGAGTACTGCAATGAAAGACATGCACAGTCATGGTCACCCCAAAATCGTAATTTTTAGCTTTTATATGTTATATAATTTTATATGTTATAAAAACTATGCTTTATGTTACAAGGAATTCAGAGAAGTGGACTCTAGAAAGGTTTTCTGCAGTCTCACACAGAGTTATTCTTTGGTGTTAGAGCTTGCTTCCGGTCCATCTATGTCATTTATAAGATACAACAGTCAAGATAATACAGACTTGACTATAAACAGCTTGTTTCTTTGTGGACATAAAAGTAATTAAACAGAACTAGTGGAATTTTTTAGTGCTGTGGAAATCTTTTGAGTTGTCAGTCAAAATAACTTCTTGAAGAGAGTCAAAATAAGATAGACAACATATTTGCTAAGGTTTTGTCATATGAGCAAGATGACTGTGGAAAGTGTTAGAAGTGACAGACAGTACAGGCTACATCACAGGAGATTTTGGGTTGATTTGATGCTAGTATCCTATTATTTAATATAAGGAATTTAGCACTGGCAGATTGTGCACTTCATTGAGTTTCTGGAACCTGTCCTCCATGACGCCCAGAGATGATTGAACTTAATTCGGTATTCCCCTTAAACAATTCTTGTGTAACTTAAACACATGCTTAATAACAGAGCACCAAAAGCTTGATGAATAAAAATAAATTGGCCACATAATGATAGTCACTATTTATAATATACAAAGCACATGACCATGTTACTTTTTTTTTTTTGAGACAGAGCTTCTCTGTGTAGCCCTGGCTATCCTGGAACTCACTCTGTAGACCAGGCTGGCCTCAAACTTAGAAATCCACCTGCCTCTGCCTCCCAAGTGCTGAGATTAAAGTCATGTGCCACCACTGCTCAGCGACTGTGTTACTTCTAACACACTGTGATTAGGAAGAATGCAGTGTAGTTCAAGCAAGCCCTGGCCATAAGTCACTGCTCATAATATTATGCAGGCAATCATGTGTCATCAAATCCTAAGAGTAGTTTCTTCAAATGGCTTGCAATAGTGGATCTTCATGCATGCATATGTACATACATACATACATACATACATACACACACACACATATTCACACACACATATACTCATATACATATATGTGTGTGTTTGTATGTGTGTGTACATACATATATACATACATTCAGACATTCAGACATTCAGACAGACAGACAGACAGACATATAGGTACACACAGAGTTCAGAAAAGAAATCTATAATTTGACATAGAAACAAGATACCTGTGTGTTCGTATGCCAAGTCTATAATAAAAAGTGGATGTTTAAACAACAGAAACAGCACAAGAAGTTCCAAAGGTTAAAGTCTGAGATCAAGTTATCAGCAGGATGGCTTTCTTCTGAGATTTGTGGAAAAATGTGGTCTGTAACTTTCTCCAGGTCTTGCAGATGTTTGTCTGGCTTGTGTCTTCATATTATGTTTCCCCAGTATGTATGTATGTTCACATTTTTTTTCTAATAACATTACCAGAGACTCTGTTGCCAAATGAGCTCTCCCTGTGACATACTAAGAACAAGAACTTTAACCTGTAGTTTAACTTAGGCCTTTAAGCATGTGAGCTTGTGAAGAGAGCGTAACTGTTGTTATAATTATTTAAAATAGGCCTCTGGTCAAGCCGACTATCTAAGCTACGGTGGCTCTGCCTAGCTCAGCCACCATGTTTCTCAGCCGGAGGCCACATGCATGCCACAGCTAGAAATGGCCAGAAAGAAACAACAGCCCTGCCACCCATGAGACGCCAGGGTGGGAAATGGCTCTGACAAACTTCCACACTGTTTCCACAAGGCTGGGCGTTGCCCAGACCATCCTGCCATCCATTCGGGCCCAGTAGAAAGATAAAACTCTAATCCTTAAAGATTAATCAAAGGCTTATATATTTGGTGATGATCAGTAACAAGATACACATACAATCAGAAGTGTAACCCAATACCCAACCTAGATATACCAACTACCTTTGACTGCTACCGACACATGAACATCTGCCTCCATCTCCTCTCTCTCTCTCTCTCTCTCTCTCTCTCTCTCTCTCTCTCTCTCTCTCTCTCTCTCTCTCTCTCTCTTTCTCTCTCTTTCTCTCTGTCTGTCTCTTTCTCTCCCCTCACTCCTCCTCTTCGTTTTCCTCCTCTCCTTCTTACTCCTCCTCTTCCTCTTCCTTTCCTAACACCTCCCACATTAGCTCCTCCTACAAGTTACTCTTGTAAAAGTATGCATTGGCTGTAGAATTTTTAACTTTTCATTGTTTCTTTGTGAATTTCATATCATGAATTCCAATCCCACTCATTTTCCTCTCCTCTCATGCTCACTCTTGATCTTTCAACACTCTCCTCAACAGAGAAAAAAATAATCTCATTTTGGAAGTTGTGTTGTATAACAGTGTGTCCTACAGTATATCCATTTATCAGCACTTCTTTTCTTGCAAATTTTCATTGCAGTGACTTGTTCTGGTATCAGGCTTCTGGCTTCAGCTACTCCATCAATACAGGAATCTCACTGGGACTCCTTTCAGATATCCTGTTGTTGCCTTGTGTCATGGAATTCTTGGAGCTTTGGATCTTTAAGACCTGACTTTATACACTCCAGCTGTTCATTGATGGAGATGTTGGGGTGGGCCAATTAAAAGCCCTGGATCTGGACCTGAGAGTTATCTGAGTTTGAAACCTTACCAACTGCCACACCCACACCACCTAAGCAAGCTCTCCTACCCTGCCCTGGCTGGCTCATCCAATGCTTCCTTCTCTGCTCATGGCCTCTGGGCTGGTACATCTGATCCCACACCATCAGGATCAGCTCTACTGTGTTGGCCACACAAGATGCAGGACCTGCTTTCCTGAATGCTGCAGCAGGTGAGTTGCTGAGCTAGCTCTCATGAACTCTGGGCAGACTCACACATTTCCCTGGCAACCAGAGTCAGCTCTTTCCTGCTGTCCAGTAAAGGTTCAGGCACAATTCTTCCTAGTCTTGCAGCCAGTGAGGGACATGGCCAGTTCTCCTACTCTCGTGATCCTGAGACTCAATTTTCCTGGCTGTCATAGGTGGAGAGGGACAAAGGAGTGGAGGAGGGCACCTCTCTGCACCACTGTACAGCAGACAAGGGTCATGGCCAGGTCTCCCATGCTTGTGCCCCAGGGCTGACTCACCCACAACCACCACATCCAAGGTCAGCTCTACTGTGCTGCTCAGGTGAGCTGGAGATTTTTAATTTTTGTGACTTCAGTTCATCTGTAAGAAATAACAGGGATCCTCATGGCTGGAAGACAAAACTAACATTACCTTTAAGATTATATGGATTAGCTTTGGCAAACTTGTGAAATGGGGAAAACATCTTTTCTTGTTATAATGAGAAATTATTTCAGCATTCTCCACCCATTTTGATTTATAAACTCTCTAATTAAAAATGAGGTATACATTCATCCCTCCAGGGCCTAGTTACTAGGTTATAAACTTACTATAATTGTATTCATTGTCTTGTAACTAACTAAAAGTGATGATAATTTTAATCTATTTCTTTTAGCCTGTAAGTTAGGGTGTGATTAAACAGCATTCCATGAATAACTGGAGCACTATGGAATGAAATCTACCTCAGTAGGTTTGGTATCCATTTGGTTACTTGAGACTCTTCCAGAGTCTTTTCTCAACAACAATAAAATACATGACCTTGATATTCCCACTGTGAATAGACTTAATTCTTTTGTCTTAAAACTAGCAATAATGGGAAAGTTCCATGAAAATTACACTTGTGTCAAAATAGATACATTGCTCTTATCTCTAAAGATACAAATACTGGTGACATGAAGAATGAAATGATGTTTTCGTGTTGTAAAGTCCAATGGTTGGGTGCTAATATCCTTTTTGTTCTTGAATATGTTGAAAATCCTTTGCTCTCACTCAGAGTATGGCTCAGGAGATTAGGATTCCATTTTTAGGCAAGATTACACTATTCCTTATGTTTTCTCGATCATTGGCTTCATTATGCTTTCTCACAGCTGACTGAGAAAACCGAGTGGCTAGCACATCCAGAGTCTTAAGTAAGCTTTCTTCTCAGAAGGAAAGACTGACTCACTGTTTTTGATAGTGTTATAAAAGACCATAGTTCAGGACTGAATAGTTTTGGCCATTCAAAAATGCCATGGTATGGAATCTTGTAGTAGGATCTAACTTGTCCTGTGTTAGCTAAGGATTGTTAGACAAGTTACTTATGATCAGGGAACTAAAGAATAATCAAAGAATAGGTCAAAGTTCATCTGAACCATTTGAATAGGTACAAGAGATTGAACAAAACAGAAAAAAACAGTCATTCATAGGAAAGTTCTGAGTAGATGTTCCTTCAGAGGTCCCATCATTTTTTTATTTAAATCTTGAATAAACAATATGTTTATTCATAGATTTAAAAAATTGTCTTGAGAGATTCTCTACAGCAATATCAATAGCAAATAAGACAATTTTTTGTTAGTGTTATACCAACAATTGTTCTCAAATTTTTTTCACATTACAATTTCACATTTGTAATTTTCAAAAAAAATTGTAATTTTTTTTGAAGTTACAACTTTTTTTTATTGGATGTTTTATTTACATTTCATATGTTGTCCCCTTACCTCATCCCCCACCCACCCAGGAACCCCCATCCCCTCACCCCTCCTCCTTCATCTCTGCGGATGTAACCCCTACCTACTCCCCCACTCCCACCTCCCCACCCTCAAATTCCCACCCCCTGGGGCATCCAGCCTTCATGAGGTCAAGGATCTCTTCTTCCACCTATGCCCAGCAGGGCCCTCCACTCTTACGAATTCAGCTGAAGCCATGGATCCCTCCCTAAGTGCTCCCAGGCTAGTGGTTTAGACCCTGGGAGCTGTGGTTGGTTGGTATTGTTGCTCTCCTCATGGGGCCACAAACCCTTTCAGCTCCAATGGTCTTCACTCTAACTCCTCCATTGGGAACCCCATGATCAGTTCAATGGCTAGTTGTGAGCATCTGCCTCTGAATATGTCAGACTCTTGCAGGCCTCTGAGGAGACATCTATATCAGGCTCTTATCAGTATGCACTTCCTGACTTTCACATCAGCATCTACCTTTGGTGACTGCACATGGGATGGATACTCAGGTGGAATGGTCTTCAGACGGCCCCATCCTGACACCACAGTTGTCTTCTGGTGTGGTCTTAGAAATAGGCTTAAACTAAAGAAATAAATGATAATCACAAAAAAATTCACAAAACCGGGAAACTCATAGAGGAGAGCAAATATGGCAGTGTGGGTGTGTTTTAAGTATGTGGTTAGCCAAGTCTCATTTATGGAATGAAATTGGAGTAAATGTCAGAAGTAGTTTAAAGGGTACCCATGAGGATCTCTGCAAAATGAATATTCCAGAGAAGGAATGGATTATTAAAATGATTAAAATGCATAAAAGTTCTTTTTTTCAGTTTACTCATGCTATCTTCCTAGCAAAGAATGTTTTACATGCCTTTAAAAAAATTTAGCATGGAATACAAAGCTGGATGCTGATGATATTCTAAAACTCATAATCAGTTTATCTAACCTTTCTTAAACTCTCAAATTCAAACTTTTTGGTGTTGGTGCTAACACAATAGGTAGAAGGACATAAGCAGTCCGCTGGACATTTATATTTAAAGCCAACACCTACAAAATAAGGATAAATTATACCATACAATTCATGCAGATGCAAATGTATTTCTAATGGGCTACAAAAGAAGCAAAGAAATGTATATTCATCTCCCAACATGCTATTGATGTGTTTCAGAGTTTCTGTAATTACTCATATATGTATATAATGTATATATCTTTGTGTGTATATATATGTGTGTATGTGTATATATGTTTATAAATATGTGTATAACTATGTATATGAATATGTGTATATATGAATATATATATATATATATATATATATATATATATATATATATATATTCCTGCAAAACAACCCAATTGACATGATAGCTATCCTTTTACCAATTACCAGTGCTAATATACTTTGCAGAATTTTAGGGACACCTTCGTACTTTATTTTTACTATCATTTAAAGTGATCAGTATCAATGAGATATTTTATTTAAAGAATATTATAGAAAAAGATTACTTACTAGCAGAATTGGAGGATTCAGTTAGGGATAATTGTTGTCAGTATGCTTGTTTAGTAATCATTAGCTCAATGGTTTGCCAGGCAATATAGATAGGATGTTTGTATTTCTCTCATGTTTTCCTGAAGGCTACCACAGACACAAGCTCTCAAATTATAAACAGAGTTTAAAAGGACTGCCAAAAAAGTATGTTGATCATTGAAGAGAGTCTGAGTGCTATGTTTGAGAAAATAAAAGCTTTATGAGCTGCTCCAGTGACATCTTTGGCTATTATCACATTCCTGTGAAGAAACAGATATCACTGTATCTCATGCATTCCTCTGGTTACTGCCCTAGCAACTGTAGATAGTTTGAGACAAATGTCAAAGTCTGCTCTGCCCTTCATGCTTGTTAATTCTTCCCTTGCATATCACTTTCACTGTAATAGTACTAAATCATGGTTTTGACCTTTACAAGGTCAAATGTCTGTCTTTGTTTCTGTTAGTTCTAGAGAACTTTGTTTTCAACCTCATAAGGTTAACTAAGGAATTGAGCATTGTAAATTTCTTGTTTTTGAATATGCATGTATACTTATTTTTACTATGCAAGATATTGTACAGGTTTGTTATTTCAGGAGATATCTCTTGAGAAAAGAATTTAAATACTATTTAGCATAAATGTATACTAAATTAGAATTTACTTTTTATCCAATCATATAAAAATTGAAATTGAAAATATGTGTAACTTGAACTTTAGATAGATTTCTAGTCAGTGATGTATCTTCAAAATGCACATTTCTAACATCATTCACAGTTTTACATATAAAACAAGAAATAAATTCATGTTTTTAAAATAGAAATTCCTCTATTTTTTTATAGATAGACTATAATCACACCAACTTCTTCCTGCCTCATAACTTCCTGACATTGCAGAAAATGTATCAACCTTTTGGTACAAACTGCAAGTAAATACTGCTTCCTAAGGAGTCTAGTAACCTACAATGAATGGTTAAGCCATAAAGGAGAACTAAAGTAAATAAATCCTGGTTTCCTTATATGTAAAAGAAACATCAGTTAAATAGGAGAGTTTCATGATCTGACTCTCATTGAACAAAACTGCTCCAACAGTATCATGGTGAGAATCCAGTTACCACTGTTCTGTACAACAGGGCTCACTTCCTCATCTAGAAAGTGGAACAGAAGGTTTAGAAATCCTGTTGTGCACCTCTTTCTTCTCATCTGCCTTTTCAGCTCTCCTTTCCTTTATAATCCACAGGAGGGCCACTTTCTTGTCACTTTTCTGATAGGCTGAGCTGAAGTGATGTGATGCATTGTTGTGTGAGACACTGTCTCTATGACTGGTCATGTTACAATTCGTTTTCTTATAAGATAGAAACACTATTTCTGAGTTAGCAAATGGCAAAACATTGTTCAAGGCAGTAACTGTGACACAGTAAAATTTCAGTCAACAGTAAAGTATTAAAGTATTGATTCACGTAGACTCTGCAGTGTTTTCTCAATACAGAACAATTCAGATTATTTTTAAAAATTAATTCACAGAGATATCTAAATCAAAACAAAAATAAAAGCAAATAGTAATTCATTAGATAAATTGACAAAGTTAGTTACTGATCATGATAAAGCTTCTAGAATATGGCATCAGAGGCTTCAACATATGACACAAGAGTACCCTACTTGTGGCAAAACATGTACCATGAAAACAATTTTTATGTCACTTCTCTTTGTCCCTCAGACCCATGGTGCTGATATGGAAAGGATCAAGTAAATAGGAATATAGGCTGAATTAGCATTGTATCCAAAATCCCAAAGTTTCAGAATTCAGGCTCCCTTAAAGATCACAAACAGTTTCCCTGACCTTACTCTTAGAGTGAAACAGTTTTTATTTTACCAGATAAAAAATAAATGGGCATTGTGCTTGATAGAGGGACATGCCTTCTTCAAAGCTGTGTCGCTGGCATCCTTCAAAAATGTTTGAAACAAAAGGACTCTTCCTCAAAAATCCCCAGGAAATGGAAGACGCCCTTGAGATTGTCTCCCTTGAGATTGTCTCTGACGCAGATTCTGCTCACTCTCTCAGAATCATCTTTCAGTCTTACTCTATCGTGCTTTTCTTTGAATGCTTCCATTTAATGTACCTTCCTTCTTTTAACTTCACATTTTTGTCAGTTTTTATTATTATATTATTATTATTAATATTATTATAGAATTTCATGCATTAGTACTGTGTTTACATCATTTCTATTCCCTTCCCCTTTCCAAAGTGTCCCATGTTTCCCATTCTCTCTCTCAAACTCATGGTCTTTTCTTGACTTACTATTTTCTTGAATTACTATTGTTACATGCACACAGACATATACCCATAAATAAACATACACGTGTATTGCACAAACACACTCGCATGAGCACATGTGTGCATGTGCACACACACACACACACACACACACACACACACACACACGACCAAGTTCTTAGTGTTATTCATGGATAGGGATTTGAACCTGGATAAGATTTTTTTTCTTCCTCTCTCAGCTATGTTAATGTTTTCAAGACACAGTTGTTTGATAAATTTTCATCATTTTTATTTATTATCTCTCCATCCGAGGACTGAAAACAGTAGTAACAAGGACTATGCTTTTTATTCCTTGTACACCTTATACAGGAGATGCTGTATTATTTACCTCATTTGCCAAAACTACTTTGTGGACATAAATTACAGGGAATCCTTCATGAGTCAAGTAAGGAACAAACTTACAGTGTGGCACAGTAAGTAGATCAGATTACATCAAAGTCAGAGCATTATGTATAAGAGATAAGGGATCTATCCTGAGCATCATCTCCAGATCTTGTCTTTTTCACAACAGCACCTTGCTATATAGCCCAGGCTGGTCTCAAAGTCACAATCCTCTTAGAATTCTGTGCTTTCAGAGAGCTGAGATTACAAGCATAAGTCAACATTACAGCCAGGAGATAGTTTCGGTTAACACATTTTGTATGCTAATTAGCCTAAAACAGATATTGCTGTCAGCAGTTCGCCTCAGTCAGCTTTTATTACTGCTGTTGCCAGATGTGATTCTCTGCAGCAGGGTCCTGAAATCTATGAAAAATGGTCAGAGCCAGGCTTCCCTTCTCATCTTTTTAAATTCTGGGGTTTAGATATTTAAACTATTCTAATTTTTAAGTGGAGAAATGGAAGCTTCTAGAACTTTGCCTATTAGATTTAACAAATAAGGGAAGGAGTTAAAATTCAACCACTCATATATATAATGTTGAAGCCTAAACTTTCACGATTTCATGATCATAATGAATTCAGGATAAGCTGCTAGATATTGGCCAGTAAGTTCACAACCACTGTGTGTGTGTGTGTGTGTGTGTGTGTGGTGAGTGTGCGTGTGTGTATGTGTGTGTGGTGAGTGTGTATATGACTGTGTGATGAATGTGTGTGTGTGTGTGGTGAGTATGGGTGTGTGTGGTGAGTATGTGTGTGTCTGTGTGGTAAGTGTGGGTGTG
>NW_021620926.1:480593-495663 GCF_004785775.1 Grammomys surdaster
TGAGTGTATCTGTGGTGAGTATGTGTGTGTGTGGTGAGTATGTGTGTATATGTGTGTGTGTGAGAGAGAGAGAGAAAGAGAGAGAGAGAGAGAGAGAGAGAGAGAGAGAGAGAGAGAGAGAAATGGAGACAAAGAGAAAGACAAAACAAACAGAGAAAGACAGAAACACAGAGATAGACAGGCTTTTCACAGAGTGTATTTTAAAACAAGTATACAATTAGCTCAGCCAACTTCAGCCCTCTACTCTGTGTTCAGTCACCCTGGGGTGAATCTTCCTGATGATTTTAAATTAATTTAATTCCTTTTTTTCCCCAAATTAGTAATTAATACATATCAATTGACTTATAAATAAAGTTAAAAAAAATAACAATCCCTAGTTTTCAAAACAAACGCAGATATAGGGTGACAATGTTCAGAAGAGTTTGGGCAGGGTCTTTGCAAATGCTAATTTTATTTTGATTAGCTTAATAATTTACATTGACATTATCTCAGTTTTTAACTTTTAATGCCCCAAACACCCAGAATCTATTTTGTTAGCTATTTTTAAAAACTCTATTGTTCCTGTAGTTTGTAGAAAAGGTAGTTGGATATGGTTTGCTGATTCAATGGCTCTGCCATCTTAATGGATCTCCTGACTCCTACACTCCTCATTCTGTCATGTAAAGCAATCCCTGCAGACTCATTGCTGTTTTCTGACCTGTTATAAATGGAGACAACATTATTTGAATGCAAGAAATTATGTTTTCTTTGATCTCAGACATTCTATTTAAGTTTGGTTGACTTTTCAAGTAGGAGAGGATTTATTTTTTTTTCCTTGTAGGACTTGGCTTTCACTATCTTTTTCCTTCATCAGAATCTTCCTCTGCCAAGTTCTGAAGTTTGCATGGTCAAGTTTGGGGGGATTTGTTTCTCTAAGTGCAACTGGAGTTCACATTTCTTAAAATAGGGGAGATTATGGCTCCTTTCCCCCTTTTACTTTAAAAAATGCTATGGTTCAACACTATTTGATTTAGGTTAAAACTAAAAATAAGTCCTTCTAACTTGTGACTAAACAAGGAAAAGCTCTTTTCACATGTACTTTTTTAAAAAGTCATATCTGAGTGTACAGGAGGGGGATGAAGAATGTCGTTTGCTTTTGAGATTTAGCTTTGATAAAATATCTTCCTTTGGAAAATGGCTACGAGCCCAAACTACCAATGCTCTGGAGTTTGCAAGTCTCTATTAAAACCTGATTTCACTGTAAATTGATTGGTCTTTGTCAAATCATCAGATTTCTAATTATCTAATCTTCAGAACTGGGTGTTGATTGACCTACACACAGAGAATGGACATTACTAAGAAGTATTGATAGATGAATACAGAATAGCATTTAGATATGAGGAGGAACAGTATAAAGTGACCATTTTTAATCTTCTGAAATTAATGCTTATTGCACGGTTTTAGTAGCTCCTCCTTCACTCATTCCTAGATTTTATGTTTCCAGTTGACTCTTAGCAGCTTTGAAAACCTGAAAATTGAATTAAGCTTTGAAGGTGAGTTTCAGAACGCAAGCTAGAAACAAAAATATTTTCTTTCTTATAAATCGCGGTCAAGTTGCCTTAAAACTGTCAGTTGTGCTGTTAAAAGCTGAACTTTTCAATGAGACTTGTAAGCCAGCTAAGGTCACTGGGTTAAATTCAGCTGATAACCAATACTGGCCTTTAAAGACTTCCACTATGAATACTTTTACCTGGCTCTGAAGTTCCTGAGATCCAAGAAAATCGTATTTTCCAAGATAATATATTTACCCTTTCTGGTTCTTAAGAGCTTCAGAATAGTGCCGCTAAGTTGTGAAGTCAAGGGCTGAAGTAGAGTTTCCCACAGTTTAGCATGTATCTGAATCGTCTAGAGAATTTGATTAAATACAGAGCTGCTACCTGTCATTCTGACATGGAAGGCCTGAAAAAGGATATTTCAAAGTTCAAAAACTTCTGTGGTGCTTGATTTTCCTGTGACTGGCTTATAAACTCAACTTTGAAAACCATTCATCTAAAATAGTCAAGGCCATTCTTGTTTATACCGCTAACTTCTATTTTATGATTGAGATTCTATGAACAAATGTATATGTGTTGGTTAACCTACTAAGTATTCAAGGTTAGCTGTGATAGCATGTATTAGTTGAAGCAATGAGAGTTTGTAATCATGTTTTTGTCTGCCAAAGGGAAAACTTTGCTACTATTCATGAACATTTGTCCTCTTAATGACATGTCTTGCTTCTGCAAAATAGTAAAATAACTTTAATCTTTTATTAAATCTAATTTTCTTTTTCCCAAAATAATAAACCAACTTTAAAACTTTAAATAACCCAATTTAAACTGCTGTAAACTTGTGTCACCCTTAGTAAATATCAAAAGCAATGTGGTAATGGAACCAAAGTGCCCAGACTGTTCATGATCTACTCATGTTGGGGCAGGCTCTTATCCTGCTGCCAATGGGTTGTTATTGGCCTGCATCTATGATGCCAAGGTTTTAGTCTCAGCAATATCTTTCAGATATATGTAATAGTCGGCTGGAATCTTTGTGATGTTAAAGAGTCTAGTGAGATGCAGAGTTCAGTCTGGCGTGATTTTGCAATTCAGTCTCCTCTTGGAGACTTAAGAGGATCAAGCCAGTCAAACAAGATTGCTCAGCATTCATAGCCAGCTATCAGATCCCAATCCCACACCATTCAGAGGGATGTGACACCCTGCATGGTGACAGATCTGGTTTGTCAGGAGTTAATGTGTCAGTTTTCCAATTGTTAACAACTTTGTTTTTGGGTGATGTGATGGAAGATAGCTTTCAAAGAAATGAACATTCTAGTTTTACATTTTGACGATTATTTTCTTGCTCTCTTTTTGTGGGGGAGTAAATGGAAATTATTAGTGTGTGTTTATTATAGCAGCAGTGGAATTTTCTCTAAAGTCTGTGTCTAATGGGCTCATTAATTTCTCTAGCCTTCATCAGTCTTAACTACAGTTCATTTAGTTTTTATATTCAGACCACTTATTTTTCATTATAATGGGAGGTTGTGAGAATGTGAATAAATTAAATCCACAGTTCTCTAATTAAATGCAAAACATTTAAACCCTCTAGACAATAGGGCAAAGAAGCCAGGCTCTGTCTCATTTGTCTTTTTCTCATACAACAATGAGTATAAAGCTGTATATATTAAAGTATATACTTAATAAAGGTAGATGAATAATAAGTAAAATAATGTATAGCAAATACATAGCTTCATGCTACCTATGAATGGGATATTCAATTAGGTGTAGCTTTTGATTCTAATAGCTATTTTCACTTTTATTTTCTGGTTTCCTTATCACCATCACCATCATCATTACTAGTCATTATGGTGTCAAATTCCAAACTAGAGTCTTTAAAGAAAAGTTTACTTAAAGAGTAAGTGGAACTGGGTTGACTTCTTTATTCCTTTCTCCTGCCCAATGTTGTGTTAATTTTTTTGATATTCTTGTAGCACGAATTACTGTTTAATCAGACATCAAACAAACACTTGAATCTGGAGCATATTGCAAAGCCCTTAGGGATATTAGTTTATGATAAAAGAAAAACAGTTGAAAAATAAGCAAAGCCTTATCTTTTCTTCCGTTAAAATAGTTTTCTGTGCGAGTTGGATGAGGGTAGTCCCACAGGGTGGTTGGAATAAGTCTGAAATATTATTTTATGTGCAAGCCTATATTTTATTTTAATTATAATGCTGGGGTTGGATGCAAGGCTTCATGCATGTTAAGAAAGGAACCTAACATTGAGCTGCACTGTAGTCTCATAAAACTTGCTTTAATTATTTAATATTAAAAACCTTCAAGAAAATGCAGCATTCCATTTAGTGACTTATGCTACTCCTACTACATGTTTGCTAATACATGATACTTTACGACGTGCCCTTCACTCCGGAACTGTACCCCAATCAAGAAGAATGACAAACAGATGACCCAGGGTATTTTCTGCTTTCTGACCTTTCAGTGACTAAGTCATATTGATTTTTTGGATATCAGTTGACTCAGGTGTAACTCAATCGTCTCTATTTTAGAACTATCATTGGTTCTTTCACATTCAGTCCAGGTGGTGCACTGTACATTCTGGGGATGCAATGCACACAGACTCACAGAACTCGAACTTTTCTATTGCTTTTTTTCCAGCCATGAAGCTTACG
This sequence comes from Grammomys surdaster, assembly GCF_004785775.1. Taxonomy (NCBI): domain Eukaryota; kingdom Metazoa; phylum Chordata; class Mammalia; order Rodentia; family Muridae; genus Grammomys; species Grammomys surdaster. The sequence goes on from NW_021620926.1 coordinate 484,786, forward strand.
CTTAACCACCCAGTGTGACTATTTGGTAATCAAACTGTCCCTTAGTTGACAGGATTGGGCATTAGTGCAATGATTTGTGCACTGTTCCACAAATGACCCAGAGAACAGGAGCCCACCATGCAGACCTAATAGATTTACTTTCTGCTTTTTACTACTTAATCCTTAAATGGAAGGGCTTTAGAGACTTCTCTGGAATTAGTGATTTACATGCAGTCCTGGATATCACTTAGAGAGAGATTCCAGAACTAAAAACATTATTTAAAAATCTCATTAATACAAACAAAGCTTTTGTTCTGTTTTTAAGAAGGAGTGCAATCAGTCACCTTTCCATGGTTCTACATCTAATGGACACACAAAGTCTTATCTATGTGTTCATAGCTTAGAATACTACACATAGAGGAGACTGTGGAACTCTGATGTAAGTCCAAACCTGCACAGCTATTAACATGGAAGAACTGTCCTTAGAACTTAGGATTCTGACCTGATTTGTCTCTGTAGCCCAACATACTTTTCTAAAGTCACTTGACACTATATTTCATTTCTCCACTTGATACAATGAAATCAGAAGTCATGGCAGAAAATGAAGTACAATAAATTCCTAATCACTGGGATGGTGCCAGTGTATTAATTGACTTTTCTGCAATTACTGAGTAGACTTCTTTGATTACTGAACATTAATGAAGTCTAGAATTTTCTCTTGAAAGACCAGTATGATCTTAGAATCTTGAAGTTGGACATTATCACATATATGTCTGAGCAAGCTGTATGCAGGTTTGCCTTCTACTCCTCCTGGCTTTATTCCTTGCCATTTAGTAGTCTGTCATTCACTAGACACCTCTGTCTGATCTACCTGCACCTACACTGGCTGTACTTCTATAATTTGCTTCTAGGCTCAGGAAAAAAATCACTGTCTATATCTGGTATCACAAGTGTAAATTGGATATACTAGGGTAGAGAACTATCTGTGGGGGTCATTAAACTATGTGTGGGCAAACTTTTACCAGTGAAGGTATAGTCGTTGGGTAGAGTTTTCATACATAATTTCCCCATTTTCTGTCTATGGGTGCTTCTGAAATAGAGAGATGGGCTTGTTTTGTGTCAATGATACTCTTCTTGCCTAAGTAAATGTGTGTGTGTGTGTGTGTTTTCCAAATTTGAGTAAGATTTGCCATGTACAAAGGAGTGAACCATACCTCACAGCTGTTAAAATTGTTTTTAACATGGATAAAAGTTGCAGTGTTTCTTTTTTTAAGTATATTTCTCTTACTTTCATTATAGATATCTATGATAAAGCCACTCTGTTTCAAATAACAATTTAAGCACTATTGTGATATTTCTATCCTTTACAACTCATGCCAATTACTTTATTTGTTGAATAAGACAGATAACTTTTTGGCTATCTTTGTTGCATCTCATTATTTCTAATGGAGTATAGTCTACCTCCATGTGAAAAAACTTTATTGAAAATAAGGGAATAATGCTACATTTTTTTTAACTTTCCCTCAGTTCTGAATATTTTAAAAATATTCCACAAAAGCTAGTGAGGACCTTCTTCTGAGGGGCAGATGCTGTGTCTAGCTACTGCTCGGCTCTATGGCAAAGTTAGGTTTCATAAAGATATTATCCACTATAGAACAATATTAGGGGTGTTCTGAGTGACAGTTGTTTCTAGATAAGATGGGCATTGGATTTGATTATCCATCTGAGCTCTTTAAGCAAACTAAAAGTTGTAAATGAAGATGTTGTCTTACATCATATGAGCACCAGCAAGCAGGGCATATAGTCCTTATCCAACAATTGATGCAGACCTTTGAAGATGCAGAAGACAAAATACAAAGGACAGTACACAGATTGACAAGTACAGTTGGTAATATTGTTGCAATTTAAATAGAAGGAAATTGAACTTCACAATCTTTTCAGTTATAAGACAAGTTTATTAGATTATTGTCTTATGGGTACTTATTTTAAAGATGGCAGTAAATAAGTTTCAAAAAGTGATATTTTGATCCTTCTATAGGATCTAACATGACAAATAAGTGTATTTCTCACTCCTTATGAAGGAAATTTGATTCAGTGATTCATTAACTTGGAGACCATTATAGAAAACTACAACTGATTAAAATGCAATTATGTAGCCACGTCCCAACAGATACATCTATAACACAACTGGTATACCTATCTACAACACAACCAATACATTTACAACACTACTCCTGCAGCTAAGGCTCAGGAACCATTATAAGGCAAAAGAAGATTGTAGGAGTCAGGAGACCAAAGAGTTGTATGCAGGCTTCTATCTTCTAGGAATGTTGGAGGTTACACCTATTCACTCTCACCTACATGACTGATCAGACCTGAGACATGAGGGTAACAGCAATAGACACACAATAGACAGGGTAGGATTAAGCTGCCAAGTGCTCAATTCTACAAAAAAGAACTACAGGAAACTAAAGAATGCTGAGCATACGAAAGAAAACTCCAATTGGTCATTAAATACCAAAAGATCAGCCCTGAAAACATACATAAAATTAACACTATATAGACTGAACAGGTTATACTTACGTGTTTTGAAAAAAAAATAGATATATATAGAAAAAAAGGCCTTGAATTTAAAAGGGAGTAAGAAAGACTCTTACTTACTTGAGAATGGGAAGACTTGGATGGAAAAAGGGGTAAATGATGCAATTAAATTGGAATCTCAAAAAAGATTGAAAGTAACATTTTTAATTGAACATATTACTACCTATTACTAGAATGAAACTCTTATTCAAAGAAATGCATGTCTATGTGAGCCAGGAGTGTTATTTTTAAAATTACTTTTCTAAAATGACATTATTATTTAGTGTCACCATCTGCATTTATTTTAATTCTTCGATAAGCATATCGTGCACTTTTTAATAGTTTTCTTATATGGAATTAGTATTAAAGTTTTCAACACATAAAAACTTACATGATCTTATCTAATGTTTCTTATTCCTCATTTGATAAGAATTTCCTGACTAAACTTATGCCGAATACAACTGTTATCTCAGATATAAAATTTCAAGAATGTTTGCTAGACATGATTTAAAATTAGCCTCAGTTTCAATATTTTAAAAGTTTATTTTAGGTTTGGCATTGTTGGAGGAGGTGTGGCATTGTTGGAGGAGATGTGGCATTGTTGGAGAAAGCGTGACCTTTTTGGAGGAGGTGTGACCTTGTTGGAGGATGTGTGACTTTGTTGAAGTAGGTGTGCCCTTGTTAAAGGAGGTGTGTTTTTGTTGGAGGTGGTATGGCCTTGTTGGAGGAGGTGTGACCTTGTTTGAGGAGGTGTGGCTTGTTTGAGGAGGTGTGGCCTTCTCTGAGGAGGTGAGGCCTTGTAGGAGGAGGTGTGGCCTTGTTGAGAGAGGTGTGGCCTTGTTGGAAGAGGTCTAGTTGGTTTTTGCCAGTGTCTGAAGAGACTGCCAAAGGCTAAGATAGAAAGATTTATATTAATTTCACCAAAAAAGGAAATCTCAAAAAACCCAACAGAGACTGTTCTCTGGTTACATCTCAGGAAGAGCGTTTTGAACAAGTGTAGCAACCTTACAAAGGGAAAATATAAAATATATGGTACTAAAGGGGCACCAGGAAGTGAAATGGAGCAGAATCCTATGTTGGAGGATATTAAATTGAATTAAGGGAGTAGTGACCTTAGGGCAAGATCCCACCTACATAATTTAGGTCCAGGTACGGTAGTACAAGCACTTAATCTCAGGCAAAGACAAGCAGATCTCTGAGTTCAAAGCCAGCCGAGAACAGAGCAAGTTCTAGAGGAAGAAAAGCTTAAATCCAGGATTGGTAGGCCACACGTTGAATCCCAGTGCTTAGGAGACAGGGATGCAGATTTTTGAGTTCAAGGTCAGTTTATGGAGCAAGTTCCAGGACAGCCAAGCTTAGGAAGTGAAGAACTTAGAAAACAGAAAGCTGATGATAATGGAATAGAATAAGGGAGCCATGCTCCAGTTCCTGCAAGCAGCAGAAGTCAGCAGCTTCGCCCATGTGATTCTGCCTTTATAGTGAAGAGGAGGAGACTATCTATCTCTGTATCTGTATACAGATACAGAGATAGACAGATGATAGATAGATAGATAGATAGATAGATAGATAGAATGAGACACATAGTCAAGTAGTATTTGTCTATATCTATATCAGTACATATACCTCTCTCTCTCTCTCTCTCTCTCTCTCTCTCTCTCTCTCTCAGAGAGAGAGACAGAGAGACAATATAGTCAATTGAGAGAAGTCAAGTGGAGTGAAATCAAAACTGTCAGAATCTACATCTTTTTCTGCAGATGTAGATACAGAGATGTGTACATAGACATGTATGTAATATGTACATTGGCATATACATTTATATATGTATTGAAACCATATATTCAATGGAAGCAAGGCGAGCCAAGCCTCCCCTGGACTCGCCAAGACTGCTTGACTCCCCGAGCCGGCCTTGAACTCGCTCAGGCCCTCCTGGACTCACTACACCAGCCCAGGACTACATTGGACTGAGGCTGTCCTGAGGAACCAAAAAGAAAGAAAAATGCTTGAAAATTATTCTGGCCCTGTGATGAGAATAGAACTCACAACCTTCAGAAGATCAAGTGGTGCTGTTAACCATTGAGTCCCACCCCCAGCATAGTAACTTTCTCGTGTTGATCTCTTAACCTCTGACCCAGTTCTCAAAAAAAAACAAAAACAAAAACAAACAAATAAAAATCTCTAAGATATAAATTCCTGCCTGAAATTACTTCTTTGTTCTAGCCTAATGTCAGATTCCTGCCTGAAGCCTACTTCCTTGTCCTTGGCCAATGTCATACTCCTGCCAAGCAGCCCATTTGACTTTGAGCTAGGAAAGGGAAGTTGGGTCAGATATTTGGGTCACCTTGATAAGTCCTTAGAAACAGCAATCACAGGAGTGTTCATGGAATTTTGTTTATTGCCTTGCTTGTTCTCTGACTATTTGTGTTTACTGTCTTGCTTGTTCCTTGACTATTTGCATCTTCTATTATGGTATGCAAATATTATCTATTATATTGCTAGACCTCAACCTTAATACTTGCATGCAACTAAAATGGTATAAAAGTAAAAAGAAGCTGGGGAGATAGGGGTTTCTAGGGAGAGGAACTGGGTAAGGAGATGGCATCTGAAATGTAAATAAATAAAATATCCAATTGAAAACAAAACAAAAACAAAACATTGTTTCCCCGTGAGATGCTATCACCAAGGCCTTTCCTCATGGTTCCCCACGAGACCTCGAACCCCTGACCACACACAAAAATTAAAGAAGAAATCATAGGAATCAATAGGAAAAAAATAAGTAAATCCTGGGATCCACAGAAGCTGTGGTGGGGACGGGGCTGGCAGCTGGGCTCTGTGTTTAAGGAAAATATTTATAAACTAGAATGGAATTTTTAAAAAAATTAATTTTAGTTTTATTTGTGTATGTGTCTGTGCGCGTGTGTGTGCGTGTGTGTGTGTGTCTGTGTGTGTGTCTGTGTGTGTGTCTGTGTGTCTGTGTCTGTATGTGCATAGGAAATCTACAGAGGCCAGAAGACAAAGACAGATTCCCTGGAGCTGGAGATACTAAGGTACTGGAGGTTTTGAGATGCCTGATGAAGGAGGTAGGAAGTGAACTTGACAAATGAGCTCTTAGCTAATAAGCTATCTAGCCCAATGTTTTCTTTCTTTCTTTTTTTAATTGGATATTTTACTTATTTACAATACAGTTGTCACCTCATTACCCATTTCCCCTCCCTAGAAACTCCTATCCCATCCCCCTCCTCCTTTATGCTTTTATATCATTTTAATTACCTGCATGCATTAAGGTCAGTTCTAGGTTGAGGGTCTAGCAATACAACAGATTCGAATAGTCAAGGGACAAGCAATACAATAAACACAAATAGTCAAAGAACAAACAAGGCACTAAAACCAATTATCATTCCCATGATAAATGTTTCTAAGGGCTTATCAGGATGATCTGAGCCTACTTCCTGTCCTAGCCCTAGGTCATTTTCATGTCTGAAGCCTACTTCCTTGTTCTAGCCTAAAATTTAGATTTCTGCCTGAGATTACTTCTTTGTTCTAGCCTAATGTCAGATTCCTGCCTGAAGCCCACTTCCTTGTCCTTGGCCAATGTCATATTCCTACCAAGCAGCCCATTTCCTTGTCCTTAGCCCAATGTTTTCAACCGTGGTTTTAAAAATAAAAGAATATTAACATTAGCATCCTTCCCGTGAAGGACTAATACCCATTCTCAGATGTGAGGTGATGTTCTTCAGCTTCTTTCAGTACCTCTGCTTTCTGTTCCTTCCTTAGAGCTCATCAAGATTTCAGTGTGTAGTTTCTCTTAAACTCTTAGATCAAGATTGTGCAGCAAGCTCACTTTCTAATTTTAAATGTATTTTTACTGATTCGCTGAAGTCAGTAGCACATTTAAGTAACTGATCAAAGAGGTAAAATGTGGACAATTTGAAGTCTCTGTGGAAAAAAAATCTCCCTTGGCTCAAATCATACCAACTGTTTTATATAGGAGATCCCTGGCTGTCTAGTCTAATTAACTAGGGGTGATGCCTTTTGAGTTCCTAGATTAGACTTTCTTGATATTCCTGTATAGCGAAGGCTCTTTTAAAACAGAACTTAATAAGAACAATTTGTAGGATGTGAAATGATGCCTTAAAAACTAGATGAAGTTAATTAGGAAACAGGTTCTTTTTCATTAGATGTTTTAAAACTAACTTACACAATGAATTAAATCAAAGGAAAAGTGTAGAATCTTAATTTAGCTTTTAGTTTCAGAACCATGTCTTATTCATGACTTGTATTTTTAATAGTACCATGCTGAAACCATAGCCAAAAATTCTAAATGAACTTAAATAATATAGCCAGTGTCTTTGTATCATGTGCTTGGCTGATCTGTTTTAATTCTCTCATAACATCATTTTTCTTTTTTTTACCGGTTGTTTTGTTTAAGTGTTGTCCCAACATGTTCTGCGGTTTGCATCTGGCACAATCTTTGTCTCTCAAGATACTTTTAGTCTGTAGGTGTTCTCTCCAATTCATTCATGTTTGTAATTTTTGCTGAAAAAAAATAGGCTCATTGTTTTAGATGTTGCTAATTGGTTTGTGTAAGGTCATTACATTCCCATTTAGAAGGTGCTTGAACTGATTTAATTTCCTTTTTGTGACTAGAATATTCTATAACTGATCCTATGTATCCTTCATTACAAGGTACATAACATTTAGATGTTTTGTCTTTTTGTGACATTAAGTACCATTGATAATAACTGATGAGTTAATTCATTTTGTTTGCTTGAACAAAATGGTGGTATTGTACTTCTGTCATTCCTTTAGTCTGTGTTAGCCAGAGTGGGTTTTGTTGTTGTTGGTTTGGTTTTAATAAAAGCTTCTAAAAATCCTGATTTACTTTAGGCTAATTCATAAAAGAGAGGCAGGTTAAACACACATTTCCCCCTCTACTTGTTAGAGGAAAGAGTTGGCTGCTCAGCCATCTCTAAATGTAATAAACAACCTTTATCCTAAATAATACTGTGAACCTACACTGTTTAGCCCATTTTATAAATTTAGCAGTTTCACTTTTTATATCTTTCTCAATTTATAAATAGACATTCCTGCTTTTCCCACTTGATTCTCCTGTTCCAGTCCTCCCATCCACACCCAGTCTGTCCATAACATATATTATATTTCTTCTTCCTGGGAAGATCCATGTATCTCTTCAATCCCTTCCTCTAAAACCAATTTCTCTGCATTTGTAGATTGTAGGCTGGTTTGTCATTTACTTAGTGACCAATATCCATATATAAGCACATACATACTATATTTATATCTTTCTGGGCCTAGTTTATCTTACTTAGAATGATTTTCTTTTTGCAGTCTTATCCATCTGCCAGAAAATTTCATGATATCATTTTTTATGCTGAATAAGACTCTATTGTGTAAATGTACATTTCTTTTATTCATTCATCTGTTGAGGGACATCTAGGTTGTTTCCAATTTCTGGTCATTGGAACAAGAACAGCAATGAACATGGTTGAGCAAATGTTCTTGTGGTAGGATGAAGTATTCACTGGTGCTGCCAAAGCTGTGGGCAAGGTCATCCTGGAGCAGAACAGGAAGCTCTCTGGCATAGCCTTCTGTGTTCCTACTCCTAATGGGTCCATCATGGATCTGACATGCACCCAGAGAATGTATAATGTTTTATTGCCAACTATGATGACATCAATAAGGCAGTGGGTGTAACAGGCTATATATGGCACACTTGAGGGCATCCTGGGAAATATTAAGGACCAGGTTGTCTCCTTCAATTTTAATAGTGACACACACTCATCTAGTTTTGATGCTGGCACTGACATTGCTCTCGGTGATCACTCTATAAGACTCATCTCTTTGAATGACAATGTGGTTAGAGCAACAGGATAGTGGACCTCATGGTCTACAGGGCCTCCAAGAAGTAGGAAGCCCTGGCCCATCCACCCCAGCAAGACAGAGAGAGGTCCTCAGTTACCGAAGAATCCCTGTTTCAACTCAGCCCCCAAACTGCATTTGTTCAAGGCCATGAAGAAGATAGCCCTTCAGAAACCTGGGGGCCCAAAGAGTATGTCTGCTTTCAAAGAATCATTGCCCAGACTGCACCCAGGAAAGTCAGCTTTTTTTTCCGATGTGGGGGATACGTCTTTAATATATTTAAATAATATATGAAAATATGATCCTGATGATATAATACCTGTTTTAAACAAATGCTTAAAATGTTGTGTCAGATTTTCACCATAGCTTGTATCCATAAGTTAAAATTAGTAAATACAGTTACTTTCTATTTCTCTAAGGAAAATGTATTCTCTATTACAGCTGTCAGGATATTTATGTTTTCTGACATGTGGCTTTTTAGAGTATGGTATAATAAATATAAGTGCTGACTGCCTTGTCAACATAACTCTTTGTCAATTGCCCTGACTTGAGTTGTTGGCTTCCAAACTGCATTGGTTTATTGATTTTTCTTTGAGTATAATATATTAAGCTGTGCATACATTTTACAAAATATGCTGTGCTGGTGACTTTATAAATGCATGCCTCCATCTTGAGGACTATATAAGTACAATAATCATTATTTCATGGAATATTTCAATGTACATTACCATATCACTATTGCTGCGAACTTAAATTGTATTGAAAACTGTTTTGGCATTTTAAAGGACTTAAGGCATACATTATTTTTACTACTTAACCTCATTTAGGAAAGATCTATGTTATGTCCCTGGGTTAGAATGTGAAGCAGTGCTAGCACAAGGCATATCTCTAATAAATATTTGTCCAACAAAATTATAAGTAGAGAGCCAGGGTTGATATATCATAGATACATGTTATAATTATAGATAGATGATAATAAAACCCTGTTAATATAATATGAACAAGATACAGTGTTAATTTTTAATGATGGTTGTTAAGTCTGCTGATATACTACATCTAGTTTCCCTTTAATGGATGGTGCTTATACATTCCTCCAGCATTTAGAAAGATGGTTTCATAGGACAAAGAAGCCATCTCTTTCCTCAAAAAGAAAGTTGTGCTGTCAGTCTCTCATCTCCCAGGTCTCTGGTTAGTTCTACAGGTTCTCTTTACCTATTACCCCCATTCATTCTGCTGACCCTCAGGCTTCTCTGTATCCCCTGCCTCCAATATCTGACTATGTTCCTGGTTTTCCCCTCCCACACCTCTCTCTCAGGTGCCTCCCTCCCTCTGCCTCCTATGATTATTTTCTTCTTCCTTACAAGTAGGATTGAAGCATTCTCACTTGGGCCTTTCTGCTTGCTAACTTTCTTGATTTGTCTGGATTGTATCCTAGGTATTCTATACATTTTTAGTTAATATCCACTGGTTAGTGAGTACATAATATGCAAGTCCTTTTGGGTTGATTTACTTCACTCAGAAAGATATTTTTAGTTCTGCCTATTTGCCTGCAAAACTCATGATGTCCTCATTCTTAATAGATGAATACTATTCCATTGTGTAAATGAACTATACTTTCTGTATCTGTTCTTCATTTGCCCAACAATGGGAAGAGGGAACTTGCAGAGTCCACCTCCAGTTGAAAAACAGGAAATCAAATGGAGGGATGGAGTTGCCATCCCATAGTCAAAAATTCTGACTCAGAATTTTTCTTATCTAAGAGAACTGCAGGAACAGAATTGGAGAAGAGGCTGACAGAAAGGCCCAGTGACCATCCCAACTTCGGATCCAAGGAGGAAACTGATAGATCTCAAGGGAGACTCCAAGGCCTGACAATATTACTGATGCAGTATGCATTCAGACAGGAGCCTAGCATGAGTGGCCTCTGAGAGGCCCAGCAAGAAGCTGACTGAGACAGATGCAATTACTTTCACCCAACCATTGGACTGAAGTCAGGGACCTCTGTGGTTGAATTAGGGAAAGGCTGGAAGAAGCTGAGGAGCAGGGTGACCCCATAAGAAGACCAGCAGTTTCAAGTAACCCAGATCCCTGAGATCTCTCAGACACTGAGCCACCAAACAGGCAGGATACAGGAGCTGTCTGAGGCCCTGGACACACGTACAGCAGAGAACTGCCTGGTCTGGCCTCAGTGCAAGATGTGCCTTACCTTCTAGAGACTTGAGGCCCCAAGTAGTGGGAGGCCAATGTGTGTGTGTGTGTGTGTGTGTGTGTGTGTGTGTGTGTGTGTACATCCTCTTGGAGACAGGGGGAAGGGGGAAGGAGGAATGCGTTGAGGAACTGTGGGAGGGGGGGACCTGAAGGGAAACAATACCTAGATTGTTAGGAAATAAAAGAAAAAGAGAGAGAGAGAGAGAGAGAGAGAGAGAGAGAGAGAGAGAGAGA
>NW_021620926.1:495763-569928 GCF_004785775.1 Grammomys surdaster
GGAAGGAAGGAAGGAAGGAAGGAAGGAAGGAAGGAAGGAAGGAAGGAAGGAAGCACTGCAACACCCTCAACGTCAGGCAGGGTCTGCACATAGAAATGAGTTCTCAATAGGAGGGCGCAAAGCCTGATCCCCTTGCCTCATGGCAGAACACTCTATTAGTTTTCTTCATACAGAGTGAATGTCAGGAATGGAGAATCAGGTCAAAGTTAGACTTCATGGGAGCGCATTCTTGCTTAGCCCCTCCAATGCATGCATCACTTCTTTCCCATTCTTCTGCATTTGACTTTCTTCTCCTAGAATCGACCCATTAATGAACCATAGGGATCTGAAAGTCTGTTTTAAGCTCTGCTTTGTAGAACAACTGATGAAAAGGATCTGGTTCAAAGAGTTGTACCAGAAGGCACTCTCTTAGGATGAATTTCCCACTGACTGTGACAATGGGAATTGCACTGAAGGTAGATGGAGGTTTTGAGTATCTTGTTCCTTAGAGACTTACTAAATTCTTTCCTTCAGGGTGATCTGAGAAAGGAACATAGGGAGAAGGGACACACCTACATGTGTAATGTGTCTGAATACTGAGAAACACAGAGACACAGTATTACAAAATCTGTGGTGTTCCATTACTGGTGATCACTACTGAAAGGTGGAAGTTATTTGCTCAGTGTTCTGGGGTACAGGGTCAAAGACTTGAATGTCAGAGAGCCTCATTGACAGTTTAAAAAAAAAGATCTCAAGCCTTATTATCTATTATCTCAAGATTTATTATCCATTTAAGTAATTGATTTGTAAATTAATGATGAGACTAGTCTATACCCAGTCACAACTGGATCCTCTGAAAGTACAGAATTTTATGAAGATAGAATCCTAATAATTGGAAGGGAAAAGCCCTTAATGACCTTGAACTCTCCTCATCCTGTTTATCTGAACAATTGTCCGCGATCCCTTTTGTTGAAAACATAGGTCCACCTTACTCCTCTGCCTCAAAGATCATGCAAAGCTCTCAGATAAGTCAAGTGGTACCTGACAAGATAATCATTTCTTAATTGGAGGACACAAAGCATGATCCTGTAAATCTCTCAAGCAAGTCAAGTGGTATTTCATATGACAATGATTCTTTGTTGATACTTGGAGATTGCTCAGAAAATTACTGTTGAAGAGTGGCTTGTAAATAGAACAATATATTTTTTCCATAATGCTGTGATCAGGACAGCCCTACTCAAGCAACTAGAAGATTCAATGTCTGGTGTCAGCCTTCTTCTTCCCTGTCAGAAAGGAGTAAGAACAGCCTTGGGGACTTCTATGTAGGAGAACACAACTACCCATAAGGATTCCATTTTATGACATAATCAACTTCTGAAGGACTTAACTTCTGATGCTCTCATTTTGAGTACAGATCTTGAACATGTGAACTTTTGAGATACATACAATTATACCACTGGTCTCTTCATGGACTGTACCAATTTTCTACTCCTTATACTGGTAACCTAAATATAACGGTCATCACAGTCTTAACAAATCAATGGTGAAAACACAGCTTCTGTGTCAGATATGGCATTTTATCAAAACAGGTTAAAACAGTAGGCAGGCATCCAGTGCATGCTTTATTTCTTTGGAAGCCATTAGGAATCAGGATCAGAATCTGTTCCCACATAATAGAGAATTTATCAATTGTCTTGTTCCAAGGATATGTTAGTTTTTCTCTATGACACTATAAAATCCAAAATATGACTATTTTGAAGAATTCTAACAGCCCCACAATACCAAGCTGTTGGTGAGGAAGGAATGTCAGTTCTGGATATTTTGATGAGAAATACTCATTCCACAGGACAGAAAACTGACTCAAACATCCTGGAGACTGCTTCATGGTTGCCATTTTTAGGAAATGTCTCTGCAGTACAGAACAGGTTATTCAAGTTTGCATGTTCTTCCAAAAAATCAAAACCAGAGTTCAAACACTTCCTCAGTATTTATGCACATTGTTTTAAACCACTCAGTTTTTATACTCATCATTTGCTATTTACTAAAATTGTACCTGCTATTGCTTATTATATACATTGTACAAATTTAAATAATATGGAATATCAGTAGTTACTAACAAAAGTATGTTTTCTCAGTCACAAAAACCAGCCTTTTCTACTAGATCTTAAGGATTAGTTACTCCTTTAGTTGCTGTAACAAAGCATCAGGCAGAAACTAGTTAACAAATGAGGAATTTATTTTGGTCCATGGTTTGAAAGGTCTCACTCCATCACATCAGGGAAGTCATGATTACAGGTGTAGCCTTCAATGGCACTAAGATCATGACCAGCATGAGCTAGACATGCTTAGAGCCTTATGTACTGAGTTGCAGATAAAGATGGTTGGTGATATTTTCTTGATGACTTTTAGAAAATTCACATGGAGAATAAGATTTGGGAGGAAGGCAGGAGGGGGAGAGGAAAGAAGGGAGGCTGTACTAGGTGTAGGAGTAGACAGTGGAAATATACAGAGAGTCAGGAAATTTAACAGGGGTGTGTAGCAATGGTGGTTGGGGAACTGAGGGTAGTCAACAGAAAGTCCCAGACACCAGAAAAGCAAGAGACTCCTAGGACCCAATGGAGATGACACTAGCTTCAATACTCACCAACAAAGGGGAGAGAGAACATGTAGAGACCATATCCAAAGGTTAGGCACAGCCCGCAGGTGAGGGATGGGGCTACCTACCCTTCTCAAAATTTTAACCCAGAATTGTTCCTGTCTAAAGGAAATACGGGGACAAAGAGTGGAGCAGAGACTGAAGGAAACACCATCCAGAGACTGCCCCACCTGAGGATCCATCCCACATGCAGCCACCAAACCCAGACACTATTGCTGATGCCAAGAAGTGCTTGCTGACAAGAGCCTGATATGGATGTCTTTGAAAAGACTTTACCAGAGCCTTACCTTATACACATATGAATGCTTGCAGCCAACCATCTGAGCATGGGGACCCCAATGGAGGAACTGGAGGAAGGACTGAAGGAGTTGAAAGGGTTTGTAACCCCATAGGAAGAACAACAATATCAAACCACCAGACACCCCCGCCCCGACCCAGAGCTTCCAGGGACTAAACCTCCAACGAAAGAATATACATGGAGGGACCCATGGCTCCAACTGCATATGTAGCAGAGGATGGCTTTATCTGGGGTCAATGGGAGGGGAGGCCCTAGGTCCTGTGAAGGCTAGATGCCCCAGCCTAAGGGAATGCTAGGATGGTGAGGCAGGAATGGGTGAGTGTGTGGGGGAGCACCCTCATAGAGGCAGGAGGGAGGGGCATGTTATAGGGGGTTTGGAGAGGGGATACCAGGAAGGGGGATAATATTTGAAATGTAAAGAAATAAAATAACCAATACAAAATTTAAAAAAAAAAAGGTAAGAATAAGTTATTCTAGCCTTTTTCCCATTCCAGTCAGAAAAAAGTGACATGACATGACATTCATATATGCATTCAGTATTTCAAGTTCCAGTAAGAAACATGAGATTACTATTCTTGGCTTAGGGCATCACTATTCTTTCTTCTAATTCATAGTTTTTAACAGTGCTTATTCAGTTCATAGCATCACACTTAATAAATACTTGTTCTGTGATCTATAGGAACACACATATACATTCTCAACATTTTACTTTGTGTGTGATATTGAAAGTTTTTGAATGTGAAGTCTTGTTTTGCTTTGTTCCAGAGACATCTCAGGACTCTGAAAGACGACAGACGCCTGGGTGAGTGAAGCATAAAGACGAAGAACTATTTCACAGAAAATGAGCCTCTCTAAGCTCTGCTGATAATTGAATTTCATTTTGTGATGATCACAAATGCATTTGTGATGGTTGTTAATATCTAGTGCACCGAGTCCTGTTTAATGAACTCATTCTTCCTGGGGGAAAAAAAAAAAGAGAAAAGCAAATGAAAGTGGTAAATAGACTGTTGAAATCAAAATTAGATAAAAGCTTTTCTTTCATCTATTTAAATTGCTAATTGGATCATATAGTTAATTTAAGTCTTTAAAAAAAGAAACAGAAACCTAAATCGAGCACTTATCTTCTAAAGTTGTACGCGAATTGAGATTTCAATGAAATTGCACTGAGAGAATAATAGGAACTTAGGAAGTTAGTTTATAGTTAGGAATATAACATGCTTATTAGTAGGAATTTCTTTTGGAAGGTTTTATTTCCATTATGTCATGATTGATCATGCATTATTAAATAGACCAACTTTAATACATTTTAGTAAGAACATGTTAATTATTTGTGTGACTGCATACATATCTATTAATAATTCTATTTTTATCAATGTAATAAAAGTATTTCTAGACTTACTTCCTACTGGATAGCTGTCAGAGTATTACGCTGACTACAAAAAGTCATCCATCAATAATCTTACTTAATAGTGGATTCTGCAAACTAAAATGCTGATCTGTGAGGCAAGGCAGGCCCACTCGTCCAATAATGGTATGACTGTTATGAGGATAACCAACCACTTCTATAGGAGAGAATCATTTGATACTGTAAGTCTTATCTAAAGCCCATGACTATGGTATCAGGGGCCAGAGTTGCAGACACCTATTGTTTCTGTTGTTGTTGGTTAGTTCAATCAATGTACAAGTCAAACTGTGTACCTAAGAAGAAAGGGGCATGCATATTTAGAAAAGATATAATTGTTCACCAAATATTTTCATTTTGGTATTTGTTGGGAGACCCTATGATATAGAGTGACTACTGTATATAAGCATAAATTATACATTTACAAATGGTACATTTATTAAAATTATGTGATTACAAATAAAATAGGGGTGTTTTGAAGAAAAAAAAAACACAGACCAATATTTATAGTTTACAGTAAGAGTGAATGGAGAGAAGGCCCAGGCTGCCTGTGGCAAACACCTGGGAATGCCTGCCAGTCTAAATGACAAGAAGTTTTAGGAAGGCCAAGTGTACATATTCGAATTTCTCCTTATTTGATTGAGTCCATGTATGTCCATTGCCATTTTTTTTAACATCAATGCTGGCTTCCTTAGGTCTTTTAATACCAATAACTCCACAGGGAACTTCTAGGCCTTTAAAACCAGTTTTGGACTGCTGAGGCCTTCAGCTGCTTGAGTGGATCAGCTACCTAGATCTCTGACTGTTTACAGTGCAGACAGCTGTTGTTGGATTGTTGAACTTCTATCATATAAGGCAATTCAATAAACCTTCCTTTTTAATACATATTATATTATAAACATACATTTTATTAGTTCTGTCTCTCTAGAGAATTCTGACACTACAGGCACATAGAGATTTTCAAATTGAGTGGTGTGAATCAAAAGAAACTGATCTAGCCTGAGGGTTGATTAGGAAAGACGAGCCTCGTGGTGTCCAGTCATTTTCAGAGAGGGTGAAAATGTTTTAGATTTAAGTCCAGGAAAACGTCACAACTGGGAAGGTCAACCAGTTCTGTGGGTGGGTCATTGCCTCCAGGAATTCAGTGTGTGTGAGGTCAAGATTCTGGGAGGTCTGCTCATGCAGGAGAGACAGCCAACAACTAGGTCTGCATGGGCAGGACCTTGGCCCTGGGTGGCATATGGAAAGGAAGACACAAATTATATGTCCAGGCATTGGTTTCCTATCACAAGCATTGTACGTTACAGACTGAATCCAGCCTACAAGAGAAATAGGCTACAGAGGACAATGACAACCCTTCAAATCCGAAGAAAGCCCAAAAGAATTTGACCTGAGGCAGCATGATGTTTCAGTGTGATGGTAAATATGTGTCTCAGGTCTCAAAAACACAGTGCTTTGAGGGAAACCCTGTTTACCTGTTTCAGGCAAAGAGGGAGAGAAGTGTCCTAACTCTTCAGAGGCAAAGAAAGGTTTCTCCTCTCAGAGCAGGCCTCAAGGACACTAGTGGTACAAGTCATAATGCTCATCAGGTGACACAAAAACCAGGCAGGGCTTGATATCTATCTGCAGGCTTTCCTGGAGAGTCCAAACTGTGAGTTTTAGAACTTGATTCAGTCAAGCTGGATAAAGATGTTCATGCTGTGCTTTAACACAGGTCCTCATGTTGTGATTGCCTCAACCATAAAATTATTTCCCATTTCATAACTGTAATTCTGCTACTATTATAAATCATAATGTAAGTATTCAATATTTCTAATGGTTTTAGGAGACTCCCCTGAAAGGACCAGTCGTCCCTCAAAGATGTTGTACCCCACAGGTTTTGAACCACTGGTCCAGATGAGTATTACTGCTTAGTCAGTAAAGGAAACCATGAAATACAGAATGTTGATGAAGATGTAATTGAATGAGGGGCCATGTTCTAACCTCAGCAAGCAGCAGATCTTGGCAGCTTTGGCCATGTGGCTCTGGCTTTAGAATCAAGGATATAAGAAAGGGATTATGGAATCTCCCTCCGTGATTAAGAAAATCCTCTATGGCCAGGAATGTGTCAAGGGTGTCTTTGCATAGAGTCCCAGAAAGGGCATTGGATGAAATGTTATAAAATCTCCCTTTGCAACTAAGGAAAGTTCCTGTGGCCCTGTGTTTGGTAGTGTTCCTACAGGGAGGCCTCCAGAGGCCACTACATGAAGCTGTAAAAGGTGAAGCTTGAATTGTTTTGTAGACTCAAGGATGCCAGAGCTGTGGGATACCTGCTGAGGAGGACTGCTAACAGTAAGTGGAAATAGCCAAACACACAACACACACACACACACACACACATACACACACACACACACACACACACACACAAATGTGTTATAGTTCACAAAGCTGAAAGGAGTTGATGTGAAGAGCGTTTGACAACAGACATGGACATTCAGAGTTTGGAGTTTGGCCAGCTGGTTTTCAGTCTTACTTTGATCCAGTATTTCCTCACTGACCTCCCTTCCCTACTTTTTGGAATAGTAATATGTATCCTAAGCCAAGATACGTTGGACATATGTAATTTGCTTTTTGATTTTGATATTATAGGAGGTTATAGTTAAGAGACTGAATCTCAGAAGAGACTTTGAACTTTGGGCTCTTACACATTGTTGAGACTGTGATAGACTACAGGGACATTTGAAGTTGGACTAAATGCATTTTGCATTATTTTGTGGCTTTAAGCCTGTGAAGGTCAAGGAGTGGAATGTGATGGTCTGAGTAGGTATGACACCAATAGACTCATGTGATTGAATGTTTCTCTCATAGGGAGTGTCACTACTAGAAGTGTGGCCTGTTTGGAGGAGATGTGGCATTGCTGGAGGAAATGGGTCACTGTGTGGGCAGGCTTTGAGGTTTCCTATGCTCAGCTCTGCTTAGAGTAGAGACAATCTCCTCCTTACTGCTTCCAGATCAAGATCTAGAACTCTTAGCTTCTTCTGCAGCACCTAGATGCTGTTATGTTTCCCACCATGATTATAGTAAGCTAAACTTCTGAAAGTTTAAGCCAGCTATAAATCAAATGTTTTCATTTATAAGTGTTGCCTTGGTCATGATGCTTCTTCAGAGTAGCTAACTAAGGTGCTCTGAAACCCTTATAAAGACAAGATACTAATACTGTTAGACTCATTCACCAAATGCTTACAAAATGAACACTACTGGACATAATTGTTGCATAATATCTTTCTCAGCCTTTATACATAGAAAGACATATTTCTAATCTCACATTGTCTTCTTAGGTTTGGTCTATTAGAACAAACCTTGATTAATTTTATTCAATCTAATTCTGCATAAAATCATGAAAGACTGGTTTTTGGCAGTAAAAACTAGCATGTTGAGAATCTCAGGGAAATTTTTAGGTAATGTCATATTTAATTTAATTGAAAAAGTTTAGCTCTTTACAAGATAAAAGATTGATTGATAGTTTAGGTAAGGGTTTAAGAAATGAAGTCTTTTGTTTTTGTTTTTCTGTAGAATAAATAAAAATAAATAATAATTCAAAATCCTAGTATGAAAATAAGTTTCATATAAATACACAGGTACACATGTGCATTCATCTATATCTATATCTATATCTATATCTATATCTATATCTATATCTATATCTATATCTATATCTATATCTATATCTATATCTATATCTATATCTATATCTATATGTAGAGAGATATAGATACAGATATATAGATATATAGATAGAAATATTTCTGGGCTAACAATTGTGCTTGATGTGCGAGCATGAGGACTTTTGAGTACCCACGTAAAAGTCTCTTGTGTCAGTGTGTATCTGTATAACCTGAGAGCTGAGGTGTGCTAGAAATGGGCAAAACTTGGGGATCACTGGCTATCCAGCTGGCCAAGAGAGGCAAGTTACAAGTTTGAGGAAACTTATCTAAAAACAAAATGTTGAAAAGCATTAAAGAACAATACCTAGAGTTGACTCTTGGCTCCCATGCACACAGGCATGGATAAATGCATATGCATCCACCAAACACATGTGTACACATATAGATCGCACATATATGAAACATGTTATAAATTTAGATATTAATTAAAAATTTAGAAAATATGATTGCCACATGAAAACTACAACAAAATTTCAGGATTTTTCTTTTCATTTTGTCCTAAGATATAAAAATGAATTTAAGGTAGAAAGCTAACAATTCAATCAAAACAAAGATACACAGATTTGGAAAATATGTTTCAATGATGTGAAATTAACTGCTCTTTCATGGGACCTGAAAGAGAACACCAATGTGCATAGGCTAGCATAGCTCTTCTCCTCATCATCATACTGTGTATCTTCCTCTCATCACTATGCTGCATGTCTTGTTCTTCAGATATTTATGAGATCAAGTTGGAAATGTGAAAGCTTATTGGTAAGCGTACACTCAAGCAAAGCGTTTGCTTGATTCTTAAAGCTTTATTTGCAACGTCATGTGAGAATCTACACCCCCTTGAGAACGGCATAATCCCCTCTTATGATTCTGAAACATCACAGATATGTTACGATAGTTAGGAGTTCACAGAATTACACAGAAATTTTCTCTCTGAACTCTTTGTTAAGGGAAAGCCAGTAAGTCTCCTAAAAATTGAAATTGATTAGTCTTGAAGAAAAACATGAGCCGGGCGGTGGTGGTGCACGCCTTTAATACCAGCACTTGGGAGGCAGAGGCAGGCAGATATCTGAGTTCAAGGTCAGCCTGGTCTACAGAGTGAGTTCCAGGACAGCCAGGACTACACAGAGAAATCCTGTCTCGAAAAAAACAAAAAGGAAAAAAAAAAGGAAAAGAAAAAAAAAAAGAAAAACATGTTCATTTCAACTTCAGATGATAACAAGGGCCTAGGAAGAGAACCTGTTTGAGTCAAGTGATTATTGAAAAAACAAACAAGCAAAACCCATATATTCCAAAGAAGAAATATACAACTTTATGAATAAAGAGGCTTATGCTACATGTCTATAGTCTTTCTAAGACTTCTGTTTTTCTAGTATATAAAATAACTTTAGAGTTTCTCAGAACAGTATACACAATGGAGCTCATGCCAAGTGTTGAATAACAGTTACATTTGTGATGTTTACCTTTAGAAGTCAAAGATGATCATGCTTTTAAAAAATTTTCCTTCTTTTTTCCCCTATGCAAAAGTGGTGATTGTGAAATTGAAGGCATCACATTACTCAGAGGGACATGTGGGGACTGTGGGCAGTCTTAAGTACAGACCTGGACTTACTCAGAGGGAAAACATTCTTTCACCATTGCAGGCTCAGGCAGTGACCACTGATGTGGTGGAGGCAACTAACTTAAATCCTGGTGTCAACAAGATTGGCTAGCAATGGGGAACAGACAAGACTGGGAGTGAGCTTATGTCTGAGGGCTCCTTGGGCTTCCAGGATCTGAAGGGATGAGAATAGAGGTGTTGAGACTGAGCAAGAATCCTTGAGAGCAGTCTGGAATGATGGGAAGAACTGAATTCAGAATCATATCCTCTTTAGTTCTTGCCTGGACACTGGAAAGATTCTGTAATATCACAGCACTGCTTCCTTCCCTGTAATAAGTGCCCACTTTAGAGGATTGCTAGGAAATATTAAACAATTCAGGTAAAGTACCCAGTTCTGTAACAGTATTCAGTAAATACTGACTCAGAATTAAAATAAATACAAATTAAAACTCAAACCAAAATCAGAAAGAAGGGAAGGAAGGAAGGAATGAAGGAAGAAAGGAAGAAAGGAAGAAAGAAAGAAAGAAAGAAAGAAAGAAAGAAAGAAAGAAAGAAAGAAAGAAAGAAAGAAAGAAACAGTACAACCAGAAAGTTTATCTTTTAGTCTACAATGTGGAAATATAGAAGTACAGACTCTCACAAAGAAGATGTTTGTATGAATTTTGATACTGTGCAGAGAGCTAAGCTGTGAGTAGATTAAAACAACCCAAAACCAAAACAGAAAAATAACACAAAACAAAGTATTGTTTTCTATTGTCAGACTGAAGTAGTAGGTCCCTTTAGACTGTGGCAATTGCTTCTGGAGTCAAAATAGCAGGGATTTAGTGACCACATGTTAAGGTTTTTAAATTCTCACTTCCTGAGTATTTGTTGTTGCTTGTCTGTTTTGTTAGAATAATTCAGGGATAATGTTAGGAATAAATCACAGGGAAAGTACTTGGGGTGTTGAGAAAGGTCTTTACCTGGACCAAAATACCAGCTCTGCTATTGATGAGCAAAAGTATTATAAGAGGGTGAAGAGACAGCCATAAATCCTTTGATTCCTATCTATATAGATGTATATGTAGATGAACATACCGTATAAATACCATATAAATAAATACCAACTATTCTTTGCCAGTTAAGTAAAACTTGTCACTCTTCCCCTGAAAATTAATGGAATGAGGTTAACTGTAACTCAGTGTCTATAGAAAAGGGAGGTTAAACAAAGCTCCATGTGAATATGAGTCCTCAGGGCACAAACACCCTCACACTGAAATATGGACATATAAGGTCTGTGTGCAGTAATTCCAACCTTCACTATGTCTATTTTTGCATGATTTTTGAGTATTTATAGTATTTGAGATGTAAAAATTTTCCTTGATCAATTACTGACAAATCTGATATGAAAAGTACACATTTGTTCCACTCTAGTCAAGTCACTTAGAATCTTGTCCTCTGGTTTCTGTAACTGTCAAAGTGTGGTCACCATTGCATCTGCATCATTGCTGAGAGAGATGAAATGCATAAGTCAATGGAAAACATGTAGGGCACTGCATGACTTTCAGGGAACTCTGGATGAGTGTAACTTCTTACCATGGAAAACAGGCCATTAGTGAAGCACGAATGCTCATGTTTTCTTACATGTTCCTCTGTGAGCTTGCTATTAGGCTGCAGTATTTATTTACTGTAGTCTCCTTTCCATCTTGTATGTATTTGTAAAGATGCATATTAGCCTTGGCTTCCAGCCGCAACATCTGATTCTAATGCTTGAGAAAACAGGGATGTAATATCGAGAAGAGAGATTTTTTTTTAACCTCTTCTCAAATTAGATATACAAGAATTAGTGACTTCTGAATCAAATTAAGGAAGTTAATATGTTTGGTAGAAAAAATAGCTAAATATGCTTCTTAAATATGGACATTTCTAAGTTAATCCTTTTAACTATGTCCTTCACCTAAAGTAACAGAGAGCAACAGGAAGACTAATTCAATTTTGATAGCCTGATTTTATATGCTGTTTTAAATATAGTTTAAGCATAGCTTGTTAAAGGCATCTGTAGTGGAATAGAGAGTTGATTTGATTTGGGATTCAAATAATGCCTTTCAAGGTGCTATCTGGAGGAAGCTTGCTTTATAGGATGTCTATAAATGTTGTGTGAACAGGGTCCTTTGGTTGAATAAGAAGGGAAATGTAAAATTCAGAGTTTGTACTTCAAAACTTATGCTTTCCTATTTGTAGAATTTGACACTGAAAAATTCACGAGTTTAAGATTTTAATTTGCAAGACATCAGGAGCAGGATTTCAAATTGCACCTATTTTTATGGACTAAATAAAATAATGTCCATTAATGTCTGTGGGATACGTCCTATCATGGATGATGGAGTGGACCTTGATGTTTGTAAGATATGGATTTAAATTCAGGCATCTTTTATATATAATATGTATTCAACTTTAGGGAGAAGATAATTCATATTGAAATTTGAAAATTTCTCTGTTTAAAATAATTATAATGTTTTAGACTGGAGAAGAAATTGCTATCTCTAATAAATTAAAATATTGTTTATTATGAAAATATATTTTCTCTTTGTATTTTATGTAATGTTTTTATCAATGAGTAAAGTAACAAAAAAAGAGGACAAGCAAAGGAAATGAATCAGAATGCAATTTAAAGAATAAGTAAAACAACATCTAATACTTTATGATTTTAAACTTTCAGTTAAGGATAAATCAAATTATATAATACTGTACATGTTTAACAAAAATGTTATCACCATGGAAACATAGTAGTTGTCTGAAATGGCAGGTTTATATAATATGATTAAAGATTAAACAATGTTTACTTGCATGAAATATCACATAAAACTCTATTAATGTGCACAACTCTCACCTCTTGTCAGTTAAAAGAAATAACTAGAAGGATGAAGAGTAGCTCTGTCAGTAAGATGTTTGTTCTGTAAGCATGTGGATCAGAGTTCTGATCCCAAACACCCTTGGAAAAGCTAAGCATGAGACATGGGTCTGTAATCTCTGTATGGGAGAGCAAGATGCTGCAGGAGGCAGAAACAGGCAAATCCCTGGAGCTTGCTAGCCATTCAATCCACCCAATTTGTGCAAAGCTGTTCAGTGAGAAAGTTTGTCTCAAAAATCTAAGGAGGAGAGCTAATGAGTAAGATATTCATCATGAACCTCTGGCCTTTTTGTGCATATGTGTTCACATGTAAAGTACACACACACACACACACAAACACACACACACACACCTAAATAAATATATGAACTAGTTTGAAAAATAGTCATTAAAAATAAATATTTCCAAAAAGAACAAGACTGAGAACAGTATAGGACTTTAAGAAATGGCGTTCAATGCCTATGGGAAAGTGAATTGATATACCACTTTAGAAACTATTTGAGAATATATACTACAAGTAATATATGCATGCCCCATGGACTATAATTTCAGAAAGAAATATTTTTTCTGAAAATATGGACTTGAATCCTATAATCCTGTCAACATTATTTGTAATAGCTCACCATTATCAACCTTTTTGGTAAACATACATTTAATATCAGTAAAAACATATATATTTTTATTAATCATAAAATAAATTTTATTTTTTATAATTAATTTCTAATCTAATTGCTATTCAAAATCTATCAAAGAAAGCAATTAATATTCTATGCAGATCTATGATATCTGCATAGTATAAAAATTTTTTTGTTAAGCACCATGGAGAGGAAAAAAATAATATCTTATGTTTTAAAAAATATCAAAATTTAATATTTCTAATGAGACACAGAAGTTAAAGCAATACCACCCAGAATGGTTCCCTTTGCAATATAATAATGTCTGGAAATAGCAATGCTTTTGTTGATGATGTTTTTATTTCACTTTTTCCTAACGTTGAAGACTGAAATGTTTCTAAATTAGGGTTTAGGAGTGGCCATCTTTAAGGCAAACTGAATAAACTCTGTGAAGAGTGGGGTAAATGGTCTTTACAAAGAAATTTCTTTTGATGCTGTGGAAACTAGTTCTAAGTTTTTGAATACTTGGGCATTTCTTGTACAAGAACTGGCTGATTACTCCAGCTGCTGAGAAGACTCATCAGAGCCCTGGCAGGAAATGTGAATTCCGTCTTCTTTCATGGCCTTTCTTCTGTAACTTGTTTGCTTTGGAGCTTTGCACTGCACTCACTAGTACATGTTTAACAAGTTCTTTAAAAGGAACAAGTAATAAGAAAAACAGCAAGAGAGAGAGGGAGGGAAGTCATTTGAAGAGGAGAAAAAGAATAGAAGGCAAAGCAAGGGGATGAAATTCCAAAGTTTTGTGCATGGATAACATATATAAAGGTCTGGCTCATCATAAAGCCATGGAAATAGCATTTTCAAAGGGGGAAAGAAAACCTATCATTTTCTTTCAATTCGTTTTGTCCGCTATGAAATTTACTGAAGTTGAAGTCAAGTAACAATAAACATCTTAGTTAACCAGATGCAATTACAAAGTAGCAGCTCCAATCTGACTGTGAGGAGCATTGGAATGGGTGGACTGCCAACATCCTCAGTATTTTTATTTTTCTAAAAATAAATAAATAAATAAATAAATAAATAAATAAATAAATAAATAATCTTGATGTCTCAAACACTTGACGTCAGTGACCAAAGGTACTGAAAGCTTCCAAACACTTGGTTTGTCTTATGTGATTATCATTTAATAAACAGTTATTAATAAGCACATGTCCCCTTTCAATTCGCTGAAATACAACTAAGCATCTGGAGTGGGGATTTGGTAAACTATGTTTCACTGACCTGACAGAGGTTATACAAGCACACAAGAGTCTATCTTGACTTTAGCTTATAATCTGTACCTATCAACTGCTAGAAGATGAAAACTTTATTTGAAACCTCAGGCTAACTTTGTCATTAATTAACCAATTAATTAAAATAATTTTTATTCACAACCATCTTCATGAAAACCTCAATTCTAGGAACCTAATGCATTTATGTGTAAACTTTGCTACTTACTGGGACAGTCTTATTTGACACACTAATATTTTTATCAAAGTTTTAATTAATAGTACAGTTACTTGTTGCATAGTTGTGCGTGTCTGTATGATAGTGTGTGCACATGAACATTTGTATGTGCAATGGCATGTATGTGGTGGTCGGAGGAAATTTTTCTGTGGTCAGTTTTCTCCTTCCATCCTCTCTCTCTCTGTGTCTCTGTGTCTCTGTGTCTCTGTGTCTCTGTGTCTCTGTGTCTCTCTGTCTCTCTGTGTCTCTGTATCTCTCTGTCTCTCTGTGTCTCTCTGTCTCTCTCTCTGTCTGTCTGTCTGTCTGTCTCTCTCTCTCTCTGCCTCTCTCTCTCTCTCTCTCTCTCTCTGTCTCTCTCTCTGTCTCTCTGTCTGTCTCTCTGTCTGTCTCTCTCTCTGTCTCTCTCTCTGTTTCTCTCTCTCTGTCTCTCTCTCTGTCTCTGTCTCGCTCTCTCCCTCTCTCCCTGTTCTTACTGAATCTACTTTCCCAATCTCTGTCTTCCTAGCTCATCCTCACTTTCCCAGAGGCAAATTTGGAACAGACTGGGAAATCAGTGGCATTGACTTATATTTTCCTTGGCTTTCAGGGATTTGTTTTTCAAATGCCCATACGATGTATGTGCATTTTTGTTGGTGGAAAATCATGAAAACTTTGCACTCAACTTGAAGAACACAAGAAAATATGAGATTTGGAAATGTTTGATGACTTTGCTTTCATTTGACATGCTATTCTAAGTTGGGAAAAGCAAACCTTAATGTCACAGCTACAACCACAGACTTCTGACATTAACTTCAGAGAAGGTTTATTTAAATATAGATCTGGGCAAGGACACAGTGCACCAAGGAGAACTCGTTTGGCTGTCCTTGGGGGTAACCTGACCTTCTTGTGCTTTTCCAATGAGGAAGTTTACAGCATACTCCATAATAACCAGAAACTGCCCACCTGATTTTTTCCAGGTTTATTTTGTAAATTCTTTATTTGGTTTTCTTTTCATGTGATAATTATTACTATCATTTAGAATATTTGAGGGAGGTGATCTTTATTCTGAGCACTTATTTTTAGTATTATTTCTTGTAGGCATGAGAAAGCAATGTCTTCATCACCAAGCCTTTGTAAAAAATTCTCACATGGAGAGAACCTAAATTACTTCTGTCAACTTTTTCCTTCTATGTTGAGTCTGAAATTGAAATGTGAGTGTTAATACTTGGATCAATTTATGAAGCTATTAACTGAATATTTGCTTTGCTTCCTCTTCTTGCCTGTTAAGGAGCTGATTTCTCCAAAGTACCCTTTAAAAACCCTCTTCTTTCCTTAAACTACACTGTGGACTTGGCTCCAATACGGATTCTCTATTTGTTTCTTATTGCTGCAGTACAGGATTGTTACCAGTTAAGTGGCTTTAGACAACCTGGAGTTATTACCTTACCAATTGCCACATATGGAGGTCATATATCATAAGGTGAGAGTATTTCTGAAGACTGTATTCATACTTGGATCTCTAAAGGTGCTTCTCTACCTCACCTCCCCACCTTGTAGAGCATTCTATCCTTAACTGCTAATTTTTAAGTTCAATAGTGCACCATCTTCAAACTTCCTACTCTTTCTTACTCACTACCTGTTTCTATTACTCCTGTTTCTATTTTACCTTATAAGGATGGACTGTTTACATTTTGACATCTGAATAATGCAGAATAATGTCACCTTTAAAATGAATGAATTTAGTATGCCTTCAAAATGAATATCTCTGAAGAGAAGATGCTATTCTTCTGCCAGAGTGAAGACTCCAGTCTTCATCTCTAGCTATTCATTCTCCTTTGCTTAACTGCATGTGCACACATAGGTGTATCAAACATCAAGGTCAATGATGAAGGGCTCTTTTGATCCTAGAGTTGATCCCTTTGATCCCATTGGTCTATCCTGGTTACATAACCTAAGATGAGGACTAAGAAGCTAAGGACTATCCTAAACTCAGCATTTTTACTCACTGGCTATGAAGCAGCTTCCATTGTATTTTAAACTCCTACTATAATTTGAATGCATGTTGTTTCTCAATATCTCTGTGATTATATCTAATTTCAGTGTGTTCACAAGCAGTGTAGCTTTAGTTAATGACGGGGTCTTGAACAAAAGAAGTAAATCCCTGTAAAAGGAGCTTGTTTGTATCCTCCAGCATACAAGAATGCAGGGAGATGCTGTCACCTTTGAAGCAGGAAATAATCCCTCAGCAGACCCTGACTGTAGCAAGTCCTTCCCTGGAGCTGTACTCTGAGCAACAGTGTGAGGTGTTTTAAAACTGGCAGAATAGACTAAGGCAGCCCCTGTGAACATCTTCTACTCCTCGTCTTCAAATTCCCTATTGGTATGGGTCCTACTCTATTAAAAGGCTGTAAGTAGCCTGATCTCTCAATCTTCAGAACTGTTCTTTCAAACCTATCCCCAGAGTTCCGTCTGAATTGCAAATTTGATAAAAGGAATCCTATTGTCATGCCTTTTAATGCTTTCTCACTGCTTATTTTGAACATATCCTTTCCTTTTATGTAAAACATTTCTCTAACTTGTCATTAATGATTCCTTCAACTATATATTGCTCAACTTCATAATGCACATTATAGATTCACCTTCCTGCTTGTGCTTCAGTTTCACTTGCCCAGAGAGCCATGTCTCTTTTCCATTATAAGCCTGTCATGCCTCAGTAAGAACATCTGTGCTGCAATCACTGTTGAAAGTGTTTCTCTGAACCATTGGTTTGTAGACAGCATTCCTTAGTTTGTTTATGCCCTTGTCATTTAGCTAATTCTTTAGCCCAATGTGCATTCATAAGAATAACATCTGCTCTTTGTGTTGAACAAAAAGCATTTGAAATCTTTCAAATGATGAAGATAAATTAATAAATGTGTTATGAGATTTAACATTTATGTAAGTTTGGTAAATGGGAAAGAAGAAAAGAAAATTTAAATGTACTGATAAGTCCAGAATATACTTGTATGAAATTTTTATATATTTGAACTGTGCTGTGTTAGTCTCTAAGTAATGGCATTATAGATCTGAACCACCATGCTTGGCCATTTGAAATCATCAGTGATTTCAAAGGCACTTAAAGCTGTCCTATTAAATCTCTCCCCTTGCATTTTTCTCTCCTCTCCTTCCCTTCTTTTTAATCTCTTCCTTCCTTCCAGCTCTTCCTTTTAATATTTCTTCTCTTACTCTCTGTCTCTTTCTTTCTGTGTCTCTTCTTTTAATATCTATATGTTACCCTCTTCCCTTTTCTCCCTTCCTTCCTTCCTTCCTTCCTTCCTTCCTTCCTTCCTTCCTTCCTCCCTTCCTTCCTTCCTTTCTTCCTTCCTTCCTTAAGTTCATAGCCTTTGGAGTTCTTTCAAACCTTTAGGAGTCCCACTCAGGTACATGGATTCAAAATCAGGTCCATTGACACAAAAATGAGTTTTCATGTTGAGCCAATATAAAGCATAGTAGATGTTTTCTAAAAGATCTTTGAATGTAGATTTTATGCAAGAGTTTTAAGAGAAAGAGACACTTGTAAAGAAAACAGTAACTTCTGAAAACATGGGTGTAGGCTTTTTGGTAAGGGATAGACCTTCACTGTCTTTATAATAGCTTTGTAATATTGGTGTGGTGAGTTCTGCAAACAAATAAGGTCATAGTGTGTCTCCTATACACTGCATGATATTAAAGATCTTTAGGTTAGATCATATGGCTTTTAAGGAAAGTTAATGTGTCTTTAACAAACATTTAATATTTTTTGGTGTCGTGCTCAGAAACCACCTAGGAAAAGAGGAAGCTCATATCTGAAATTACATAGACTTTGGCCTTAAACAAACCTCATTGTATTTAAATAGTCTCTTGATAAAATGCATATTATTTTTACAACAACAACGATCCCAGAGAATATTACTCAGTATGTTGGTGCGGGGCGCCGCCTCGCCGAAAAGGAGAACTCCACGCTTCAGGATTCTTCTGACAGCAGTTTTATTGTTACAGCTCCTTTAGTGTTACAGCTCTCTTAGATGGTAGTGTTACAGCTCTCTTAGATGGTAGTGAGGCGAGGGACCCCAAGCCCTAAAAGCTTATGGCTTATATAGAGCTTTAGGAGACGTGCCTTACACTCATTGGCTCTTATGATGTCGCCAAATTAGCATACTGGTTTTCGAGCCTTGCGCAGGCGCACATTCAAGCAAGGCTCGCAAGAAGAACCAGGAAGCAGGAAACCAGCGCCATCTTGCGATGGCGGACGCGGCTCCTAACATGTTGGGATTCTTAATTCTCAGCTGAGGAGAGGATTCAAAGAGACTGAGCAAGTGAGTTTCTGCCTATTCCCATTCTTTCACAGATTTCTCCATGTTTGTATCCTGTCCCAGCAGGTACAAGAATCAGGACTTTGAAGCAATGAAATAGAAGTAATGGATTTTTTTTTATTTAAAATAAATTTCTCCTGAGAGAAAAAGTATTCATTGCCACTGTGGCCTTTCCTACTTATGCAATAATATTTCTATTCAAGGAGAGACTATAACCTTTTTAAGTGGAAGTATTTTATTAATTGGTCATTGGAAATAACCAATATTTCCTCTTCCTAATTATTTTCTAAGACTAAATACTTGTTATTACAAACATGATACATATGTTGCCATAGTTCTTAGTTTTAGTTATGCACTGTGTATAAAGAAATAAAATCATTAAATGCCATATACTACCAAATCTAATTAAAGAGTAAGATGTGCCTTTGAGTAGTTGTTGGAATGAAATGAAACATTACAGTTATAAAAAATATATATTATAAACAATCAATCTATGTTCAAGTACCCAAAGTAAATTTGGTACTTTTGTCCAAAACATATTATTTGTTATGTATAATTTCATAAATTTTATGAGCCATTCATTGTGCTGGACCATGAAGGACGAAACCATCTCAAGGTTCATTAAATCCTGTAAGGACAAGTTATTGCTCCCAAATATTCTCAGGTAAAACCCAGAGAATTCTTTGTCTCTTAGCTTTGGAGGCATTTGAAGGAGTTGACTGATCTCACTGAGGGTTAATGTTATTGCTCAATAATTTGGTTTTGTTGGTCAGTCTTCTATTGACAGATTGAGTGTTTATCAGTATCAGATGACCAATCGGACACAATGAGAAGGATTCTGTACTGACAAATTCATTGCCATCTTCCATCCTCTCCACCCCAGTCAAATGTCCATGAGATTATTAAACATACTGAGGTGGCTGTCTTTTTGTCCTTCCATAGTTCATAGTGACCTGTACACTTGTTTGTTTGTTCTTCACTAGAACTCTCCGTATGGTGCTGCTTTTAGGTATGTGACTAGAGACTATTCAGCCAAGGTATTAGCTAGTGCTCAGCATTATATATAATCCTTGGTTGAGGTCACTATTCTTTCAGTAAAGTGTTCACTGTCAAATTTAAATGTTATTTTCACCACCTGGAAGACAACGATGTGTCAGACTTAAACTCTATTTGGTGGTTTGAATAGTATGGACCACTTGATAGATATCTCATCACACAGTAATTCATGTTTTTATCTCTAAGAAAGCCCAGTGGTACATATGAAACTGATTTTCTTCAGGTGGTAAGTTTTGTTGGTTGTTTTAAATGTAGCTTTGTTACACTTCCTAAGTTTGTGCTGTGCTCTTACCTGTGCTTCTTCAGAGACTAAACATAATGTCTTTATTTTCCAAAAATACCTCCTGTGTCATGGGATCTGCAAAGCCATTTGAGTAGAGGCAGAATTACTTATATTATAGATCTAACAATCTACATAAATAACCATTTTGGGGTACATTAAAAACTGACAGCACACTTCCTCACCCACTGGGCAGAATAAAACTCTTTCAAGTGTGTTAAGAATTGTTTACAAAATGCAAACATCTATCCAGGTTATCAGATGCCTACTTACCATCCTTTGATATCGGTTATAGCATAAACAAGGAGGTAAAAGATGGTTTTTGTAATACCACTTTAGTGGAACTATATGTGATACAATGTAAAGGCTGTGAAGTTGGTTAATTCTGCCTTGTTGTTCTCTAAAGGAAAAAGAAATTGATGGTAATATAGTTGCCGAGTAAATAAAAGCGGGAAGACATTAGTGTCCTTTAATGAGACTCTTACTTTCTTCATGTCAAGAACAGAGTGTGCGTAATATGATGCTCAAGGTTTCACAGTAAGGGGGAACTAAAAATGGTGCTCCATTTATATTTCAGAGACATTTTATGGAATCTGGTCCTGGCAAAGAAGGAATATTACACAGAGCCTGGATAAAGAGTGTTGGGGGCATGAAGTTGAAAATCTTGATCCTCTGATAGCAAGATTAAGCCGATTAATTCATTCTGAAAAAAAATATAATTAACAGGCTTCATATTGTGGACATATATTTCAATTAAAGTGATAACACAAAAGCCATCTTTTACCTCCTCCTTTTTGCTATAACCAATGTCAAATGATGGTAAGGAGGCAGCTGGTAACCTCAATAGACTTTTGCATTTTGTAAACAATTCTTACCACAATTAGAATAAAGTTTTATCCTGCATATCGGGTGAGGGAGTGGACTGTCAGTTTTAATATGTCCCAGAGCAAGTATTATATAGTGATTGGGCTATAAAACAAGAAATTCTGTCTCTACTCAAATCCTTACTGTCTAAAACTTTGTAAAGAATTTATACCCTTTGTTTTGTTACCTAAGTTTCTATCCCCTCTTCTTTTTTCTCCCTTTTCTTTTCCCTCTCCTTCTCCTTCCACTTTCCTTTCCCCTCCCCACTCCTCCTCTTCTTCCTCCTTCTTCTTCTGCCACATAGGAAAAACCACAAGGGATCAAACAGAAAAGCTTCTTCCTAATAAGAGAAGTGGTGATTCTTTATAGAGCCTGGGACTGGATAATGCATTCTGGGGAAGTCAAAGAACTTCCTGGCATCAAGATCTGGGGAATTAGACTCAGAAAACAAGAATGGCTGCTCTCCCAGATACCCTCTAAACCAGCCTTTTTGCAGCCTCAACAAAATAACAGATTGCTTCATTCCCTAATAGTGGCCATGGATTTTTCACCTGGAGCCTAGCTTGCTGATTGGGTGGGAAATTGGTGAATCTCCCTTCTTCTTGATAAATAGAGACTTCTAGCTGCATTCTCAGAGAAAAAGGAGGAACTGGGCCTCTTCAGGCCTCTTTAATAAAGACACTGCATTGGTATGATTCCTGCTGATAGAAAAAAAAATACAAGAACCCAGGTGTTTTGCAACAATAATGACAACAACACAAAAGGCTAATTTAGTATTGTGTGTGTTCTCTTGACACTGAAGGAATTAAGGCAAATGGAAACAACTCTAAGAAGCAATGGGTAAGAGATTACACAGCAAGCTTGGGAGTCCAGGCATGTCAGATGCTAGACTTGCCCTTTTCACAGCTATTCATTATTGTGGTAATAGGATATCTGTATATATTTTATGCATTTAAGACATTCAGTTTCTTCATTCTGAAATGTTATTCCCTGAAAATAGTATACATGTCTACACTGCATCTTGATTATATTTACAAACTCATCCCACAACTGCTCAGAATCGCCCAGTCATATCTTCCTCTTAACTCCATAGTTTTGTAAGAGAATTATTTGTGTATTTACTTTTTGAGTCAGTTAGCGCTACCCATGTGTACGTGGGTATAGGGTCATCCAGTGTGGCACAGAGAGCCTGCAAATGGCCACATTCATAAAGAAAAGTGACTTTTGTTCTTCCAGCAGCTATTAAATCCCAAAATTTCCTCATCTTAGGTTGTTGTAATCTCACATACATGTTCGGAGATGGGTCTTGTCCATGAGGGGTTGATATTATGTCTCATCTAATAGCTGAACACCCACTGTTGCTTTCTGAATAGTAGCTGCACTAACTATCATTTGCAAGAAGAAGCTTCTGTGACCAAGGTTGGGGACAGGACAAATCTCTGGGTGTACAAGGCATTTGACAAAAAGATCTTTTAAAAAATGCATTTGGGTGCAGAGTTTCCCTTTTTCAAAATTTCCTAAATAAAAATAAGCACCCTTAGAAAACAAAACAAAAAACCCATGCTGTATTTGACCTATGAAGTTCAACCGAATCTTGTTTAAAGGTTGACTGATTACTATTGGCTCTGTAAAACAGGACCATCAATTTCTCCACCACCTTTCACTAGACTCCATCTAAATGAAAAGTTTCCATCATCATCTCAGCACTACCATAATGGTGACTGATCTTCAGCCACATGGACTTTTCAGGAGGCACACTAAAACTGTAGTCACTACACATCAAGTACTTTTCTCTTAGGGTAGGTGCTTTCCTGTGACATAGTCAAGACTTAAAGCCTTCACCAGTTAATTCTCTGATCTGTGGAATCAAGTTTAAGCAAAATAGTTTTAAGGTGATACAAACATTTCAGACCCTAACAGCAATAACCAGGAAAATAATGCATCTGTTAAATCTGGAGACTTTTTTTTAGATCACATTTACACATGCACACATGGGTGCCTATTTTTGTGTGCTAAAATGTGCAAGTATGTTTTCCTCACAGGTTATAAATCCCTTGAGGCTCAGGAAACTATCACAGGTAACCTGTTCATTGTTTTCTGGAATGCCACAAGTATATGCTGAATGCAAGATATGAAAATTATTCACAAGCAGAAAAGGGGCCCCCTGGAAATCATCAGGAGGAGCATGTCATGACTCTAATTTGGACTGGTTTTGCTTGTAAGATGTTTTGCATTAGAGCTAATTCTGAGATGGTGTGACCATACTTGAATTCTTAAAAGGAAGATTGTGTTTAATTTGATTTGGCAAAAAGTTACATTTTTGATGAGAGAATTTTCACTGAAGTTGTAAGTTTTATCTTTCAAAAATAGGAATATTGATTGATCAGGAACTGTGAGATCTAGCTGAATTATGTGCAAGGTATCATGATTAAAAAGTGGTGTTAGATTCTAGAGATAATCCGAAGTTTGGGAATATACACCTGGTCACTTAAATGTCTTCATCCTGAGAACACAGAAGTGTGTATTTTTGTGGTAAGCATTCAGCCAGACCATTAAACTAACCTCCAAGTTGCCATGAGTGCAAGGGTGGGCAGGGAATGCTATGACTGGCTGGATTTCAGTTTTGAGCATCTGTGTAGTCAAAACCATACCCAAAAGTATGTGATCACACCCAGTCTCCTCACAGGATACCCAAGAGAGTCTGAATGGAGCAATACTTTCTTCACTGGATTTCAGCATGGAAACTCTTTGCTGTAGAATCTGCTTTACCAGGCTTCAGAAAGCTTTTCTCCATAAGAATAGTAGCAGCTGTTGGTCAAGAGAGATGAAATAACATTGTCATCCTTATGTGGTGGTGGATGGAAGCAGAGTTCTCTTACACTAAGGCTTAATTTCTCCTATTAAATGGATACCTTAGAAATGTTATTAATTCATTACTGGTGTCTGTCTACATCTATTTTCTATCATCTATCCATCCATCATTCATCTATTCATCCATCCATCCATGTGTTCATGTATGATATATTAGAACATCCAATGTATATTTCCCCCATATGCTGTGAATATATCTCCTACAATACAAAATCAACAAGGAAAAGGTTGAAAGGCTATTGTCTTTCCATCTTGCTTTACTTTTCAACTTGTTTATATCTGCAAATCTAGCTACTGGAAAATAGAAAGATCCATTAGCTAGTGAGAAGAAACTAGAATCCACACACCTCATTGTAACATCTTTTATTTGTGTATTACAACCTGATCACTGGCAAAACATACCCTAGACTTTTTTTCTTTAAAAAATATTTCAAAACGTGTGGAATACATGTGGTCTGAATGCACTTTGGTCCCTGCCCATCCCAACTACATCACCCTTGTGTTGAGTCCTTGCAGCAGGTTCCTGAGTAACTATTCTAAAAAGAAAAATGTTCTGAAAAGTTTAAAGTTTTAGTGTTCATTAAG
This sequence comes from Grammomys surdaster, assembly GCF_004785775.1. Taxonomy (NCBI): domain Eukaryota; kingdom Metazoa; phylum Chordata; class Mammalia; order Rodentia; family Muridae; genus Grammomys; species Grammomys surdaster. The sequence goes on from NW_021620926.1 coordinate 520,373, forward strand.
AGAAATGCTCTGGATTGTAGACTTCTGCCTCTAAGTGTTTTGCAGCCAGTTTTCATAATCTGATACATTCTTGATCCTCTATTAAATAAAGTAAAAAAAGAATGAAAATCAAATTGAAGGTTTCAAATCCTGCAGCAAAGCTGTGATATCATTAAAATCCATCGTGTCTTCTGATCCTCTAACTTGGATAAATTGCATCATATTTTCTCATCCTCTAGCTTGGATAAAATGCATCTGTTCTTTTCTTATCATCTCAGACTGTCTATTCTAGACCCCAGAATCACTCTAGGGAGATTTTTTTCACTGGTGAATACTCTGTGGGGAGTTTCAGGATTAATTCCCACTGCAACCTCCCTTTGTTTACAATTTGGTTTTTGGTGTGTAAGAAACACACTTGCAGCTACACTTAGTGGCTTAGAGGCTGTTTGTGCCTAAGGATTTGTGTGTTGGAAGCTTGAAAAGTACTGAAAAATCCTTATGGAGTGGAAACTAAAAATTTTTAGGTCAACTGGAAATTTGTCCTTGGAAGGGAATATAAGACAAGACTCCCTTTTAATGTTGTTGTTATTGAGCTCTCTCTCTTTCTCTCTTCCTCTCCCTCTCCCTCTCCCTCTCCCCCTCCCTCCCCCTCCCTCCCTCCCTCCCCCCCTCCCTCCCTCCCCCGCTCTCCCCCCCCCCCCCTGTGCATTTTCCAGATAGAATCACTTCCTTTTATACTTGCTCTTTCCATGAGGAAATCTACCTTTTTACAGGTCAAACATGTGAGGCTGGCCAATCTTGGTCTTCCAGCCTCCAAAACAGTAGATGACCTCTTTTCATTATAAACATACCCAGCTTCTGGTATTTCATTATAATAATGAAAACTTGTCTAATATAACTTGGTCTGAAGTTAGTGAGTGGAGAATTCCACAAATCAGTAATTTATAAATTTTAAGTCATGTCCTGTTCGGATTAGTCTGATAAAATCTCCTGTCATTTGTTCTTTTTCTCACCCAGGATACACATCATCACTTTGACCAGCAAATTTATCTGGGTGTAGTATCTCTCTGTTGTTTACAGTAGCTGTCACAGAAAACTGAGCAGTTTCTGTAGGCTCTCAATATTTTTTGGTCATGTAAGACTTATTTTATTAACTATTGAGCCCATGGTACAAAAGAAGTGTGTATGTGTGTGTGTGTGTGTGTGTGTGTGTGTGTGTGAGTGTGTACAGGGGCCATGGATCTGGAGTCATAGAAGACATTCAGCTGCCTGATGTGAACTGAAGTGAGGTCATCGTCAACAGAAGTTTGCTATAATCATCTGTTATTAGAGTCAAAAGTCCCCCTGACTTTCTAACACGTTAAGATCTCAGAATATAGGCTTATCTTCACATTCAGAATTTCCTAGCAACTGTTGCTTGCTTTGTGCAATGCACACTGAGGTGAAGAAAATAAGTCTGTGGTCCTTACTTTTTCAGTAAGATGAGAAATTGATGACCTGGCTCCTCTGCATCAAGACTTTTTCCTTTCCTGTTAGTTCTGACCATTTGGAACTTTGTCATATGGTCTTTGTCAGTTATACCACTTCCTAGATTTCCCCAAATCTAGATCTTGAAATCTTTTGATTGATCTCCTTTCATTTGACATTCTCTTCTATAGGTTTTCTGTTGTGGTCAATATTTAAAAATGCCGCTGGTGGGCCGACTATCTATGCAGCGGTGGCTCTGCTTAGCTCAGGCTGCCATGCACAGCTGCCTGAAGCCAAGCGCTCCACAGCTAGAATCGGCCAGCCAGAAACACCTGGCACCTGTGAGATGCCACCGTGGTGGCTAGATCAGCCAATCCACCATGCTATCTCCACAAAGCTTTGCTGAACCCCAGGCAATACCTGCCATCCACATAGTACCTGGTAGGAATGAGACTCTAAAGCTTAATATTATCCAAAGGCTTTATATAATTGGAAATGCTCAATTAACAAGAAGCCCATACAATAATTAATATTTTGATAAGTTGCTACCTTAGACGGTTAGAGACGCTCTGACATCTGCCGCCATCTTCCCCTCTCTCCTCTAGCTCCTCTGGTCCACTCTCTCCACTAGCCTCTCCTCTTCCTTCTCCTCTTCCTTTCCTTAGTTCTTTCACATTAGCTCTCCCAAATTACTGAATTTATTGTAAAATGTAGCTGGTGGGGGTGGGGGTGGGGATAACCCACTACAGTTTTCTACCTCTCCTGAGATACCATGATGCTCATGACTTGAGTCACATCTCCTTTAACACTGTTGTATTTTAAGTAGAGTGCTCAGATCTCAAAGAATATAAAGCATGCATTTATTCAGATTAAACACATAAATTTAATCTGAGTTAAGTAGAATCTGAGCTAAAAGTGTTAATTATTTCTTTAGGTTGAGAAAGTAAAATATCCTTGTCTCTAAATGAGTTTGATAATAACAGTACAGAGGTATTTCATTCTTTCCCAAGTACATATTATATAGAAGTTTGTGTATTATATTTGAACATTAATATTAAGTGTCAATATGTAACAGTCAATAAAATAATGACTGTCCACACTCTTAAGTTTGTGTTTGAGAACAGAAGCAGTGTAGAAGTTTCCATTGAAGGACTTGAATTTTTTTCTTTCTGGGTTCTTTAGATATGAATTTTGGCCTGGTTATGATGTTACTATGGCTTTTAGATTCACTCTGACCACATAGCTAACATTTTTGCATTGTAATACTACTGAGTTGCATCATTAGCCTTCTGAAAAGTGGGACCAAAGGAAAAGCAAACTTAAAAATTTTCACAATCTTTAAGTAAGTTAAACATTTGACTTGATTGACAAGGACAATTCCAGGCATTTCTTTGTCTTCTGTTCCTTTGGTTACAGTCTGTGAGATAAGAGAGAGGACAGGGTTTTCCTCTATACTACACTCAGGTTTACAATCTGTGACATAGATCTTATATACTTGTCACTTTTAAATAAATATGAGACATAAGATTAACTATTACCATGTAAGTTCAGTTAATTTTATTGATTTCTCCATAGGAGCAATGAAAAATACTAATTAAAAAAGTTAACTTTGAAGAGGTATTTAATTTCAGGATGAAATTCAATGTCCCAGTGTTTCAGTGAAATTCAGTTGAAACATTCTGTCCTTACCAGTTGAAAAAAATTATTCTTTATTATTTTCCTTAAAAACACTTAATCTGTAGTCTTATTTATACTGAAAATGAATCACTGAGTTGATACCTTGATTTTGCATCTTAATTTTGGTAGAAAATTTGTGTTGCCCTGGAATCTGTGTTGATGTTGTGTAACTGGAGTTTGTCAGAACACAAAAAGGGGAACATCTTCTAGCCCTCCTCCACACGGAGCAGAAAGTTGTCAGCTTTTCTAACACTATATAATTTTTCATCAACACCCTGTTATTTTGAATGGAATTTACAATAAAAAATAATTGAGCTTTTTAATAGAGTTTGAAACATTTTACTTCATGTTAAAAGAAAAAAATCAATTTTCAGATTACAAGAGTTCCATTATTTATCTATACTACTTTTGTTTGAAATAGTTTATTGAATGTCTAATAAACAAAATATGTATGGAACTAATAAATGAAAGTAAAACATACCATGTTCATAAAAGTATCAAAGGATATTTTTTAAATTGAAATACTGATCTTTTGTAGGGCTAAAATCATCAATAGTCAGTTCATGATTTTAGAAAAAGAAATGAATTCTCAGTGGGTCTGATTATTCAGTAGAAATACTATTGAGCTTCAAACCAAAATAATAGGAAGAACTATGAAAAGAGAAAAGCCAAAAAGAAAAAGTTGATATTGAAGTAGTTTCATGGTTCCCACCCATAAAATAGCTTTGTCATGATTTTCTACTGGCAAACATCTGATCAAGATCACAATGAGCTCAGAGGACTGACATTGTGAACTACACCAAAAACATTAGCTGTTATCTTTGAAAATAGTCCAGTTTAGGAAAGTAACATATGAGAATTTAAAATCTCCAGCCTAATGTTCCTATTAAATATTTAGTAATTACATACTTTTAGTCACAAAAGTAACTGAATAGATGACTTTTACAAGTACAAATTATTGGGTTTTATGGAGTATGAAATTGAAAATATGGGCAACACAAGCCATATACAATGTGTTTTATTTCTTCTGACAGCTGCGTGAGGGAGTTAACAACATTTCTTAGCTGTGTTTCAAACTTGTGAAAACTGAAGGGCGGGAAAGTCACATGACTCCACACTGCACAATTGATGAGGGTAAAATCAGCACTGAGAGGTGTAGCTCTCCTCCCTGAGCATCTGTATTCCCTGAAGTCTGCCTAGTGTAATACGGCTACTGCAAACCACATTGACTGAGTGCCCTGTGTAGAATGTGTCTAGACACTATGTGATTCAATCATATATTGGCATGGCAAAAATATTTAATCTAATATGTAGGTGAGTAGATTTGTTTGGTTTGTGTGAGAGACAAATGATTTTAAATGATGTCTCTGGTATTAAAAACAAATTAATTTTATTATGAAGATATTACTCAAATATAAGCAAGAATTCATATCTATGCTTAAAATTATTACTTCATAAAAATTAAGCATTCTTGATTTTTTTATATTTATATCAGTTTTTATTTAAATTTGTTAAAGAAGATATACTTGCTTGAAAAAGATTACCAGCTGCATTTTTGTTCCATAATAACTAAAATTAATTAATATCTCTTTGTCTATTTCTTATAAAATACTGTATTAAAACAATTAAATTAATGAATGCTACAATAGATTAATACAACAACTAAGAGACATAATATTTTAATGATGACTTAAACCTCGTAAATTGAAAGTATTGAATAATGAAGTGTTCTAGAAAATGAGTAATTTTTTCTCCTATGTTTATGACTCTACTTAAACAACAAAATGAGTGTTTCTTTGTACTTGAATATCTTTGCATTTCAATTTTTTATTGTAATTCATTTTCAAAATAAAATATATTTCTTCAAAGATTAAATGTTTCATTCTTTAACATTGGGTCAAAAGAATTTATAAGATATAATGTACTAATTATTAAAGTGTCCTCATTGTTTTGACCAAAATATCTACAGAAATAAGAGGAAAGATGTACTTTGATTCAAAGTTTTAGGACAAGTACTTCATCAGACCTGAGAAGGTACAGATTTTACAAGCAAATCCACCTATAGTGACAAGATAGTTTCAAAGTTAGTTTCTCACATGACCACAGGAAGACTGAGCAGGGAGAGTGTGACAGGAGTCAGGAATATTTCCCCAAAGACATTATAGCCAAGACCCTAAGGATTCATGACCCCCTGGGGACAAAGTCTTCAAACACATAAGCCTTTGGAGCAGGGGTTTGAGGGCAGCATTACACATTAAAATAGTAGCATGTGCTTTTATCAAATGGCTAGAAAACAAGAAAAATGAAGTAAAAACTCTTTAAGTTCAACAGTGTTAATGCACTTCCACCGGTGATCCTAAGAGTTAGTTTATCATGCTGGATCCCTAATCCTGAACTGGCCTGTGATTGATATACACAGTGAGACTGAAGTGAGGAAATGAAATATACTTTTACAGAGGGAATTAATTGTAGATAGCTTTTTGCTTAGGAGTGGAACCCTGTTTCTACATCTTCTCAGAGCTAAGGCCTCATCCGTCTTGTGCCTGCTGCCACAGTTTCTATGAGTCCTATGTGCATCAATCCTCTTAAGTCTGGAAGACACTTTTGGTGTGTACATGTATTTTGTTCCACTTTGTTTCAATTTTGTCTTATTGATTTCTTTTTTAAATTTGTTTTTGTTTTGTTTGTTTGTTTGTTTGTTTGTTTTGAGAGAGAGAAAGAGAGAGAGGACATGAAGTTATTTTGATAGGGAAATAGAATATCTGGGAGAATTTGGGTATCAGAAATAGTAATTTTATTACTTCTTTTATTTTTGAGATTATAATATTATTTACATCATTTCTTCTTCCCTTTCTCCAAATCCTCTCATGTACTATTTCTTGCTCTCTTTGAAATTCATGATCTCTTTTTAAATTAATTTATATATATAACTATATATATATATAGTTATGTATATATACATATATACATATATTAATTTTGTTATACATTTGTTGTACATATACATGTATAAGTGTATACTCATATGTGCGAACATCCATGTACATGTATATGTACATGCATATGTAATCCTAAACACAACCAGCATGGCATTATAATCTCAAGGCTGAAACAGTAATACACAAACCTTAGCTCTAACCAACAGTTCCCTAATTGGCTTTAAGATCTACTCACAAGAGAAAAATCCTGCCTGGTACTGCAGACTTAGCCCACACTAACCAAAGGTGAGTGAATTCTCAGACTTTGGAAAAGTACCTACAACTACCACTTCACTAAACCAGCATAATCCTTAAAAACCACCTAAATATCTATTTTTATACCCACAGATAATTCAGTCCTCACTTCTTATCAAGGAAACCTTTTTGTGACAAAGGGAGACGACGAAAAAAGAAACAAACAAAAACCAGCAAAAAAAAAAAAAAACCCACTACCATCACCACCAACAAAAACAAACAAACAAACAAACAAACAAACAAAATTAACCAACAAACAAAACCCAACAATGAATTAAAGTGCTGTGAAGCCCAGTCGCAGCTGATGTATCTGCAAAACAAGGCCTGAACATAATGCTCAGGGAACATTTTGAAAGAGGGTGCTAAAAGATTGTAAGGACAAGAGGACCAAGGAGTTGTCTAGAAGAATGTGTCTTAATTATTTTTAAAGAACCATAGTTTTACAATTTCAAGTGTAACTAAGTTAAAACATTAGAATAAGAACTGAGAATCATTGTCTTTGGAAAATGCTGTATTTATTTCTAGAAATTAAGATTGATGAACTTTTAATTTATGCATTCTTTTAAAATGTATTTGTTAATTTTTACTATGGCCTGTCTTTTTATTGAAACTTCTAAGAGACTGTCAATTTCATAGTTGTATGTCTGAAAATCTCATGTATTAAAGTAACAACAATTGTTTAAGAAATTCAGGCCTGTGAAGTCAAAATTGTATTCTTGTGAACCTTAAACTTTAAGAAATTTGTTTTTAAAAAATGGAAAGAATTCTGGGCATTTGTCTGGGTGAGGTTGCCACTGACATATTTCACAATAGCACAAGTTCAAATTTCACTTGCTAGGATTTGGGGTTTTAGTGTTCCACTTACCAGATGCAGATGGTAGCCTCACCACTACTCTGACCAGCATTGTCATGCTGAGGTGACATTCCAAGGGGTCTGATAAATCTCTCCTTAGTCAGATGAAAGGAGGCCTAAAGTGCTCAGTTGTAAGGATTTTATAAAACAACTGAAATATATCTGACTTTCAGCTGCTGCTACTACATATGTCGATGCTGGATTTCCATCTCTCTCCCATGTGCATACACCCAGGTAAAGTTAAGTGATTGGCGATGCAAATTAGCTTTAGAAATTATCCATTAAAGAAGACTGGCAAGACCTGGAACCCATGGAGCATCATGTCTATTGTTTCGATTTAACACTAAACAGTTTATTGAGTTATTTACATAAGAAATACTGTTTCTAAACTTTGTATGCTTTTATACTTTCTGCATAAAACCTGCATAGTGTTTCATTCATGTGTTGTGTCAATATTATCCATATGAAAAATTAAAATTCAAAGATGAAGACATATGTTTTCTTACATGAAAACAGTTAATGTAGCAAATGTAAGTTGAGTTAAATTATATTCTTTCATGGAAAAATTCTTCAAAACAGCAATGAAGAATTGTATTCTATATTTGAAGAACTCAGTAATGAATTTAATAGAAGAGAACTGGGGATCTTAATTTCTGTAACGTTTACTTTGTTAATTCAATGTTTTGATTAAAGCATGTAAAGAAAACTAAGCATCATATCATCTTACAGCTTGAAAAACTAAGTAATACTTAGTTGTACTTTCTGAAAATGTTGATACTATTCTACAATATTACAATGCAAATAAATTGTAGATTGTTATAAATGTTACTTTTAGGGGAAGGTATGTATCAATGGATGAACCACTTGTAAAAGAGTTCCAAGTGCCCAGATAGAAATACAAGTTGGGTAGGTGTGACAACTACTTGTAATCCCAGCATTTGGAGTTCTAGCCATATTTGTCAGACTGAGTTCAGTGAAAGATTCTACCTCAGAAAACAAAGTAGAGAGTATTTGAAGAAGACATTGGCCAACAACCTCCGGCCTTGGCATGGCTGATTCAGTAGACATGTCCTAACCTTCATATTTGTGCTTTTAAGTGGTTAGTTCTCTGTCAGTGTGTGTGTGTGTGTGTACACTCACATATAAAACTTTTCATTATTCTTTGTGGTGTCTGGTCTTTGTTTGTACACATATTTGCTCTGTGAATTTTATTAAAATCATGACCAAATAGAAAAGACACATAATTTAAATGGGTTTTTCTCTTGTAAGAGAATTGCTACTGAATATCTATGCATGTATTTTCATTGCTAGTCATTTATTTCATTTTAGTCATAGTTCTTCACTTTGAACAAGTGATTCTGGAACATAGAAGTTCTTTGATTCACCTTCTATAAACTGGAGATCCAGAGAACTGATGTAATAATTCATAATGTTTCTCTATGTACCCCAATATCTGTCAGCAAGGTAGGATAAAGAGAGCAGTTCAAGAAGGAAGTCCACTTTTTTCTCCCATTCTTCTCCTTGGTTTTCAGTGTATTTGATGATGAGAACCCATATTAGTGATGTTAAGACTTCTTTACCCAGTCTACTAATTCAAACACTCGTTTCTCTAAAGTCATTCTCATAGATCTATCCAGAAATAACCCATTGTCAGCTATCTGGTTTACCCCTAACTCTAACTGACACAGAAAATTAATCATTCTAATTGGCAGTCATAGGAAAACAAACAGATCAAAGATCAAAGCTGTTTACAGAGAGATACAACTCTCTATACTTACTCCATCTTGACCTGTGACTGTAGGTTTTTTTCTTTGATTCCCGAAAACATCCTGCTGCTCTGATTCAAGGATTTACAAACATGTGCTCTTTGTTTGGCAGGCTTACTTCCTATATTTATCCAAATAACAACAAAAGACTGGACTCCACCTGAACATAAGAAGTACAGAGAAAACTCAGAAGCCGTGTCTCATGTATACTAGTCATAAATGAAGGCTGATGTCACATATTTTACAGAGGAAAAGGTCAAGATTGAGAAAAGTTGCATAATATCAAAATGTCAAAATGTCTGGCACTTGTGAGAGTTCACATAGTTCTGTCTGTTGATCAGATGCTTTGTTCTGTGTGCTACTTTGTATGTGGACACATGTGTAGACATGATGTAGACATCATGTATACCCACATGCCTGGGAGTTCACATACATCTAGCATAAATTAAGTTATGCCTGTATACTTTCTTTCTTGAGATTTTCATACACAAACTGAGTGATATTGGAAAGAACAGTACATCTGAATATGTTTCTTCTATCACAGTGCACTACCTGTGAGTGCCACCAAGAATCTGGATCACGTTACAAACAGAATGCCTATCAGAAATTTCTTCCAAGAGCTGCCCCAAAATCCATTTAACATCAGCTTTTATGAATTTTGATTCTATTCGTAATCTATTAAAGTGAAGTTAAGAATATCCAAAGAATAAGTTAGAAACATAAAAAATGATCCTGTTACGAACTCATTGGTGTAAAACTGATGTGTGAGGAATCCAAGTTTTAAAGTCTATAGGAGTCACCAATGCTTAGTAGTTTATATTCGATTTCTAGAGAGCAATAATCATGAAGGAAGCATTGTATAGTTTTTAATATATTAGTCTATTTAATTCCAAGAGCAACATTATTATGTGTATCTGTTTTGCACATTTATTTACCTATTTATTTGTATGTGAGTATGTATATATGTGTATGTGTGTGTGTGTTATGCCTGTGACGGGAGAGGTTAGTGGCTGTTTATGAGCCTGTGTGTATGGACATGTGTGTACCATACACAGGTGTAGAGGTCAAAGGACAACTTGCAGAAATTAGTTCTTTCCTTTCATCATGTACACAGAGTACAGAAGTTGAACTCAGGTCATCAGGCTTGGTTTTAAGTGCCATTTCCAAATGAACAATCCTGTACTTACTATTTTCTTATGGGTAATCACTTTTTATAGAAGGAAAACATGAAGCAACGTAGGAGTAGTTATCAACCTAGGAACAAGAGCTCAAGTGTCAGAAGTGACTTCTTCCTCTGGGAAACTGCTTCCAGACATCTTTAAACATGTCTCATTTTGAGAGAAACACTAAGGATTCTCAAAAGTGATCATCAGATAAGAAAATTAATGACAAGAGAGAATCATGGTACCAATATTGGGAATAAAAAGCACAACTTATAGATCTTTAAAGGGCAATTAAGGAGTCTGCACAGATGTGAGGCTCGATCACTGTACACTCCTCTCATCATGTGCAGTCATTCTGCACTATTTTTCTTGTTCTGATGTATGAGAATCTCTCTGAAATCACAAGATGAGACACCTGTTTTCAACCTTAAGTTCTTTCTTTTAGCTACTTGGCAATACTGAAGGAAAAGTGATAAGAGGTCAAAATCAAAAAGTATGTTGCTAGAGATGTGTGATTTTGAGATAACTTGAATCCCAGGAAAACTTCTAGTGCCTTTAAGATAAAACTAAGCTACACAAAGGAAGACAAGAAGTGATTCCAAAGAAGCATTTGTACAGATTCAATATTGGAACAAATGAAAAAAGATGGTGGGAAAAGGTGCGATTCATACAATAGTTTGATAAATGAAAATTCTGAACACTACAACTTGGAAACTATTGAAAAGATGGATTTAGTGTCTTCCTAACTTTAGGGCCATTCTGTGAGGTTCTTTTTGGCTATTTAAATAAATGAATTTAGGAATATTTAAAAATATTTCATGTTAGAGTAGATACATGATTTGGGTGGTCTAAAACTTACCCAGTTTGGGACTATGAGGTTTTTTTTTTTTTTATTGGATGTTTTATTTACATTTCCTATGTTGTCCCCTTACCCCATCCCCCACCTACCCAGGAACCCCCAATCCCCTCACCCCTCCTCCTTCTTCTCTGTGGATGTAACCTCTATCTACCCCCCACTCCCACCTCCCCACCCTCAAAATTCCCACCCCCTGGGGCATCCAGCCTTCATGCTGTCAAGGTTCTCTTCTTCCACCTATGCCCAGATGGACCCTCCACTCCTACATATTCAACTGAAGCACTAGATCCCTCCCTAAGTGCTCCTGGGAGCTGTGGTTGGTTGGTATTGTTGCTCTCCTCATGGTGCAACAAATCCTTTCAGCTCTCCTTCAGTCTTCACTCTAACTCCTCTATTGAGAACCCCATGATCAGTTCAATGGCTAGTTGTGAGCATCTGCCTCTGAGTATGTCAGACTCTTGAAGACCTCTGAGGAGATATCCATATCAGGCTCTTATCAGCATGCACTTCCTGACTTCCACATCAGCATCTACCTTTGGAGATTGCACATGGGATAGATACTCAGGTGGAGTGGTCTTGAAACGGCCCCTCCTTCAGTTTCTGTCCCTCACTTTGTCTCCATATTTGCTCCCTTGAGTATTTTGTTGCTCCTTCTAAGAAGGACTGAATCACCCCCACTTGGTCTTCCTTCTTTATGGGCTTCATGTGGCCTGTGAGTTGCATCTTAGGTATTTCAAGGTTCTGGGCTAATATCCAATAATCAGTGAGTGAATACCATGTGTCTTCTTTTGTGATTGGCTTACCTCACTCAGGATGATAATTTCTAGACTATGAGGTATTTTAACAAATGAATTTATGTCCATGAAAAAATGAATTATAAAATCCATTCATTATTTAGAAAATTTAAAAAATACACATTACTACTCCTCTGCCCACTATGACCTTCATCCATGATGCCATAGGAAAAAACAAACAGGGCCCAGAAAGAGTAAACTACGGTTTCTGAAGCCAGCAACAGGATGCACCTCAGCTGTTGGAACACCTTACTAAGATGCATGAGACCTTGGGTTCCATACATAACAGTGTCTGTCATTAATGCCAGATGGAAAGTGGAGGCAGGGGGATGCAGGACATGATGGTCAGCTTCTGCTACACAGTGAGGTTGAGGACATCCTTGACTATGTAAGACCTGGATCAAAGCAAGCAAGTAAGCAGGCAGTCAGGCTGGTGGGCAGGAAGGAGGGAACGAGGAAGGAAGGGAAGGAAGGGAGGGAGGAAGGAAGAAAGGAAGGAAAGAAGGAAGGAAGGAAGGAAGAAAGAAAGAAAGAAAGAAACAAAGAAACAAAGAAACAAAGAAACAAAGAAAGAGAGAAAATAATAGCAATATATGAACATTTAGAAAAACATCTCACAGATTTTTATTTGTTAACTCTCGGGCAAATACCAACAATAAACATATTTCCTTACTTTGTAAATGTATATTCTTTGATGATCCCTGTTTTCACACCTATCAGTATTGATTTTTTAAGGTAAGAATAAAAAGAACAATTCCTTATTTATTCTAATCTCTGCTACTTTTTTCCGATTACTGTGACAAAATGCCTGAGAAAAACAAACTACACAAGAAAGATTAATTCTGCTTTATGGTTTCAGTCATTTTATTCTAAAGTCATCTGGGTACACTGCTTTTAGCATTGGTGACAAGGATAAAACATTGGGGTAGAGGTAAGGAGTAGAGAAAGTGTGAGGGATAAGCATGACTCATAGCTTTTAAAAGTTTTGTAAAAAGAAAAAAATGCAAATACTACATATATGATCCACAAAGCCTAACCGTGTTTACTATTTTGTTCTTTAAAATATGTTTAGTTACCCTTACCGTTGGATTTAAAATAACTATTGTTGATATAAAAAACCCCTCTGAGTTAGTATGTTAGTTCATCCATCACTAGACTAGAACTCTGCTCACAGTAACTGGACAGTGATCTGGTGTAATACTGAGGAACGTGAGACCACCCAAATGAAAGAAAACATATTCCCTATTCAGCTTTCTCTGGATGGATCTCAGCTTTCCTATAGTCACATTATAGCATCCTGCACAAGAAGTGTCGTGAAGGTTAATGATAGTGAATTGATGAAGCTCTCAATAATCACAATAAACTTAGAGATTTCTCCCAAATTGACTGTCCATGTAAACACAAAACACAGTCACATATATCTATTGCCCTATTCTCTGCCAGGGCCATAGAAAGGCTTGCATTTTATTTGATCTAGTATTTGCAGATATGCCACTGTTCAAAGACACACACACACACACACACACACACACACACACACACACCTAGTTATACAACTATAAAAAGTAGCTTTTATGCTTAAAAACTTCAGTTTTCTTCAGTACACCCCAGACTAGTAAATTATCATGCACAAAAGGTTGGCCCTGAAATTTATTTTCTAATTAGTGGTTTCTTTACAATTAAACTATAAACTCTAGATTGGATCAAAATAAGAAACATGGTAAATGGCTTAAATGGTATTACTTTGTCCCAGGGTTCTGACGCTACACTCACATTTGAATTGCTTGGCTACATGCCCAGTAAAACACAATAGGTGGATTTTAATGGTCTGAAGCTCTCTTGGAAGTGGCCATTAAGAGCAGCCACTTTTACAAGTCCCATTGGTCTGAGTTCCTTGCAAGCCAGCCTGCTGGAACCCTGTAAAGAGTGAATGCACAGTGGATATGAAGAAATATAGCCCATCATGGATCAACTCAACTAAGACATTACTTGAAAACCGCAGGAATGACTCTTTTTTACATAATGAATAAGCTAGTGGAGTGGCTTGGAGCTATGTGTCCCAAGAGGCCAGTGTTTCAATGCCACTGCTGTCCTTCAGAGCTCAGGGACATCAGAGGCTTCACTGAAGTTTCTTAAGGTTCAATTTTTCATCTTATACTTAAGGACATTTGCATTTGAAAGTCCTTAGAAGTTCCTGACCATAAAATTTGAATTTTCACTCATAAACACGTGAAATAAGTTCACTTCTGATAAATATCTCTCCGTATAGAAGGGAAATAAATTACTCTTGTTTTTGACTTTGTTATGGTCTCTGGGTGATGGGGAACTAGAGTTTCATGTTAAAATCACAGCTGTCTGGAGACTGGAAAGATGGTTCAGTGGATGAAGCATTTGCTGCATGTATCACACACATGCACACACAAATATTTAAAATGCAGATGTTTTAAAATTTAAAATTATTGTAATTAAATATTTATTATGAGGAGAGTCGAGATGGATGTCTTATTTACAACTTGTTTAGTTGCTGAGCTGCAGCAATTATGGCACAGGGTGCTTAGTGTCTTCTGAAACCAGTCTTTTTCCATTCAGTCTCTTAAAGGATAGGTACTTCCCTCTGAGAGAAGCCGGATGCATCAGAGGAAAGATGAAAATATGAACCATGATATATATTCCACCATACCTGGGATTTACGTAGAGCTAATCCAGGGTTTCTGCATGGCAGAAGGCACCCTACCAAAAAAGCTACTTACCCAGCCCTGATTGCCACAAAATATCAGTAATGATATAAAAAACTCATACATTACCACATGTCTCTTAACCTGTGTGTACTTGATCTGTATCAATATTTTATTAGAAACAAAAATTATCATCTGATACCTAAATTAGTCATACAAATTGTTGGGAGCTGACACCTAGCCGAAAGCGGCTATCATTTTTACAACCATCTCGAGCCATATACCCTAACAAGAGACTTGTTTTCAACAGCCCGAAACAGCTGAGCACACTCTGATAAACATCTTGTTTTTCTCACATATCTTGTTTTGCTGTTTAGTGCCGCCAGCTGCAAGGCTCACGTGGTCTCCACGCTGCTAGGTGCACGTGGTCTCCTCACTGCTAGCTAGGTGCACGTGATATCCACGCTCCAAGGCACATGACATAGTGCCTTCAGCTGTGCTTGTCCACGAGGGCAAGGCACGTGGTAAAGGGTATAAATACCCAGGATTTCCTTCCAATAAGCGAGACTTGAGAGACTTGATCAGACTCCCTGTCTTGTCTTCATTCTTTGGTCTCCGTTCCCACTCTCTCTCTTGCTAGGCCCTGACCCGCAGACCGGAGCAGCAGAACGGGCCTTTACAAAGTGGCCCCCAGAACGTGAGGCAGCTCGGGTGGCTACAAAGTGGCGCTCAATGTTGGAACTCCAGTAAGCGGGACACAGTGAAGGACACAGCGGGAATTAGAAGCGTGCATCCTCACTCCTGCGCTGGAGACCCTGTTGACTGACCCGAACAGGTTGCTACAAAGTGGCGCTCAATGCAAGGCAAGGCGGCAAGAACAAGAGGCCCAGTGAGGGATGTTACCGGAAGAAGGGTCAACTGAAACTTCAGAAGTGAAACAGAGGTGATTTCGGCAGAAAACTGCCCTGTGGAGATCAGTAGGTCATAGTAATGATAATGGGGCAAGAAATAAGTAAGCCTGAATTCAACTCTTTGTTTTTGTTTTGTTGTTTGCTGCTTATGTGTGTCAATTGTCTGCTTTTGTTTTGCTGTTTAAATGCTGTCTTTCATGTTCAAATGAAAAAGAAATGCATAGAATCCAAAATACTACCAAAGGTTGAAGTTGTCAGAGCCAGATTGTACTGACCTAGAGGAAGAGGCAGCTAAATATTTCGACCCTCAATGGCCCTCTTCCCAAACGCCCCCTCCCTCTGCTCCTCCACCTCCAGATGCTTCTGCTACAGAGATGGTGGTTGTAGATCCCAGAAAGGAGTTGCAGGACAAAATTTCTTTTCTTAAACAACAAATTTCTCTTCTTAAACAACAAATAGAGTTAGAGGAAGAGTATCAGGACTTAATTAATCAGCTACAAAAATTAAAGACAGGGAAGAGGTCTCAAGAGGGCAAGGAAAACCCCTTAGGTCCTCGAGTTCCTCAACCTGGAGTCCAAAGGCAGGCCCTGTCCTCTGGTTTTAGTTCAGCCACAGATCAGCCAGAGGAGGGAGAGGCTGAGGTTTTCCCTGTATCAGAGACTAGAGATGCTCAAGGGGTTGTGTGGAGACATCACACAGGGTTTAATTTTTAAATTATTAAAGAATTAAAAAGTTCGATGGCACAATACAGTGCCACTGCTCCCTTTACTCTTGCAATCTTAGAATCTGCTGCAGAGGAGTGGCTGACTCCTGGTGATTGGAATACTCTAGTGAGAGCAGTTCTTAGTGGTGGTGGTGACTATCTTATTTGGAAATCAGAGTATCATGAGAATTGTAAAGAGACAGCTAGGAGAAACATTCAGGCAGGCAATGGTTGGTCCTTTGAAGCCTTAGTAGGAGAAGGGCAATTTGCTTCTAGTGATAACCAGATGCAATATGACCCAGGCTTATTTGCTCAAATTCAAAATGCAGCCATGAAGGCTTGGTGCAAACTCCCGGTAAAGGGAGACACTGGTGCATCTTTGACCTCAGTCAGACAAGGGCTTGACGAATGATTTTCTGATTTTGTTCATCGATTAATGACAACAGCAGGAAGGATTTTTGGTAATGCAGAGGCAGGTGTAGATTATGTGAAACAACTTGCATATGAAAATGCCAATCCTGCCGGCCAAGCAGCAATTAGACCCTATAGGAAAAAGACAGACCTTACTGGGTATATCAGACTCTGTTCTGACATAGGGCCCTCTTACCAACAGGGCTTAGCTATGGCAGTTGCCATGCAAGGGCAATCAGTAAGAGATATTTTGGCAAGCAGAGACAAAAAGGCCTGTTTTAAGTGTGGCAAGCCTGGACACTTTGCAAAATATTGCAAAACAGAAAATGAGTTAACCCAGAGACAGCCCAGAAAACAGCCTGGGCTATGCCCACGTTGCAAACATGGAAGGCATTGGGCTAGTGAATGTAGGTCCAAGACAGATGCACAAGGAAACACCCTTTCTCATAATCAGGGAAACGGGAACAGGGGCCAGCCCCAGGCCCTGAACCAACACAAGCCAAAACAGGCTTATGGGACAGTCAGTTTCATACCAGCAAACAACCCCTTTCTGAACTTAGTCGAGCAACACCAGGAAGCGTAGGACTGGACCTCAGTTCTGCCACCCACACAGTATTAACCCCAGAAATGAGACCTCAGGCCTTACCTACTGGAGTGTTTGGACCACTCTATCCAAATGTGTTTGGCCTGATAGTGGGAAGAAGCAATGCTACTATGCAGGGACTACAAATTTTTTCTGGAGTTATAGACAGTGATTATCAAGGTGAGATTAAGGTAATGGCCAAGGCAATACAGAATATAGTCACCATTCCTACAGGAAGGAGGATAGCTCAACTATTGTTACTTCCATTGATCCCTACTAATCATAAATATAAGAGTCCTAAGAGAGAGGATCAAGGCTTTGGTTCCTCTGATGCATATTTTGGTTCCTCTGATTCCCAAATGGCAGATGCCACATGTTGGCTGCCAGAGAGACTGATTAAACAAATAGACAACAATAATAAATCCAGGGAGGAGAAATCCCCTGGGAAATTTAAAAAGGGGGACCTGTTGGGAGCCGACACCTAGCCGAAAGCAGCTATCATCTTTACAACCATCTCGAGCCATATACCCTGACAAGAGACTTGTTTTCAACAGCCTACAACAGCTGAGCACATTCTGATAAACATCTTGTTTTTCTCGCATATCTTGTCTTGCTGTTTAGTGCCACCAGCTGCAAGGTGCATGTGGTCTCCTCACTGCTAGCTAGGTGCACGTGATATCCATGCTGCAAGGCACATGACGTAGTGCCTTCAGCTGTGCTTGTCCACGAGGGCAAGGCACGTGATAAAGGGTATAAATACCCAAGATTTCCTTCCAATAAACGAGACTTGAGAGACTTGATCAGACTCCCTGTCTTGTCTCCATTCTTCGTGTCTCCACCCCCACTCTCTCTCTCTTGCTAGGCCCTGACCCGCAGACCGGAGCAGCAGAGCGGGCCGTTACAAAGTGGCCCCCCGAACATGAGGCAGCTCGGGCGGCTACAACAAATAATAGTTAATTTTCTTACATTCCATTCAAGGGTCCACAAGGCATTAATGAATGCATTTAAATATATAACAAGTTTTACAGAAACCTATAAAAATTCTCTTAAGACAATAACCTAAAATAACATTGTTAGCCAATTTATCAATGCCATAAAGTATACATAGACACAATTGATTCAATCAACTTTCCAAGTGTGAATTAAGGGATTATAAAAATGTTGTTCTCATCATACTTTCATCATTTGTTGTCATGGGATGAGGCAGAGCTAGTCACTGATATGGGAGGAGGTAGGGCTAGTCAATGACATTATTTTAAATTAAACCAAAAAGTAAGAAAAGGTCATGTTGTAATTCTCTTTTTACCTCGCAGATCCAGGAAAGTGACTCTTCTCCTTATGTGTAATAAGTTGGTTTGACAGGATGTGAAAAATGATTAATTATCTTAAAATTTAAATATTTGGGTAAAGGATACTTATGATTTCCAAGAAGATGCTCATTACTGATAAATTCCTACTATCCATGGAAATCTCTTTAAAAACAATTACATCAAAACTGTATTTTATACATCTCTAAGATTTGATTGCATCTGGACAATATTTTCAGTGAGACCCATTCTGATGTGGCAAGAAATATAAAGCAATGACCTCTCTGTGCCAGTAGATTTTAAGTGACTGCCAAGAACACATTGGTGGGCTCACAGAGAGTGCTGTGCACACTCCCCACCCAAACTGACTCATTCCTTGGTCAGGTTCACAAAGGGTGGAGAGGATCTCAGCATTTGGAGGGTTCTTGAAGGAAAACATACTTAGAATGTGGATGCCTGCTATCCCACTGACATTCTTGAACTTGTAACAATTCTGTAATATGTGCTTAAAACATCTTGAACTCATTATTAGGAAACATTAAAAAGTATGTTTTCTGCTACATTTCCACTGAATTAGAAAATAAATGATTAACTATATAATGTATAGCAGTCCTATAGCTCTAGGTATAGATAGCTATAACCTTATAGCTCTATAGCTTGTATATGTTATAAAGTCTATAAATTGTATACTATATAGCATTGTTGTGTATTCCATGTTAATTGTTTGAGTAATCTCTTTAATATCAAAAGAGAAGACATCTATTTTGGGTAAGAATGGTAATTCTTAAGGTCTCTTTATGCTATGAATTTATATGTACTTAAATCCCATATAAAAAGATAGCATTTAGGGAAAAACTTTAAGTATGCAAATATTCTACCACTTTTGACTGTTCATCCTACTTCTTTCTCTTTATGTTTCTGTCTCTGTTTTTCTATCTCTTATTTTTATCTAAATTGCAAAGACCATGGTATTGATTCCCAAGACTACTTGCCTTTGAGCAAAGTAGCAGGAGAAAAATGAGTCATTTAAATCTTGGGACATATTGAGGATCATCTGTAACAGAGAGTCAGAGTGTTAATTACTTTGAAGTGCTAATATACTTAGCAAACTGATTGTTCACCTTGATTAAATTAATTGGGAATTATTTTAAGAGTAACTGTTATTCTCAAACACCATTCACACTTGATCAAAATAGGATACAATACAGGCCCTAAACATGTCTCAGTATCAAATAACAACAAGAATAATTTGATCCTGTGAACTTAAAATATTATATTCTGAACACAGTGAAATTAAAATAGCATCAATTAGTAAAAAAATTGAAAAATACTTAAATTTGGGGAAAATGTTTGAAAACACTCTTCTGAATAATCTCTGAGTCAGATGGAAATTCAGAAGAGAAACAGGATACTGAATAAAATAAAACTATATTATCTTAATCTGATTTGCAATACTGTGACTGGCTATCACAGGCTATCCATCATCTACTAACCTGTTCACTCAGAGGTTGGGAGGATAAGAAATCCAATATCCACTATTAAGTGTCAGGATACTTGGTCAGGGCTTCTTTACTGCATGTTCCTATGGAAAATGGAGGGAAGAAAAGGAAGTAGAGACAGAAAGGGAGAGGGATGGAAAATGGAGAGGAAAGAGGGGGAAAGAGAGGAGGAAGGAGTTGGGGACAGAGGACAAGAGAGGGAAAGGGAGAGAAAGGGGAAGGAAGGGAGGCAGTAAGGGAGAAAGAAGGATAGAAAGAGAAAGAGGGAGAGGAGGAAGAGAATGAGGGAGTAAGAGGGATTTACCTTCTTTTATGTTTATCTTATTTTGAAACAATGACATTAATCCATTAGGGAAGAACCATCATCCTACCAAAACCTCTCAAAGGTTTTCATTGTTAAAACTCTTTCAATGAGCAACACATAAATTATTGGTAACCAAAATTACCTGAGTGGGAGAGGGGACAGGAAGGGGAAAAGGGAAACATGATTAGGTACTGGGGGAGGGAACAGGAGTGAAACCCTGAGGGCCAGCAGAAAGAATGGAAACAGGCAACCTCAGGAGTAGGAGGTTGGGGGGATCCTCTAGAATGTACAGAGAGCTTGGAGGTGAGAGAAGCTCAGGAAGGAAAGGTAGGGACCTTAGATGAAATGATCAAGAGTCGGGAGAGGAAATGGTGGAGTTCATCTCCAGTGGAGGGACAGGGCATCAAGTAGAGGGATGGAGTTGTTATCCCATAGTCAAGAACTCTGACCCAGAGCTGTTCCAGCAGTCTCAAATAACTCTCAAGAGATTTGAGGCCTCAGGTATTGGGGACTTCTGATGGGGTAGGGAAAGGTGTGGGGATTTCCTCTTGGAGACAGGGGAGGGGGAGAAAGAGGGCATGGGGAGCAGTTGGAGGGCAGACCAGGAGGGGGACTATGAAAACAGATTAAAGAAGAAGAGGAAGAAAAACAAAAATAATTAAAAAAAAAAAGAGTAACACTAAAGTTATGAAATATTTATGGGCGATTACAAAAAGGGTAAGAAACTAATAGAGTAAAAAACTAAAAAGTTTACTTAGATTAAATAAAGATCCAAAGTAATTAGGAATCACACTTTATATTTTCAGATCTTAGAAGTCAAACTATCTTAAAATACTGATTTTCCCAATTATCAAGTTTATTCAACACAATCTCAATTAAAACACGGTGAACTTTGGGAGACAATGAAAGACTTCATTAGTGCAAAGAAATGTCACATCCTTCAGTTTACACAGGGTAAGTGTATGTACACTCTGCATGTTTTTTAATGGGGTAGTGGATCTTCAGTTCTTGCCATAAACAAGCTGAGAAAGGAACAGAAATGGTGGAGGATGCCATGCCTTAGGACTTGTGTCTCTAAATAAACACAATAGAAAGACATGAGAGAAGTGCAACTGAAGATAAAAACTTGGTTTTAGTTCATGCAAATGGCAATAAGTGTTCAATATATCCTGAAAAGGAGCAAAACTATAAAATGTTTTATTTAAAACAGGCAGATAAGGGTACCTTGAAAATAGAAGAATGAAGAGTTGAGACTGAATTTGAAATATGTGGAGTGTGTAAACTACATCCCTTGAATTAGTTAGCTGTTAGGAGACTGATAGACTAGTAAGGAATACAAGGAGTGAAGGGGGACTTACACATTTTCAAATTAGAAAAAAAATCATATACCTGATATACATAGGCCACAGCCCTTCAATTTACAATGACCCTTTCTTTTAGTGCTTTCTACCACAGACATTTACTCTATATACTGAAAATCAAGATCAGAATAAACATTTACAGATTCCCAAATATGACAAAATAAAACTGCAAAAAGCATTCCATGAAATACATGTCTACTTCCATGGTAATACTTTTGTCCTAGGATAGAGTTATTTTTTTATGTAAATTCTCAACACTTGCTATTTTTTCTGAAATTCACTAGGTATATTAATAACATTAACTTAAAGAATACAGAATAAACTGGATTATATACTATCTGAGCTTCAGGATTGTTTATTTTTGGATTTCCAGGACAAAGTACAGGGCTTCACACACACAAAATAATTAACTTAAAGAATATAGAATACACTGGATTATATACTATATGAGCTTCCGGATTATTTATTTCTGGATTTCCAGGGCAAAGTAGAGGGCATCACAGATACAAAATAATCTTATTGAATGAACTGATAAAAGGACACATAAATGAACAAAATGATCATTTTAGAAATACCAATCAGCTGCTCAATATGTTCAGAATAATTTAACTCCCATGTATGCTATGATAATAGAATGATACAGAAGGGTTTCAGCTCAATTTGATTGACTGTAATGTTTGATTTTCCAACCTAATAATCTGCTTTGTGAAAGGCAGTTTAAGTCATATTAAACCTAGAATTATTTTCCATAAGTAAATATAAATATTTTAAATTGTTCGGAGATAAAGGGATGGTCTTGCATTTTGCTTGGCTTTTAGATAGGGGTCCATTTAAGAAACACACTTGGAGCTAGCTGAGCTCGCCCAGTACATCGCCTTCTTTATTGTGTCCTGTCACCCATGGCTTGAAGGTGTCTGGCCCAGTCCCAAAACAATTTCAAATTCCAGCATCCAGAATTTTATGTGAAACTTAGCCCAGACAAAGACTGCTTGTATTTTTGTTCAATGATCACTTTCTTTCACAGTCTGGCACATAAAAGATGTAGACTTTCCTCCCTCCATTCCTGAATAATGGATTTTAAAACCATATTAGACATCTCCAACATAATATAATCCCAGGGAGTATGTAGTAGAATATCTCAGAAATTCCCTGCCAATAAAGATTTTGCTTATTAACCCACACTCCTCCCATGAGACACATTGGTAGTAAAACTAATTTAGCAAGCATTTTTTAACACTTGCCAGATAGCAAGGGCTAACTTGCTTCTCACCAGTGACAGGTTGATAGCTGTATTTTAGAAATGTTTGTAGAAATACAAGGGCTCAACTCTACACGATTTATTTAACTTGCGGTTCATTGGCACAAGACATGAGGGTGGGGGACTTTTCCTTCACTTATCTTGATACTTAACTCAGTCTAAAGGAAAATAACTGTAAAGCACAAATAACAAGGAATGCATATGGAGTCTACATGGAAGGGACATAAGGCAGGAACTGAAATGAATATCATCTCAAAATTCAAAGTGACACTTTATAATTACTAGAACTTAGGAATGTGTTCCCCGAAATGGTCAGTTATCTTCTAGAGTTCATCATTAACATTTGCATTTTGTGATTTGTAGCCAGATATAGGCTTACATGTCCTGTCCTGTTGCTAATCTGTTTATGCTGTGAACTCTGACAAGAAACCTACCCAGAAGAGTGTCTCCATGAGTGGATCAAGTCAGTCAGCAAGCCTACAGTAGCATGCTAGTTTACACAAGATCTATACTTGCAGTCAGTATAGTCATGCTTTGAGATATGCTAACTCCTTTTCTATCATTGATGTACATGCAAGTTTAAAGAATAGAAATTAAAATATTTGAATAGTTTCTAAAAGCAGACTGTTTAAATTAATAGTAAAGCAAGGTTAAATCTAAGTTGAGTAAGTATGACCAGAATAACAAAATGATCCAGATATCTTTGGAAATTAAAAATAGACAAAAGTCAGAAACCTTTGAAAGTAAGGGTCCCTTTACACTCTACATAAAGAAGCAGGCCTGCAGCTAAATGATGTTTTACTTTTCTTACGCCGTCCTGTTATGAATTTTTGTTATTAATTAATTATTAATTAACTAATATACATATTTATTTATTATTTCAATTAAGTATTGTGTATCTGCATGCAGATCAGTAGATAACTCATGGAAATAGGTTCTCCCTTTCTACCCTGTGAGTCTGGTGATTAGCTCATGTCATCACGTGTGGTGGCAAGTGTCTTTACCAATAAGCCATCTTGTCATGTTGCCATGCCTCTGTTTCACATTCGGTTTAGTTGCAGGATTGCTGGAATAATTCTGTACATCATATATCACACTGATATAAGGTCAGGTTTAGAATAATATGAGAAGTATCTTGGTTTAGTTAGGGCTTCTATCTCTGCAATAAAACACTATGACCAAATAGAATTTGGGGGGAAAAAAAGGGGCTCATTTCTTCTAATACACCTAGGTAATAGTCTGTTGCTGAGGGTGGAAGGTCAGCTCAAGTACCTCTAGGCAGGTACTGAAAAAGGAACCATGGAGGAATGGTGCTTGCTGGATTTCCACTCAGGACTTGCTCAGCCATCTCTCTTTTACAACCCAGGACTTCAGCCCAGGTATGGAACTATCCACAATAATTTAGACCTTCCTACATTATTCATTAATCAAGACAACATCACATAAACTTGCCCATAAGCCAATCTTATGGAGGTATTTTCTTAATTAATCCCTCTTCCCAGATATCTCTGAGTTTGTAAAATTGACAAATCTACCCATCACACGTCAATAATGGGATTTTCTTGAATCCCATTATTTTGAGAAAGAAAATCTCTGGCACTGTTAAGAAAACTTTCAGCACATATTCTATTTACGCAGCTTGGCCATTCTCATTTCTGAGATTCCCTAAAAGAAAAAAAGGTCGGCAGTATTGAAAGAGACTACTCTTATGGGAAAGTGTGCATTTGTGGAAAGAATACACCAAAGATATCCAATATTACACTAAAATTTCTGACAATAAAATGAAATACACCCAGCTTCTCTCACACAGAAACAAATACTGATCCGCCTTCACTTTCAGTGTGTTCTGTAATGTTTAGTTTCCATTGGCCTTCAGCTTTGTTTCATCTGTCCTGTGTTAGGCATGGGGAACCCATATGTATCACTGCACTCCTAACATTGTTTGTTTTTATATGGACTACAGGTTCATCAAATGCTTGTAATTAAATACACACACACACACACACACGTAAACTGCACATACACATATATACACACACTGGTCTTTTCTGTTGAATATTGGTTCTGGTATCCTCCACACCCAAATCCATTCATGTTCAAGTTTCTGTATGGAATAGTATAGTATTGTCTTCTCATAGTCTTCTGTATGCTTCAAGTCATCTCTAGATTATGTTTAATTATGTTCCCTATATAATGTAAATCCCATGTAAATAGTTTTATTCAATGTTGCTTAGGGAATACAAAGAGAAACATATGTCTGTATCCAGAAAAGACTCAATTTCTTTCTGAGTATTTGTTCCATGACTGGTTGTATCTATGGATACACAGCTCAAAGACACTAAGGCTATAACAATATAATGGGGTCCTTATTATTCTCCTTGCTCTCATAAGCCTAAAACAGTCACTATGTTGTCCTGTTCAGAATAATACTTCCCAGACTCCTTTTCATATGACAGTGAAACAAAATATAAGTCCCACACTCCAATATAAACATTATGTAAGGAATTCACCTTTTTAAAAGTTTAAGTGTGTTCGTGTGTGTGTGTGTGTGTGTGTGTGTGTGTGTGTGTTTTAGAGATACTCTTAGAGGCCAGAAGACAGCCTCAGTTCCCTTAGAGCTGGAGTTACAGGCAACTGTGAGCAGATGCTGGGGACCAAATTAAACTCTGAACTATCTATCTGGCCTTTTACATCAGTTCTAAGGCGTGGCATTAAAATGGAGCTGATTCCTGTCCAACAATCTGCCATGGAGTATATTTCCTTACCTGTCCTTCAAGGTTGCTGATGCATGCTCTTTGAGGCAGAGGCCTGTTGTTTTCTCCTTTTTGTGATCTTATTAAAAATTCACATAAAAGAATGTGGTCAGACTATGAAGTCTAGATAAAATAGCTTAAATGGTCATCAAAAATGGCTTTACTCTTTGTCTGGAAGAATACTTTCTACTTTGATGGGCTTTCTACTCTGAGGACCAGGACTTTAACCCTGAGAAGATATCAAGAACATAGATGCCCTCGAACTAACCCTATTATTTATTTACCTGCACCTCAACCTTAGTTTCCTGATTTGAGAAGTGAGACTAGAGTATCTATAACTCAAGTGGACAGAAAAGCTTTACCTTGCATGTACCTAGGACAACATACTTGTTTAGATTTAGTTTTCCCCAGAAGAAGTATACTATCTTGTATCTTTCAATACTCCCAGTGAAAGCTTTGGTTCTATTGATTCAAAAGGATGAGAAGAAAACCATCTCCTCATTCCTGTTGTCCTTAAGCAGCAAGGGAGATGTGGAGAAACCATTATTTTAAAGTAAGGACAGCCATTTCTCACTAGATT
Organism: Grammomys surdaster; assembly: GCF_004785775.1. Lineage (NCBI taxonomy): Eukaryota > Metazoa > Chordata > Mammalia > Rodentia > Muridae > Grammomys > Grammomys surdaster. The sequence goes on from NW_021620926.1 coordinate 546,506, forward strand.
ACCTCATTTTTAAATCACTTCTAAAGTTTAAACTCCCAGGGCTACAAAACTCATTTTTCTTGCTGGTGGCAAATACCTATAAAGAAGTGAACAGATGTTTACAATATTTTTTTCTTTCTTTAAAAACAAATGTCTGTAACTGCCCATGCGTGTATACATGTGGAAGGAGTAAGAGACTGAGAGTCTTCCTTGATTGTTCTCTACCTCAGTCTGTTTGTTTGTTTGTGTGTTTGTTTGCTTGCTTTTGAGAAACTTTGGTTTGTCTCACTGAACTTGGAGATCCCCGGTTCAGTTAGATTCTCTGGTGTGAAAGCCAGATCTGACTATGGATCATAGTGTGGGCTACTACATTTGATTAGTTTATTTTGATGCTTAGGGTCAAACTCAAATCCTTTTATGTGGTAAGCACTTCAAGTACTTTACCTATGAACCAACTCCCCAGCCTCTATTTTACTATATTTAATGAGAGCTACATCGTGTAGACAAGTTTTGGAGGCATTCTTTTCTTTAAATCCTAATAGCTTGCTCTGACAGATCAGGAAATATAATCTGCCAGTGCACATTCTCATGGAAGAGGTTGACATTTGTTGATTTATAATAATGTTGAAACACTTTTTGTTTTCTCAAATCACAGTGATCTCATTTAATTCTACTATTATAGGTAATCTATACATTGGATTCTATCATTATGAATTGCTCACAAAAATCACATAAAGGAGAGATTATGGAATGCAAACCTGGAGGGCAAAATTAATACAAACTAAAGAAACTTCTGTAACTTGAATGTCACTAAACACATGGCTAGGCATGAGAGTATTGCACATTTTTGTAACTTAAAAGAGGAAGCCCTAAAATTACCACCAACTGGTGTTTTATATTTTAAAGTATTTTTACATTTATTTATTTATTTAGAATGTCTGTGTGTATTTGTGTACATGTACATGGTGAAGTACACACACGTATGTTGTACTCAGAGATTAACCTGGTGAGGATCTTTCTTACCATGTGGATTCTGGGGATTGAGTTCACATCTTCAGGCTTCTGTCAGCACCTTTACCCTCTGAATCATCTTGATGACCTTGTCAATTGGGCATCTTTTAAATTAATTATTTTTATTTAAAAATCATGGTACTGTTATTGTCCATGGACAATTATCTATACAACTTTAAGTGATGTTCATAAGTGAATTTATTTTTTTTCTTTGGAAAGCTTTAAATGTTTGTGGTTATTAGATTTGGATGTTTAGAAGATAGTACACATGTGGAAGTGCTCCAAGAGAAGGCCAGTACAGGAGTCTATGAGGAGGCAGATGCAAAGGAAGAATGCTTTTCTGTCAAGTCCCATCTTGACAGAAGTCCTACCGGTAATACTAAGTGTTAAGTCACACAACACAGTGCGTTCCTGCTGAGGAAGAGGGGTGTTGTTTCTGGTGTAGGGAAGCACTTACTGGCTCTGAGTAACAGTGAATGTAAACAGGTACTTCTATCCTGAAAGATCCAGTCACTCAGAGGAAGTCCTATGAAGAACCTTACTAAGACAAGCATTACAGGCAAAGCTATGCCCAAAAGGCATGCTTACATGCATGTTCAGGCTGGCACACACACAAAGCTTGCTTTTTAAACTTTAAGACTTAAATAAGTCCTAGAGAAGGTCAATTATTGCTAAGTATTTGGGACTCATTTTTTGTGGTTAATCTTTTGAGATCATGTATATTCTTTTTACATCTTACAAATTGTATTTTCACTGGTCGAATGTTAATAGAACCATTTTAGAAAATCTCAAACATGAACGGGATGGAATAAAAACTGTGGGTATCACATGTAGAAAAGTTTAAGAAATACATATAAACTATAGTAATTATCTCTAACCCGAGATTGCTTGTTCATTATTAACTCAAATACATTGTCAAGGATCAGAAATACTCTGTGATATCTTAGGAAAGGAATTTAAATGTCTACATCTCATAATAGAAGCAAAATGTCTTTAAAAATGAAGCATGTGAGGTCAAATGTCAGAATGCAAAAAATAAATTGTTTTATAAATAAGCTTCTCTTTAGAGAATTGGAATTAATTGCATTCCTTTTTTTAAAGAGATCATCCCAAGAAGCATATATTTAAGATTTATAAATGCATAGTACATACTTACTTTTAGAAAAAATTGTATTAACTATTTAATGTCTTGGATAACACTTATCAGAGTACTGAACAAAATTCAGTCCTAAATATTCACACCTTCATCCATTTTTATATTTAAATTTTATTAGTGTTAATAGACATTTTATTAAACTTACATGTGTACTAATATTCCTCAACTAAGACAAGTGTTTTTTTGGTTCATACTCATGTACCATTGGAATTACATATGTGATAACTTGTTTTCTATTTCCTTTGGATGCATAAAGTAGTGACATCAATTAGAACAATTGCCTATATTTAGTCAAATATTTGTAACTTCTGGCTGATATAAGTACTAAACTCTACTTAAAACTGAGATGCTGCTGCCTGCTGACATTTTGTTTACTGTTCTACCCTTCTGCCAGGAGCTTCTAATGAACCATTGCCTCCTACTTGCATACCAGCACACATATTTTTTCTCTATTCTTCTTGATTTGACCCATATTCCCTATCCAGTACCTATTAGCTATCCTAGGTCATAATCTAAGAGGCCAACCAAAATATTTCTGTCACTGGTTCTGGGTATCTTTTTAAAATTTACATCATTTAAAGATTGTTTTGACTGTTACCATTCCAATATTTTTATGACCTTAACACTCAAATGATACATTTACTCCACAAAATTGACTAATATATTTTTACTGTGCCATAGGTTTTGCTTCTGTTGAAAGATAGAAAATCTCTTCTTGGTGCTTTGTGATGATAGCAACTGTTTAGAAGTAAAGAAGAAATGTGTTATCTGATAACAACATGGATAATGTCTGGAAGAACATTTTATAAGAGTTTTTTCTTATACTCATAGAGATTAACATTTTGATCTCCTCCATGAAATGACAGAAAATTGTGTTAGAATATTTGTATAAAATCCATCTTGTTGTATTTTTTTAAATTTTCTTGAATTATAGGGCATAATGAAATGCTCAGAGACTCAGATGGCATAGCCATCAAGAATATTCAAATTAGCTGAAAACTCTACCTCTGCTTCAAGAAAAGATGTTTTATTTACTTATTTATTTATTTGGTTATTTTAGAATTGCAAAGCAAGCTTGGAGATGTGAAAGAAGTGTAAGGGGTCAAAATAATAGCCCTGTAAAAACAAAGTGATTTTCACTTCACTCTGTGATAATCTATACTCTTCCCAGTGGCTAAGGATCCATGCATCCACAGCATAGTACTCTAAATCATGTGTGTTCATGTGAGTGTGTGCATGTGTATGCACAAATGTGTATGTAGGTATATATGCATTTTCCTATGTGCATATATTTGTGATTGTGAATTTTGCATGCAAAGCCTATGTATCTGTCTCTGTGTGAACATGTGAGCATTGTGTGGTATATACACTAAGGGAAATAACAATTGCTCAGTTGTGTTCCATAGCTGGATGCTCTTGTGGGCTCTTTCAGTGATTTAAAATGAGAACTATCAAAGAATACTCAAGGACACTATCAAGCACAGATTCAAGATCAGACTATGACTTGTAAACCTCATGGATTATCAAGTTCACCTGTCTTATCAAAAATGTTGGTTTACCCGTCAGATTTTACAAAAGAGGATATTTATGATACACCCTTCTCCCACATACATGTTTTCCTATAAGCCACATACAGCTATAGTTTAATTTGATTCAATCATATTTAAAGAACTCTTAAAGTTTGTAAAATTCTGTCTTCACTTAATAAGAAATCATTTTGTTAAAAGAGACTAACAATAAATAATCACAGATAAGAGAGCCCCAAGGAAGCATGGCATTTAAATGTGTCATTTCTTGGATAGAGTCTCAGTCAGAAAATGACATTATATAAACAATGTGACTTGGAAAGCAGCCATGATCACCAGCATGCCGTCAATGCCACACTGGATTGTGTGTAAGGTTCCCCGTAATGATCCAGCTACAGATATGAGGCTCAAATGGATTCAGAATTGTAGAGGTGGAGACAAGGAAATCAGGATTTGCTGACCAACCTGAAGTGGTGGTGTGGCCCTAGTTCTTATGGAAGTAAGACAGAGAAAAATAAGGCACTCTCCCCCTCCAGCCTCCACACATGCAACCAAACCACATATGTGCACATATACCACCTCCCACACACATACGATTATGATGCACTATGTCTATTGTTCAACTGAAGAATCTAAAACCTTATGAAAGTGTCTACATAGTATCACATCACTTGCTATTTCTAAAACCTCGACCATTTGCTTGCAGTGTTCTCACAGACATCGCCTCCCAAAGATCCTCTGGAAAAAAAGGAAGTTCCAGTTCATCCCACAAAGTCTAGTGATCGATAGACTTGGTCTGTTGGTCTTCTAGTAAGCAGTGTGTCCTTTGAAAACAGCACCTGATAGGAAATCTTAAAAATTTGGGGGGTCCATACCACCAAAAGAAACCATGAGTCTACAGCCTTTTCCTTGTTTTATGTACCTGGCACAGAATCAAGAAGACTAGGAATCTTACATTTGTAATGTTATCCTTCCTATTGTCTTTCAAACACAAATGTCTCTACTGGAGATGTTGGGCTTTCGTGGACCACACAACCACACTGTACCAATGAAAGCACAGTCTTCTTCCATACAGGCCTTTAAATAGCATGCCCTGTCATGCAGGATCACAAGATAACACAGAGATTAACTGATTTTCTCATATTCAGATGTGTTTTATAAAGCACTAGACAACTTTGTAGGTTAATGCTGACTCTAACGATTTAGATACCCACTGAGCACCAACCTTGTTTTTGTTTTAAACATAGGGTTATATTTTTTTCTTGTATTGTTTTTTCCCACTTTCTTTTGTCATTGAATTTTAAAGCAAAGTCACTGAAAATCCCGAAAGCCTCCTGATGTTATTTTAATGCTTTTTATGGAGAATAGTGAGACATAGAATTGTTATATCCTTCAATGTTCTTTACTATAGATTAGTTTATTATAGATTAAGTTAAAAAAACAATTTGAGAAAGCTGTTAATTCTTCAAATGTTCTCAGTGTGTTTTATTGTTTGTAATGCAAATTATATCCATATGCCTTAAACTTTATGTCTGGTTCTCTACTTGCTTCTTGGAGACAGAGAGAGAGAGAGAGAGAGAGAGAGAGAGAGAGAGAGAGAAGTAGAAGTGATGGAGAGGGAAGAAGAGAGAGAAAGAGAGAAAGAGGGAGGTAGAGGGAGGTAGAAGAGGTGGAGGGAAGGAGGAAGGGAGGTGGAAGGAGGAGAGAAAGAGAGAGATGGAGGAAGGAAGAGAGGGAGGGAGAGAGGGAGAGAGAGAGAGAGAGAGAGAGAGAGAGAGAGAGAGAGAGAGAGAGTGTTTATAAATAAGAGCTCCAGCAGTTCCACTAAATCCTCCAGTCTGAATGGATCTTTGTATGTCCAGCATGAATGGAATTGCATTGCCATGGGTGTGGTAGGAAATACTGATGCAGACATGAAGCACAAATTGTTAATAGATTCCCTATCTCTGAACTGGTCTTGTTCCCTTTTTTCATATTTTTTATTTGGTATAATATTTGGAAGCCAAAAGTTAAATTTTCTCCTTTTTTGGGAATTTGTTTTCCTAAAAGAACTGGGGATACCATCAATATATTTTGACTATTGGTGTGTGTATATAAGTTCTTTATTATATAATACTTTCAGCTAAAGTGTTAGTGGCTTTAATTAAAATTTGTATAACAGTCTCAGAAAGCATAAATACCTAAGAAAATAGTTTATTTTCTCAATATTTAAAACTGATTTTAACAAAATCTTCAAAAATTATCCTTCAAAGTAAAAAAATGCAGAAAGAGTATGTGTATTTATGCATGTATACGTTTGTCTGTTTGGAACTACATGGTTGAGAATACAGGATTCAGAATTTGTTGGACTTTATTCATGTTTTAATAATTAGAGTATTAAAACTTTATTATATTCCCAGAGTGAATCAATAGCATCAAGTTAAAATTCAGACTTAGAGATTACTAAAGTACATTTCCTGCATTGCTGGCATAATAAGCATATTTGTGTGAGAAAGTTCAGAGCTGAGTTGATTAACTACAGATAAGGCTATATTTAGTTTCTCCTCATGGGCCCACTGGAATCAGATAACACTTCATATGAGACCAAACTAGTTAAGTTAGTGGTTTTTTATTGTTAGATTTATACTGTAACACTAAATGCCATCAGCTCCAAGACTCCTGGATCTTAGCAAACCTTTGAAAAATGCATATTTTGATTAATCTATTGAGGTAAGATGCTTGATAATGCTTTCTTTTGTGGGCCCTTAGATGTGACAATCAGAGCCATGAGTACTGGTGAAGGAATATAACTTCCCTAACAGCCTAGAAGCTTCTGAAGTGAAAGCAAGCAATTTATTTTACACCTTTGAAGATAGACGTTCATTTTTCTCCCAGTCTTCATTAGTATTTATTTGCTTACCAGTATTACAATATTTTACATAGCAATATAATTGGTTCCTTTGATTAGATTAAGTGCCCCTTTGCTGTTGTGGGCTCCTAGACACAAATAAATCTTCATGGATCAGACAAAACCTCATTTCAATGCAGTTTAGTCTTAAAAAAATTTTTATCTCATTTTTCCTTCTGGTGACTCAAGTATAATAATTCTCCATCTGCTCTAAGTTAATTCTATAGTGATATTATGCAAGAGTAATCAAACACTATAGTTTGTAGATTTGTTCTATTATTATTCCTTATAAACATTCATCTAATGTTTTCATTGTAAAATATCACATGTGCAAATAATAATTCTTCAAAACACAAACACTTGGTGATTAAATAAATTGAAATGATTATGAATGTGTGGGAAACAATGGGAGAAAATGTGAAATCCATGCCAAAAGCATATGCTTCTGCCAGTCACTGTGGATAACAGGTTTACACCGATTTTTTTTTAGTTTCCAGTGAGGATCTCCAGATCTTGTAATGAAACAGCCATATTTGAATCAATTACCAGTTAATAATTACATTCCCAGATGCAACTATGCAACAGTCATAAAGCAATTAGAAGAAATATTAGGATTTATAGAAAGTATCAGTGTTCCATGAAATATCCCTCCTTTAGCAGTGTTGAGTGGCCAGCCTCATAATTCATAAGTCTTTTCACATATGCTGCCCATTTTCTGTGTTGAATTTATAGTGCACCAGAAACAAGTGGAGTTAGCTTGCATTAACATGGCTCCTTAAATATTATTACCCAACATGACTATATGATGAAAACTAATCTCCCTTTTTACTGAGCATGTGGGTTTCATTCTATGGAAAGCAGCTGTGGCTAAATCAGTCACATCTAAGAGTAACTGCCACCTGTCAAATGTGTGGGGTACATTTATTCCTTTATCGTAGGAAGACTATGCTAACAAATAGAATTGTTTTCTATTTAACGAAATATGTAGTTTGGTTTTGCGAAACAAAGATTATCGAAAAATAAAATTTAAAATATTTTTTTATTGGATGTTTTATTTACATTTCCTATGTTGTCCCCTTGCCCCATCCCCCACCCACCCAGGAACCCCAAATCCCCTCACCCCTCCTCCTTCTTCTCTGTGGATGTAACCTCTATCTACACCCCCCCACTCCCACCTCCCCACCCTCAAAATTCCCACCCCCTGGGGCATCCAGCCTTCATGTGGTCAAGGTTCTCTTCTTCCATCTATGCCCAGCAGGGCCCTCCACTCTTACATATTCAACTGAAGCACTGGATCCCTCCATAAGTGCTCCCAGGCTGGTGGTTTAGATCCTGAGAGCTGTGGTTGGTTGGTATTGTTGCTCTCCTCATGGTGCCGCAAATCCTTTCAGCTCTCCTTCAGTCTTCACTCTAACTCCTCTATTGAGAACCCCATGATCAGTTCAATGGCTAGTTGTGAGCATCTGCCTCTGAGTATGTCAGACTCTTGAAGACCTCTGAGGAGATATCCATATCAGGCTTTTATCAGCATGCACTTCCTGGCTTCCACATCAGCCTCTACCTTTGGTGATTGCACATAGGATAGATACTCAGGTGGAATGGTCTTGAAACGGCCCCTCCTTAAAATATTTTATAACATTTTTTTAATTGGATATTTTATTTATTTACATTTCAGATGGCATCTACTTTCCCAGTTTCTTGGAAACCCCCTATTCCATGCCCCCTCCTGCTGCTTCCATGAGGGTACTCCCCCACCTCCCACTCCCACCTCCCTCCCCTGGCATTCCCCTACACTGGGGCATTGACCATTCACAGAACTGAAGAAATCTCCTCCCATTGATGTCCGACAAGGCCATCCTCTGCTATGTATGAGCCTGGAATCATGGGTCCCTCTATGTGTACTCTTTGGTTGGTGGTATAGTCCCTGGAAACTCTGGGGAGTCTGGTTGGTTGACATTATTGTTCTTCCTCTGGGGTTGCAAACCCCTCCAGCTCCATCAGTTCTTTCTCTAATTCCTTCATTGGGGTTCCCATGCTCAGTCCAATGGATAACATGTTTGAATTCATCAAATACAGAGAAAAATTTCAAGGCAGAATGTTATCTATTTTATATAGTTAAAAGTATGTAGGTGTTATGTGTGTCACATTAATATTTATCTTCCTAGATAGTATGCAAGTTTATTAAAAATTTTTAGTTTGCTTAGAATCTCTAGTATAATACATTAAAAAGGAAAGAAGTCTAATTAATCAAATATTCAATAAACTATTAAAAATATTGACCAAAGTAAATAGTATAAGGTGTATTAGTTGAAGTTAGAGAAGACTTTCACCGCATAGTATACAGTCAATGTCACATTCATAAAGCTCTATCAATTATATTTTCTGGTATCTTACTAATAGGATTAGATAAATATTTTAACCCTAATGGGAAGATTTCTTTAAGGTCAATTCATTATCCAAGTCAAGATCTTATTTCTATTGCATGATATCTTATTGCAGACTTGCGTTCCACATTTACTCATGTTTGATGGGAAATAAAAATCTAACTTGACGCCAGGCAGTGGTGGCGCGCGCCTTTAATCCCAGCACTTGGGAGGCAGAGGCAGTGGATTTCTGAGTTCAAGGCTAGCCTGGTCTACAGAGTGAGTTCATGTACCATGAAAAATAGATAAAAATTGTATAACTCTGGAGCAACACAAGTGCCTTCTCTCAGGTACTTTAGGGACTTCGGTAGATCAAGGACACTGATTCATCTCACATGAGCCAACATCATGCCATTTGTACATTTTTTTAACTGGTTCTAGAGCACACGGTTAGAAAGCTTTGCAACTTTACATTTGTGAACCTATCATCCTGAGGTCCAGAAAACTGAAAATAGAAATACAAATACTTCCTTCATATATTTTCACAATTCTCCTCACACAGCCCTGTCAGTATCATACCTTTCTGCTCCTGAGATGTGAAGTGGGACTAAGATGAAACAAGACAGTGGTAAAACAACACAGGATGCTAGCAATGTGGTTGGACCAGGTTAAGGGATGTATATTGAAACATTCTTTTATAAATAATCAGCTAGAAGTTATTTCTGCATAACTGATAAGAACTCAGGCAATGACTTCACCCACCATTGATGTATTGTAGGATCCTGCCCTCCTCACTCATGTGATGGTGTTAACCTTCCATAGCCAATGTGATTCAATCCAAAAGTTTAGTAGTTCCAGTTTTGTGACTTCATTCAGTCACCTAAACCCTTTACCTAAAGAAAACTATAAATACAGTAACCAACAGAGGTACTCCAAGTGCATTTAATAGATATTTGTTGATAAATAATGTTCACACATTTTATAAGATCTAGGCTTTGTTTTGAATTATTGAAAGCCTTGGATAGAATGTATTTAGAACACAATGTGGCTTAATACTCTCTAGGAATTCTAACATTATGAGTTTCTGTTCAAATATATTTATTTCAATTACTTCCTTTTGGAGAAAAAAAGGAAACCTCATTGACTGATAAACAAAGGGAAGACATTAAAATAGAGTAATGATAAAACATGTCTCATTAGGTTTTGTGAAGTTTTTATTATTTTCTTTATTAATAACATTAAATAACAGAATTAGCTGTGTCTTCTGCACTAGACTTGCATAAGGTTTGAATTTTCATCACTTAGTAAAGGATTGAGGAGGGATTCATGAGACCATACATTACATACTGAGCAACTATCTATTGGTTGATTCTGGGGGAAATGCAGTCGTGGATTTCCACGTGTTGTCAGAGGCTAGCCTACCATGTTTTAACTCAAAATTTGAAACCCACAGTCACTCAGAAGGTCCTAGTTAATCTCTGTGGGTCAGAAAAGCAACCAAAAACAGTGAAAAAAAAAACACTAGAAAGAAGGAAAGTGGTTAAGTGATGAGGCATGATTAGGAGACAGTAGGGACGAGAATGCTCAGAATACATTATATATATATATATATATATATATATATATATATATATATATATATGATTGAAACTGTTAAAGTAGATTATATAATCAAAATAATTGAATTAAAGATAGTACATTATATCTTTAATATGACAATAATTTTGTAGATCTTTTCACATACCTTGCAAATTGTCCATCAGTATTCATATGTAACTTGTCACTAAAGAAACAGCTTTGTAAACATTTAAGGAAATTGGCTTATCCTTGAACAAAGTGTAGCATTATACTCTGGAATATGGACCAAACAACTTGTGGACAAAACCAATAGCACTAAGATTAATCTCAATGTAATTTAAGAACATTGTGTTTTGCCACTGATCACGATAATAAGCATCAGACTGTGGAGCCTGCAAATACAGGGTTATCCTGAAATAAAATAATCCACAAATTTGTTCACACACATTTGTGTATAACATTTAGAAGTTTCAGTATTCTGTGAATAAATAAATGCTTGATTATTGTTGGTATGGTATTAAGTATGGGCATGAAATCTTTTAGTCACATTTATAACTCAAATTTAGCAAATTGTCAATGATTTGGCAGCAAGCATGTCGGACATAGTTTCATGTTCACTGGAGGGATTTCTGATGCAATTGCTATTTATACGTTGCACACAGCTTACTATATGAACCACAGTTCTGTAGGACCTCTTTATATATAGACATTGCTCAGTCACCACGATTTATTAAATTATTTGGTAAATGTTTCAGAGTAGTAGCTATGAACTTTTTCTAAAATACTCTAAAGGACTGACAAGGAGGTGAAGGCAATTAACAGGATGGAATTTTGTTTCAGTCAGAGGAAAACCATTTCTATGTCATGGTGGACACTCAAAACAGGGGATGTTCTCTCTTGTCTTCTTCTCTGTCTTGATAATGATGGACCCTAAAAACCAACCAAATAGAAGCAAACGGGAACAAAGAAAAGGACACTTAATGTACTTTGCTGTGATCAGACATAGAGGCTAAGAAAGGATGCCTCCTATATGGAGAAGATGAACATAGCTCCATTCTGTCCATGCTACCCTCAGGCACTACCTTAGAGATAAGCTGGAACTTGTCACTTTCGGCAGAGTGAATGTCGTGGTATAGAAAGAAGACAAAGATTCTTACAAGAGAACAAAGAGAGGAGAGTGATCTGTGGGCTGGAGTTGAAAGCTGTATTTTTGGAGTGATTTCTAAGGAATCTTAGAAAAGCTCTGGATAAAATAATTCATTTATTTCCTTCTTCTTCTGGGGTTGTCTGACTTCAATGTATTTAAGATTATCCATAGCATCTTAGTACAATACAAATGCTGACATTTCATTCCGGGAAGTAACTAGTTCCTAATAATTTTGCTATTTTTTCTTATTATTTTATTATTTTTTAAAATCAAATCGTAATTTTTACTTATTCACACAGGGGTTAATAAACACAAAAAGGCAGGATGTGGGGAAGGGGATGACACTGGGGCATGGATGTTCAGGGGGAGTACAGATATCTTTCAGAACAGGGTATTGGCTGGGTGAAGGTTCAGGGGACAGATCACTATGACTCTGCCTATGATTCACTATCTAAGTTGGTATTATCTGCCAAGGCTACCTATTTACAAGGTCTATGACTACTCAGGCTGGCAAATTTCTACAAAAGCCGCCTGTCTACAATAGCTTATAGCCATCTGTTTCAATGTTTTTCCGGAGAGACCCAAGATTTGGTGTTATTATACATGTATGAGAGGCCTATTGCTGATTTTAGGCCTTCAGTGTATAAGCAGGGATGCCCCTGACATCTCCTCCCTTCTCTAAGTATAAAAGGGCTGTGGAGATTCTAATCTCATGAAGGCAGGGATAGAGGCCTGATCTCCAGTAATTTAAGGGGACTTTGTAATAGCTCCTGTCCCCTTACCGTTGTCAAGTGAGGCATGAGGGCCATACCCATCCCGATGTCTTTTTCCTGGAGAAGGGATACTTTTGACATCAACCCCTATGCAGTCAGGCTTGTCCCTCAGGGAACCCAGAGAGATATTTTTAACTTTTATTTATATTCCCTTGCAGTGCTTAGCCTCACATCCTAAACGAGAATTCAGATCTCCAGTCAAAGGGGGTTCTGGTTGGCCCCTCTCTGCTAGGTCTAGGGGCTGAAGTCTCCTCTTTTAGGTTGGGTGGAGATGGGTTTTGGGAACACCCTGGATAGAGTAACAACTTCATCTTGAGTCTCGAGGTCCTCCATAGCTAACTTATAATATATCTGAATAGGTTTTGCTACCAAATAATTTATCTGTTGTTTCACAAAGTTAGTCAGCCTATTTAAGGCCCAGGGACCAAAAGAAGTAAGCAAAAATAACACAATTAATGGTCCCAAGATGGGAGGAAATAGGGTTGACAACCATGGAGAGGTTGAAAACCAATTCTTGTACCAGCATTCATCTTTCTCTTTCTCTCTCTGTCTTTTCTCAGGGCCTTCTCTGACCTTTTTCATGCAACCATCCCTGTCTTGTCTATGTAAAAGCAACATTCTTATTTAAATGCTGTACACAGTCAAGAGCTGTACACAGCCTTTTCTATTCATGTCTCCACCTGTAAAGGTAATTTCGCTGTTAAGAAATGACAAATCACAGGTATTTGGAGTGGGGGGGGCATGGTTACGTATGTGTTGGAAATAAATATTTGTGTGTGTGTTAGTGTGTGTGTGTGTGTGTGTGTGTGTGTGCGTGCTAGTACAGAATGGAGTGTAACGCTTTGGGGTATTTTTCTTAATTTTTCCAATGAACTCCAGGGACCTGGCTGTCACTATCTCTCAGTGATGTCATTACAGACACACAGCACCATGTCTGGTTTTTACATGAGTTCTGGAGATCTAAATTCAGTGCCCCCACCCAGCCTACAATGCCATTATGAGAAAGTCTGCTGCCTTTCTCTATTCTCACTTGTTCTGTGACTTGCCCAGGAGAGATGAACAATGATCTATTCACTGCACAGTGAGTACCTACAATAGGTCAAAGAAGTTATTCCAATAAAGGCTAGACTGATGATCCAGTGAGTTTATTGAAGTTACTGACAGGAATGTGGGTGTGGGGTCACTTACAAAAACATAAGTGACTCAAGGTCCACTGAATTCCAGAAAAATCCAGATCACCATGGTGATGAGTCACCAAGGCTGTATCTCCAGAGTTTTATGCCCAAGTCTAAAGACAGGCTCTCCTTTCCTGACATAGCTACTGCATTTATAGCCAATAGGAGGTGCTTTGTGAATTTGGGACTTTCTGAGTTTCCTGGGTCTTGTAAGTTTCAAGCATCCTGAAGCTGTGATTCCCACAATAAGAGAATGTTCCTGAGGAAATGCCCTTTTCTAGGATATCAATATCCTTGTACCTCACAGAGAAATTGAAGTTATAGGAGTAAAGCTGCCTCAAATAAATACATCTCCATATATAACCTCATTTTGAAGCACTGTCTTTTAGTCACCTTTTGACATTTAAATTTTATCTTACATTGTTTTGGTTTATTTCTATCTCTTCTAGTAGAATTTTCAATTTTTTTTCCAGATCTACTATTAGGCCAGTGTCTTTTCCTTTTGAATTACCCAGTTATTCAATTTTGGATATACAAGTTCAGCTTTTCCCATTTCTTCCTTTAACCTTTTTTCTTTTTTTTTTAATTTATTTTTTTTATTGGATATTTTATTTACATTTCATATGTTATCCCCTTACCCCATCCCCCACCCACCCGGGAACCCCCCATCCCCTTACCCCTCCTCCTTCTTCTCCATGGATGCAACCCCCACCTACCCCCCCCCACTCCCACTTCCCCACCCTCAAAATTCCCACCCCCTGGGGCATCCAGCCTTCATGAGGTCAAGGATCTCTTCTTCTACCTGTGCCCGGCAGGGCCCTCCACTCTTACATATTCAGCTGAAGCCCTGGATCCCTCCATAAGTGCTCCCAGGCTGGTGGTTAGGACCCTGGGAGCTGTGGTTGGTTGGTATTGTTGCTCTCCTCATGGTGTCACAAACCCTTTCAGCTCCTTCAGTCCTCACTCTAACTCCTCCATTGAGAACCTCATGATCAGTTCAATGGCTAGTTGTGAGCATCTGCCTCTGAATATGTCAGACTCTTGAAGTCCTCTGAGGAGACATCCATATCAGGCCCTTATCGCCATGCACTTCCTGACTTCCACATTAGCATCTACCTTTGGTGACTGCACATGGGATGGATACTCAGGTGGAAAGGTCTTCAAATGGCCCCTCCTTCAGTTTCTGTCCCTCACTTTGTCTCCATATTTGCTCCCTTGAGTATTTTGTTGCTCCTTCTAAGAAGAACTGAATCACCCCCACTTGGTCTTCCTTTTTTATGAGCTTCATGTGGCCTGTGAGTTGCGTCTTGGGCATTTCAAGGTTCTGGGCTAATATCCAATAATCAGTGAGTGAATACCATGTGTGTTCTTTTGTGATTGGCTTACTTCACTCAGGATGATAATTTCTAGTTCCATCCATTTACCTAGGAACCTCTCGAATTCATTGTTTTTAATAGCTGAGTAATACTCCATTGTGTAAATATACCACATTTTTTGAATCCATTCCTCAGTTGAAGGACATCTGGGTTCTTTCCAGCTCCTGGCTATTATAAATAAGGCTGCTATGAACATAGTTGAGCATATGTCCTTGTTATATGTTCGAGCATCTTCTGGGTATATGCCTAGGAGTGGTATAGCTGGATCCTCAGGTAATGCTATGTCCAATTTTCTGAGGAACTGCCACACTGATTTCCAAAGTGGTTGTACCATCTTGGACAATTTCCTAGACAGATACCAGGTCCCAAAGTTAAACCAGGAGCAGATAAACCATCTAAATAGTCCCATAACCCCTAGGGAAATAGCAGCAGTCATTAAAAGTCTCCCCACTAAAAAAAGCCCTAGACCAGATGGTTTTAGTGCTGAATTTTATCAGACCTTCAAGGAAGACCTAATACCAATTCTCTTCAAACTATTCCACAAAATAGAAACAGAAGGAACACTACCCAATTCGTTCTATGAAGCTACAATTACACTCATACCCAAACCCTACAAAGACCCGACAAAGAAAGAGAACTTCAGACCAATCTCCCTTATGAACATCGATGCAAAAATACTCAATAAAATTCTAGCAAACCGAATCCAAGAACACATCAAAACAATCATCCATCATGATCAAGTAGGTTTTATCCCAGGAATGCAGGGATGGTTCAATATTCGGAAATCCATCAATGTAATCCACTATATAAACAAACTCAAAGAAAAAAACCACATGATCATCTCACTAGATGCTGAGAAAGCATTTGACAAAATTCAACATCCCTTCATGATAAAAGTCTTGGAAAGATCAGAAATTCAAGGCCCATACCTAAACATAGTAAAAGCAATTTACAGCAAACCAGTAGCCAACATCAAGCTAAATGGAGAGAAAATTGAAGCAATCCCACTAAGATCAGGGACTAGACAAGGCTGCCCACTCTCCACCTACCTATTCAATATAGTACTGGAAGTCCTAGCCAGAGCAATTAGACAACAAAAAGAAGTCAAAGGGATACAAATAGGAAAGGAAGAAGTCAAAATATCGCTATTTGCAGATGATATGATAGTATACTTAAGTGACCCCCAAACTTCCACCAGAGAACTCCTAAACCTGATAAACAACTTCAGCAAAGTGGCTGGTTATAAAATCAACTCAAACAAATCATTAGCCTTCCTCTACATGAAGGATAAACAGACTGAAAAAGAAATTAGGGAAATGACACCCTTCACAATAGTTGCAAATAATATGAAATACCTTGGTGTGAATCTAACCAAGGAAGTGAAAGACCTGTACGACAAGAACTTCAAGTCCCTGAAGAAAGAAATCGAAGAAGATCTCAGAAGATGGAAAGATCTCCCATGCTCATGGATTGGCAGGATTAATATAATAAAAATGGCCATCTTGCCAAAAGCAATCTACAGATTCAATGCAATCCCCATTAAAATCCCAACTCAATTCTTCACAGAGTTAGAAAAGGAAATTCTCAAATTCATATGGAATAACAAAAAACCCAGGATAGCGAAAACTATTCTCAACAATAAAAGAACTTCTGGAGGAATCACCATCCCTGACCTCAAGCTATACTACAGAGCAATAGTGATAAAAACTACCTGGTATTGGTACAGAGACAGGCAGGAAGATCAATGGAATAGAATTGAAGACCCAGAAATGAACCCACACTCCTAACCCTTTTTTCTAAGTGATCTCATTTTTTTACATAAATATAGGCAGGATATGTTTGCCGCAAATGTATGACGTTTGTTTAACGTCGTCTTTTAGTTCTATGTCTGTATATTAAAAAAAATGTACTTCTGGTTACCATATCTATGTGACAAATACTGGTAGCCTACAAGATAAAAGTCTTTGGATATTTGTTTATAGTTGTACTACTCCCATATAGTTCACAAGGGAAATGCAGCATTACCAGTGTTTTATCTTTTACTAACACTTATCATTATCTACTTATTTTCTTTGATTTTGATGAATGATCTTACAAAAATAAAATTTGCTTAGATCATTTTCAATTTTCTTGTTTTTCAAAGAGGTTATAGAGCTGGAAAAATGGTTCAGTGCCCTTATTGCCAAACCTGATGACTTGAGTTCAGATCCTAGGACTCACATCACTGAAGGAAAGAATCAAATCCCTTAAATTGTCCTTTGTCTTCACACTCATGATGCAGTATACATGTGTGTGAATGTGTGTGTGTGTGTGTGTGTGTGCATGTGTGCATTATAAAATGGGATTTATTTAAGATTGGCTTACATTGTAGTAGCTGTATAATTCAATAATATCGGTCTGATCTCTGGATGGGGAGAGAATTCTACAGTGGTTCAGTCTAAAGTATTGAACACGTCAATTGTTACAAACCAAATCTGGTATCCAGAAGTATTTCTGGAATCATTGCTATGAAGTCTATATTGGAAAGCAGAATGAGTTGGAGTCCAGTGTCAGCAAAGGATCAGGACAGCACAAATAACATGCACCCATTCAGCAAGAACCAACAAGGCAAGGTCAAGTACAGTGCTCTCATTCAGGCATCTCTGTATCTGAAGACTTCCATGCTATGTTCAGTTGCAGGGCATGTCGCCTCTCAGTTAATCATCCCTTTTCACACTCTCACAGACATGCCCACAGTGATGTATTTTAAGTTATTCCAAGCCCACTCGAAGTGGCAATCAACACCATCATCACATCAAGCAAAATTTAAATAATTCTGCTATTTTCCTGAAATTTTAGAGTATCAAACTTGAAGGAGACCTTCAGAGTTCATCATAATTAGAGGATGACTGAAGGAAGATAGAAAGTTTTTTGGTCCATTATATAAATACTCTCTTCAATGGCTGGTGTTATGAAGGTATGAGTCAAGGTCATTCCTAATGTTTCTATCTATTTTTAGGATTCATTTGTATCCTATGTTTTGAATTTAATAAAAAAGAAATACTTTAGAGAATACTGTTCAGTTAATCCAACCAAGATTTTCCTTTTGGAGTACAAGTTAAGGTTCTTTAACAAGTTGGTCACTCAAACATCATAATTCTCTTAAGTGTCAGGGTGTCCTGCTGTGTCTTGGACTCTTTGAGTTAAATCAACAGAGCTACTTGTTGTAAAGGATGTAGTGAAATGTTAAGTGTTCATCATGCCTAAAGAATAACATGCTAAAAATACTTTCTTGCCAATAATTGTACTAAGGGTACCTTAGAATTTATGTAACTGTACTTAGGATATTTGCTAAACACAATCTATCTACCTTTTTAAAATTTACTATCTTAACTACATAATTAGGCTATGCAAATTTAGGATAGCTATTCACTTTTTATGACAGGATATTTTTAGTTTTATGAAAAAATGATAATTTCTTTAAAAAATTCTATTGACTCAGTAGAGAACATACTAAGTTGAAAAAATGACATCATTTATTGTAAAATTATCCATTGTGTTTTTATTTCATGTTTCCACTTTTGGTTCTAGAATGACCAATTGAATCTTATTTACATTAATACATTTTTTAATAAAAATTATCCAGGTGATCCTGCTCAGCATGTAGGGACCCCTGCCTCCAAGCCTGATGTTCTGACATTAGCGCCATGATTGAAGAAAAGAGTTGATTCCAGCATGTGATTCTCAGATATTTCATGTATGCTTCTGGTTAAAATTTTGGAACTAGTATTGTTCCTGTTAAGTTTCCCAAGTATTTGAGATTACAGATATAGTCCACCACACTTGCCACACTAAAAATCACCAAGGATTTCAGTAACAGTATTTTTAAAGAAAAATATTTCTGATGAAATAATACATAAAGACAAAAGTGGCTTAAACTCATAAAAGGTTTTTTGTTTGTTCTTGCACAGTTACATTACTGATGAAAATTTACTACATCATAAGCATAGCAAATAAACTGAAAATTTTTCATAAACTTAGAATTCTTTTCTGAAAGACTCTTCAATATGCTTGGTCAAATGATTAATGAAAACTATTCCCTCTAATAACACCAATTAATATTTACATCAATTCCTATGTGAAATATTTTATACAAAGTACAATGATTAATTTGTTATCACTTAAAGATTTCTGTAGATTGAAATACAAAAAGAGGCTCCTTGTAAATAGCATTCCTATGCCCTAGATCTTTACTGTCACAGTTCACATGTGGCAATACATTGTGAGTAAGCATACTTTCTCCAATATTATTAACACATTTATTAAGAAAGCTAAGAAAGACTAATTTGAAGGAAACAGTTATATACACATTTAAATAAAGAATTAAAAAATTACATAAAATAATCTTAGGGTTTTAGTATGAGTCTGCTCCTACTGTGTATGAGCTCTTGGAATGTCACTTAAATATTAGAAATCCTTAATGAAAACAGTGTTGTTTAACTTAGAATGTTGTTAAGACTGAACTTAATGTATTTGAAACTGATGCCATATGTAGACTATACTCAACAAGTACTTAATTCTTCATCATTATTAGTCTATAATGTGACCCATTAAAATACACTGCTAGCATTGAAGAGAACAGCTGTAGAATAGTAGTGATAGTTGATATTTATTATAGACAGGGGTAGTATGTAGAACCCATGAGACAATCCTATGTGAGTGACATGCCTCTCAGAGATTTTATTATATGGTTAAATGAAATGGGAAGACCTACCCCTGGTGATATTCTAAACTTAAAATGGCTCAAAGGGAGACACTGTTGATGTTTGCCTGTCTGCTTTTGCATTGTCTTTCTGGTGAATTTCTTTACTCAGATGCTACAACTACCAGTACTGTTGATGTTGTGGTAACCATCTTCTGTTGTCATAGGAAACTGTCTTCCTCAGCTTCCCAAGTCAGAGTGAAGAATAGAGGCTGTCTAGGAATCCCTTGGCATTCCTAAATTTGAAACAGTTATAACTCTTTGCAAGTATACAGGCTGCTCAATGTTTCATTTGTGAATTTTAGAGCAGGGTTTTATAGTAAAGTACAGGAGTAAGGTTCTCAGGGCTAATTTGTTTTAATGACTTCTGAAATGGACTTTGAAGAGCATGTTCAAAACCATATGAAAAGAAGCATGTAGTGGTATTATTGTGCTATTGCCAAGTCTTTGAAATTATACAGCATTTTTCCATTTTAAGCAACTTTGAAGGGTGAATTTGAAGAGGTACATATGTTATGATAAAAACTCATTAGTCAAGAAACATACATATGGTTATGGATACTAACAACATAAAATGAGTAAATGACCTTACCTTTGTAAACAAAATTATGTACATTTGGAATTTGAGTTGTAATTTGTGTAAAACTTACAGCTAGCCATCTTTTGCTTTTTTTAACCTTCATTCTATTTTAATTGCTTTTCCTTCATAGTTCATGTAATAAATATCAAAATTACACAATCATTTAACAATTTGATTTCTCTGAGTTCAGATTTTTTTCAGCTACTTAGCTTGGTTTTGATGTATTTATTGGTATTTTGATAGCTTCAGTTGGCACTTTGATTTAAAGTGTTAAGTGAAGCCACTGCTGTGCCAGGTTCTGGTCTGAGTCCCGAGAGCCCACAGCAGAGCTGTGGGCAACAGATTTTTTCCACTTTACACTCTCTTTTTGCTGAAACACTTTTTTTTTTCTTTAAAAGACATTTGAGTCTTTAGTCACAGGTAAAATTAGGTAGTTCTCATGTTTTTCTCTTGACACATCACAAAGAAATCTGGGAACAAATCTAACATTTCTAGTCATGCACCCTCTCTTTTATGTCTCCAGATCCATGTTTTATATGTTCTTTCATTTTGATATTACTTTTGGTATTAGACATGAAATCTCACATATATTCATTTGGTGTACATATGTGACCATTGTACAGACATGTGGGAATTCCAATTCTAATATTGATTTTACAGTTAAATGTGTAATTACTGAAGGGTCCAACAGCATTAGTCATAAAAGAAGGGGATAAAGACACCACTCACTTCCTGTGTTCATGTTTAAACTAAGAGGCACAAACCTGAAGTGAGTGACCTGTGCAGTTAATGGAAGAAATCTGCTATAGAAACGGAGGTAAAAAGAATGGAGTGAATCTTGATTGTTTGCAAGATAGGGCCTTTTAAATCTCCTAATACTGCTTTGAAATATACGCTTTTCACCTGACAAGTTAAGAAACAGGAGCTTGACTCTAAGAATGAGTATGACAGTAGATATATTTTAAGGAGGTGAAAGTTAGATTTTCTTTTCCTTTTATTTTAATTGGGTATTTTATTTGTTTACAATACAGATGTCATCCACTTTCCCCATTTTCCCTCCCTAGAACCCCCATCCCATACCTCTATTCCTTTATGCTTTTATACCATTTTGATTACATGTATATATTAAGGTCAGTTCTAGGTCGAGGATTTAGCAATACAATAGATGCAAATAGTCAAGGAACAATCAAGACAATAAACACAAATAGTCAAAGAAAAAGCAAGGTATTAAACCCAATTATGTGAACACTCCCATGTTAACTGTTTCTAAGGGCTTATCAGGATGACCAAAGTATCTCAGCCTATTTCCTTGTACTAGCACAAGGTCATTTTCATGTCTGAAGCCTACTTTTTTGTTCTAGCCTAAGATTTAGATTCCTGCCTGAGATTACTTCTTTGTTCTAGCCTAATAATCACATTCCTGCTTGAAGCCTACTTGTCCTTGGCCAATGTCATATTCCTGTCAAGCAGCCGATTTCCTGGTCCTTGACCCATATCAGCTTCTTGCCCAGCAGACCCAAAGGCTATCCACCTCTTCCCTTTTTTTATTTCATTAACAAGACTGAGCCTATCTTAGGTCGTTCTGACAGGAATGCCTTCCTCACCGGTCATGGAATATGCATTTTCAAAAGCAATGCATTTCTGTCTTAGGTTGGTAAGGCCCGGTGCAGAATCTTATCTGTTCTTGGCTTGCCAACCTGCTAATTTAAAAAATCTGTCTGGGGTGTAGATTTTCAGGTTCAAGCCATGTACTTTGGCTGCCTACATATTGATGTTGTTAAAGATAAGCTTTAACATGATAGACAGGAATAAAATATTCCCAGGACAAGAAGGGCTAGCCTTATCAAGCTATATATGCCATTCCTGAGGTTTGACCAAAATGGAAATACTGATCTCAAGCCATGGATAATTTTATTGGCATTATCTGTGGCATCAAAGCTCAACAGAGCAGCAGTCTTTAAATTCATAATCTCACTATGCAAAGTAAACATACCCAGGGAAGTGATAGGATTATGCCAAATATCCTACAGGTTTCTATAAACTTTATTCTAATTATGATGACATAGATTATCTTTTCTTATTTATAATTTGTTTCTAACTTTTCTAAGAAAAGTTATATATGTAAAGTAGACTTTAAAATCTATGAGAAAACAGACAACACAAAGATAGACCCTACTGGAAATGATGATACATACTGAGTTGATCTGAGTTGATGTTATTGTCACCATTAGTGACAAATTCCCTGTCATAATATCTTAGACACAAACACATTTCTAGATTGATGTGCAAAAGGTTTCACTGATTGTTTACAAAAGTAAAACTCTCACCATACCTGCCACAGCTCTTATTTTATATATTTCTGGGAATTTCTGTTTACACATTCCCAAGATTATTATCTTTTTCTTTAACCCTCAAAAAATCAAATAATTAAGATTAATTTTCTACTTTGCTCCAGGGCATGTAGCCTTTCACTGGCATGTGAGTGTTTTGCTGCTGTTAGATGAAAGAACAGAGCTAAAGACATGAATTAAAAAACATAAATTCTGGCTTAAGCATTAATAAAGAGGCACATTCAGTGTTGCCTTTATGTTTTCCATAGCTTTGTCTTATGGTATTAGAGAAGAAGAATCTAGTATATACAGATAGAAGACCAGCCACTCAGGAACACAAGGGACACAAGCTTTGCCTCCTACCACCTCCCCTGCTCACTCCTTAATTGCTTGTGGGTCTGCCTCACTCTTTGCAAATATCAAATATTTCTCACTAAGATTATTCAGCTCAACTCTTCTCCACTTTGATTCTTTTCACACTCCAAAGATAGTGAGAAACTATGCCTTTATCTCCTAGAACTTCAACTCAGTGTCTGGTGATGCCTAACCTTAATCCTGAATACTTCCATGATGTTTTGGCTTCAGTAATTATTGTGTATATGTGTGTCTGTGTCTGTCACTGTGTATAGGTGAATTAGGCTCCACACTAATTTTTAAATGTTTTTAACTTAAAATATATTTCTCTTACAATGTATTCAGATTATAGTTTCCCTTCTCCTAACTCCTTCAAGATCCCCAACTCCCTAACCACCAAATGTCTACCCATTTTTTTAAAAATTGAGGATGTTTTTATTTTTTGTA